>NC_092559.1:36802266-37122705 GCF_037038585.1 Patagioenas fasciata
CATGGAGAAGTTGACACCCTGGACCACCATAAAAGAGCGTGAAGCTTTATTTTTGTCATTGTGTGAAAACGCTGTCTTTGTTGTGATAGGTGACTATTGCAACAAATGTCACTGGAGGTTTGGCGACAGCATTTATTTTAAATTTGAATTTTAGGCCTAGTAGTTCTGATCGGTTGGCGTGATTGTTTCGCCAATTACACACCACCCGGATGGTCCTTGTTAAAGTGAAGTTGCACCAACAATCAGTTTCTGCATCCTTGCAGGATTTAGTAATCTCCACATTGTTGGTACTTGGGTCCAAGGTGGTATAGTTGCCGATGTACTTTTGGCGACAACACGAGATGAGAGAATTTTGTTTATTACATTTCCACTCTGCAGTGGCACAGAGTTTCGCTGAGATGTTAGGGTGAATTTTGGTTGTCGAATTTAGATCTAAAAGGTTTCCAGTAACTGTAATTGAAGAGGCTTTCTCATGGTTAGATCCTTCCACCTTTCTGCATCCTATTTTAATTTTTTCTCCATTTGTACCATTCAGGACTCTAACCCAATCCTTCCTATCCCACTTCCATTCATATGGGCAATACACTTTATCATCAGGTATTACTATAGTAGCTAAACTTGGAAAGTGGTCTTCAGGATACAGTCCTAGAGAACTAGTGTATATAACAGTAGCTTTGGACCAAGGCCATTTAGTGTATTTTTGGTTATGGGTAGGTGAGAAGATGCAGAAAAGTATTAGTAGTCTAATTATACTATTGGTCATTTTGACAAATTAAGCCTTCAGATTTGATTCTTGAATGATTCGTGATATTCTCTGTGTCCCTCGGAGTTCTCCTGCAAAAGGAAAACAAACAGGGCTTGCCTCCTCGAGGCAAAAATAATTAAAATTATGGAATTATCCAGTGGGTATTTATCTGGTGTTCCTTACCCGGGGCATGAGAGGCTACCCATGCATTTGCATTTAAAGGGGTTTTCAATGCTAGTGATACGCTTTCCACAGTAGGGAGTTCCACCAGGACTCGTTGTCCTGGGAAATGGGCTGGATCTTTGGAATCATTCGGTCCCTTTAAAGAGGGAATCAAGGAAGGGGCTTTTGGGCAGAAAGCAGTGATTTTGGGGCATCCATTTACCCCCCACCTGTCATTTACGCTTGTGATAACTTGCCACAGACGAGTATCCCAGTTACCCTCATGAGGTTTCAAAAGCCGTTTCAAGAGGCTGTCAGTTCTTTCTACAGTTCCATTAGCTGGTGGGTAATATGGGGTGTGAAAAGTCCATTTAATCCCTTCACTTTGTGCCCAATCTTGTACAACTTTGGCGATGAAATGGGAACCGTTGTCAGACTGTATTTCTTGTGACTTTGGAAAAGTTCCAAACCATTCTCACAATGCTTTCACAGTGTTTTCACCTGTAGCTTTGCCAAAAGCTTCAGCTTGGACTAATCCTGATGTTATTTCCACCCCCACCAGTACAAAATGTTTACCTCCTGATTTCTTAAAGGGGCCAATATAATACACCTGCCAGGCATCCCAGAAACCTTTACCCTCCCTTAAATGTAGAGGGTTATCTTCTAAAGGGTGCCTTTCAAGCTGTCTCCAACATTGTTCACAGACCGATATGCAGGTTTTACACATTTCTTTGGTGACGGGCCAACCTCGGGCCAGAGCTTCACCATACAAGTCCTTAGCTCTGGTGTGTTTGCATTTTACATGTAACCATTCTAACAAGCATTCCCAGTCTTCTGAAATTTGGTCCTTTTGTACAGGGGCCAGTCTTGGTAATTCATCAGCTTGGTTATTCCATTCTCCTGCAGATCCCCCATCTACCTGATGAGAAGCTACCCAGTCCACAGCAAAGTTTCCCTTTCTAGCAATAAAGATTTCTTGCCATTTTTCTTTTTGCCACACTGGAATCCTATTAATTTCCCATCCGTTCTGTTCCCAGAAAGGAAGCCACTTGGTACACCCCTTAAACACAGCATAAGAGTCAGTATAAATGTGGACAGGAGAAGTAGTTTATGCTTCATGTTGGAAAACACTCCATACTGCAATTAATTCACCTACTTGTGCACTACCCTCTCCCTCTGTTATAATGTGTTCATCGGAAGAGGTATGGAGTGCTACTGCCCTGTATTTCCACACCTTTCCTTCTCTTTTAGCAGAAGCATCAGTAAACCAAGCACTAGCTGACCAATCATGCGAAAAGGGAGGTGCGACTTGGATTACTGAGGCAGGTTTATCTTGGTCATCGTCCAAGCTCTCCATTTCTTGTATAGCCAGATTTTTTAAAGCTCCTTCAGATACCGAGAAAATGTTACAATAGTGTTCAATCTGAGCATACCACTTTCATACTGAGGCCTTCTGGGCCACCCTGTCGGGGGGAGGGGTCCCAGAAGTGACTTCTTTTATGACTTTAAATGGGCCTCTTAATACGATTGGCTGCTGTCATGCAATCTTCTCTACTTCTACCAGAGCCAGACTAACAACAAACAAACCTTTCTCCCAAGCAGTGTCTCTCTTTTTGGCATCCCTAAAACCACCGGAGAAAAATCCCACAGGTCGGGTTGGACCTTCAGGACCTCTCTGCCATATATGAACTGATAAGCCTGATAAAGCAAACCCCCATTCAACCTGAAAAGGGTCTGTAGGGTGAATAGGACCAAGGACTTGATGAGCTGTTGCTTCAAAAATTAGTAATCACATAGCTTCTTCCTGAGAAGCTGTCCATTCCCATTTGACCTCCTTTCTTAGAAAATCATAAAGAGGTCTAGCAATGATGGAAAAATTTGAGATGTGTTTCCTCCGAAAGATCAACAGCCCTAAAACATGCTGCAAACCCTTTTTTGACTCAGGCATTTTGATCTGAACTAAGGAAGCAAGGGTGTCCGGCGGGATGCAGGTCATCCTTCCTTTCCACCAGATTCCCAGAAATTTTACTTCTTGTGAGGGCTTTTGGACCTTTTCAGGGGGAATTTGCAAACCCAGATTTTCTAAATGTGAAATTATATCCTGTTGGGTTGCCCCCACTTTCATTATTTCATTTCCTCCTACAAGAATATCATCAATGTACTGATAAACAGTTATGCCTTTGGGTTTGGGTATTTTTTCTAGCTCTTGGGCTAAAGCATGATGAGCTAATGTGGGAGAATGTTTGTACCCCTGGGGAAGTTGGGTGAAAGTGTATTGTTTTCTTTCCCAGGTGAACGCAAAATAATCTCTGTCTTCTGGTCACAATGGTATCATAAAAAACATGTCTTTAACATCTGTTGTTGCCATGATTGGATGAGCTTTTTCTTGTATCATGGTTATTAGTTCAGCCAGATCGGAGACTGCGGCGATTAAAGGATCGGTGTTGGCATTCAGCCGCTGAAAATCTATTGTAAGTCGCCACGTCCCATTGGGTTTTCTAACTGGCCACACTGGAGAGTTAAAAGGAGAATGGGTATTTATTACCACTCCTTGTTCTTGCATTTCTTGTATAACCAGTTTGATACCTTCTTTGGCACCCAGGGGAAGGGGGTATTGCTTAACGTTTGTGACCTGGCTATATGGGCGTGCAGGTGCAGTTTGCAGTAGTCTGACATGTAGCTGCAGCATTCCGAAAGTCCACAACAATCCTTCTGAATCTTCCCACTGTCTGCCTTTGAGGGTATCCATACCTAGCAAACTGTTTGGAATGTCTCCAATCACCATCTCAATAATGACTGTGCTCTCATTCCCCAGCAATAACAATTTTACTCAAACAACTTTCATAACTTCTGTCGACCCTAAAGCGTTAAGGACGCAAAAACGTCACCTCAAGGGAGAAACTCCACACCTTCCAGCATCTACTTCGCTTAGAGCAGAAATCTGTGCACTGGTGTCAATCAAAAAGGTTACAGGTGCACGCTTAGGACCCACTATAGCCGTGATCAATAAATCTCCCCCTCTAGTATGTGTGAGCTGTCAGATATAAATCCATCCTCCATTCCTCCGCTCACTACTAGGGAATGGAGGTTCTAGTTTTCCTGTTTCTGGGAGAGACTTTCATCCTCGGTGGGGGAGGGAGCTGAAGGTATAACAGGTAGGACTTCTTTCACGGTCTGTGAATGTTCTTTTGGATTTTGCCACCTTGATACTAGTTTACTAAGTTTATCAAGGGGTAAGCCCTCCATTATATCTCTGGGAACTCCCTTTTTAATTCCCAAAAATCACCATTGTTGTCAGTTCTTTGGTTGTTCTCCCTTTCCTGTTTTAATGTACGGATGCTCCTTTCTTGGGGCACCGATAGCAGCAGCAGTACTGGTAGAGAGGGGCAGATTCTTGACTTCAGTATGACGGATTCCTCTCAACGGTTCTTCTAGGATTTTTACTGGGCCATATTTCCCACTATAATCTATCAGTTCTTGTGCTACTTCCCCTCATGTCCACACCTTTTGAGTATTTGGTTGGTTGGGGGAAGTCGGGGCAGGGGTGAAGGGGGAATCTATGCTAGTATTAGCTCCATCTCTCTGGTTCCCATTTCTGTTACCCTGGCTTCTAATCACACCTTCCAACCTTTCTACTGGGCTCATTAATGTGATTGTCATTTGAAGGTTAATCCCAGTAGATTTAAGTGACTCTGGAAGTCCCCTTATCAAGGGAGTCATCAGTCATCATGTCTGGATTCACTGGCAACATCATTGGGAATTCACATTTGGGAATTAATTTCTTTTTATGTATCATTTGTAAGCAGGCTGATTTGTGTACACTTTCTAACAATTGATCAGGTGTGCCAGTGATTGCCAAGGGCTTTCCCCCGTCTAAAGGGTTTAGCCCTCCAGCCCAATAAGCAGCTTGATGGGTTAGGGACCATGGGGCATGTCACCACTTGTTAAGAAAACTCCGTGCCCCCAGTAACCATTAGCTTCTTGTTCACTTAACTGAATTTGGTCTCCCCCAGTTAGGGATACATGCCACATGTATTCAGTTTCAGATTATTTAGGAAGGTGGCTGTACTCTTTCTTTAGTTTGGCCAGCTCAGTGGCAGTGTAAGGTGTTTGCTTAGTTGTAATGTGAGGGTCAGCATCCCCCTCATTTGCATGAAAATATTCTGTTTTCACTAAGGGACTCACGTGTGGATATTCGTCATAACGTTTTCCCATCTCCTCCAATTCTTTCTGAGGGTAAATTTGATTTATTTGTTGGATACTTTTCTCCTCTAACTCCTGCTGCCTCAGCACTCCTGTGTTTTTTAAACATTCTTCCTTTAGAGTAGCTTTTAATGAGTGGTTTTCTTTCCTCTCTTTTTCTAAATGTTGAAAACAATTTTCTACTTGTTGTCCTAAACTGGAGGTTGTTTTTTGCAAAACCTGCACTAGATTTTCAAGGGATTCTATAATTTTGCTTTCATTACTACATCACCTGAGGCGATCTTCAATCGCTGCTACTAGGCTAGCTCCTAGGACAGCACAGACTACAGCTTTATCTTTATTTGATCTAAACTTAGACTTAGTCTGTAAAGAAATCACTCGGTCTACTACACTCTGTAAATCAGCCCAATTACCACGAGCCCAGTCTTCTCCAGGTACGGAGGGTCGAGTCCTATACTTTGCTAAAAGTGTGTAGAACGAGTCTTGATCTTTCACTAACCAAAAATCTTGATTATCAGCTTTTTCGATCATTCTTATTATGAAGGGGCGGAACCTACTTCAGGAAGGCACAACTTAGTTACAAAAACCGCAGCAACTGGTGTGTCACCCTTCTCTTACCCAAGTGGTTGAAGGGGCCAAAAAATCTGCTATGGGAAGGTTCAACTTAGTTACACAAGATTGACCCTTCACTCTCCCTAGCAGACAATTCTCATCAACATGAGAGCAACACCCCTTTTGCACTTTGAGATCTTTTGGTTTGATTCCAAGAGACAGAGCCCTCTACACTACCTGCACTCCTCTATTTCCCAGAATCCTATCCGTGATGCCAATTTAATGGCACGGTCCATTCGGTGATGGACTCGTGATGGTTCGTTTACTTTGATCTCGAAGCGCAAAATTAAGGCAATCAAAATGCCAAGGGGTTATAATTGAATCAAACAGTGTTACTTTATCATTTTGCCTGTAAAGCAGCACGCAATAGAGTAGAGAAAAAGGGAAAGAAAAAAAAGGGAAAAGAGGATTTTAATTACCACCAATGACTCCCAAAGGCGTCCCTCTGGTCTCCGGTCCCGTAGAATCCTGCCAGTCCTGTGTTGTGATCCGGGATCCTCTGGTGGGAAGATCTTAACAATGTCCAGTCGGGAGTCATCTTTTATGCTTCTTCACCGCCCCTCATTCCCATTGTTTGAGGTCAATCTCCACCTTTGTTTCACAATCCAGGCTTAACTGCACAGGCCCAAAAAGTCCCTGCTTTACTTGCCAGGACCCATCTGTGCCTGCGTCACCTTGCGTTCAGGGGTCTCTTTCTGGTCCATTGGGTGACCTCAGGACCCTTGGCGAGCTTCTGGGCATGCTCTTCTTCATTGTCCTTAGTAACAGGGAGGAGGTGGGGGGCAAGTTTGGCTGAAGCAGCAGGTGAAAATCCATCTTCTGGACAGCAGCTATTGTCCCCGGGTTGGAGAGACCCGTATAACACAATTCCTTTTAGGAGATGGGGGCAAGTTTGGTTGAGGCAGCAGGTGAAGTCCACACAGCAGCTATTGTTACCGATAGCCCCTGGGTCAGAGACACCTGTGCAACACAATTATTGGCTCTGGAGCAATTCCCCTTGGCTTTTTTAGGGGTTCCTTGCCTGTGTAGAGACAGCGACTGCAGTCAGTCCAACCTGTTTGAGTTATACAGATTATGTTTATGTGTATGATGTGCATGACTGTTATTCTAGTGGTGGCTATTTATGTATTGTCACCGTTTACTGCAGGGTGACAATAAACCATGGCAGATGCTCTCTGTTACCCCACCACCACCACCCTCCCCACTAAGGAAAGGGAAGAGGAGGAAAAGGGAGAGACTTGCCAGTTGGAAAAAGTTAAAAATGCTTTACTAATGCTACTAATAAACAGATAAAATGATACAAAATATACAAAACCAATCTTGAATTTCCCGGGGCAGTATAGCATTGCCCGCAGCGGAGCCAGCACGGCTCCAGCAGCTGCAGGGCAGGCACCTGGAAGTCCTGGGCTAGACTCCGCAGCAAACCGGAACTGGATTCAGGGATGCAGGGTCTGGAACCAGGCCTCGGATCGCAGGCACGACAGGCAGGGTGCTCCTCAGATGCCAACCATGGTCAAAGAAGAGCGAGACCCTTGTGATCTCTCATTTTTATAGGGTGTATGACGTGTATGGGATGGAATACTCGGTCAGTTTTAGTCATCTGTTCTGTTTGCCCCTCCTTGCAAATATGACCCTTTCACTTATGGAATGTGCAAAATTTATCAGTAACCTTGGCTACCATAGCAATAAGTCTAAACCTGGGACTCTTCTGCATACCATTGCTACTGTTATCAGCTCCAGAGTGGACATTGTCTGAAAAAACATGCAGCTAAATTCAGAAAAGTGCAGTTACTTAGAAAAACTTAGTTGAAAGGAAAATACACTAAAAGAGAAACTGGTCTTGTTTTTAACAAAACCAGGGCATGTATATAAAGTCAGTTGACCTTATAACTGAGATTTAAGTGTAAATAATTCAATAAAACCTTGTCTACAGAAGAATCTTGCTGAGAAGTAAATGCTGCTTGTGACCTGAATAAGGCAACCAACATATATTTTCTTCCTCTTGGCTACAAACCTAATAACTTGAACAATATGCTTAGGCTTCCTCAATTCAGAAAGACCCAGGATTTCCTTGTTCAAGATTCTGGCATCAGTTCTTTCCTATTTCATGGGTTTTTAACTGTTACAAGTGATCTTTTATCAATAACACATGATGTTGAAGTATCCACAAAAGGTCTCATCCCTTTTGTGTTAAAAATGGTAAACAAACATAGCATATCATCTGCATTTTAAATACAAGGCTGAGACTCTACATAAATCTAATGTCACTCTGTTTCCAAACGGCTGTAAATCCTCTCGATGTGACTTTCAGAGGCGGCCATGGAAAAAATTTAGACCCTCGCTATCCCTTGGCATGCACCAGACCAGTAATGTAGTTGCAAGTGCCATCAGGGATCCCTCTTGTCCTTGCCCACATACTCCTGAATTTTCCTGCCATAAGGATGTGGAGAGTTTTTGGAAGAAAGAGGACATGGGCTGTGTGCTGTGAACAAGCCAGAGTTTGATGTGGCTGTGGTGCAGGCTAGGACCTACACGGAAGGTTTTTCTGGAGACACCAAAGACAGAATGGAAGTAAACAGAAGCTGGTCTATCCTCGACCCAGGCTGCAGGAGGGGCGCTGTCATCACTGCGCATGAACAGTTCATGGACAGTGCCCTGCAGCTAATCACCATAGCGGGAGGGGAAGAGTGACTGCAGAGAGTAACCAATCGTAGCCTGCACTTGCCACATGGCCACTGGGTAAAAACTATATAAGGGTTTCAAAAACGTGCACTGGCAGACATTGATATTCAGTGTTGTTAAAGGTTCATTAAAGGGCATTGATGTTAAACTCATATTGAGCCCGATTCTTTGTCTTCGCCAGTCCGCCCGTTGCACTCAAAGAGTTCTACAAGTTTTTCATTCTCCAGCATCTGGTAGCAGAGGATGGTTGTTAGCAAAAGTAGGATCTCCGGAGTGCCATTTACTGCGGCAAGCAGCATTCATTAAACGACGGAGCCAAACCGGGTTGTAGGAGAGTGTGCTTTGTCCGGTAACAAAAGACAAGCACCAGACAAGCTGGTCACTCGCCTCGTACTTAAGACCACACTGATTTGATAATGGAACTTGAGACAGCTGTGGCACTGTTGATGCATATTCTCTCTAAGAGAGGTATCGAATCGTCACAGGAAAACTTAATCACATTGATTACATTAGTCCAGAAATTGGGACACTTTGGAGAAATTCCACTTTTGTTTTCCCCAATGGAATGGAGATTATTGGGGGACACTATGTGGGATAAGACTCTCAGAGGGGAAGAAGAGAAAGAAATTAAAGCTCTGAGAGATTTGTGGAGAACCGTGTTAGAATCATTGGAAGTAATGAAGTCAGAACAACGCACTGCCCTGGGAGCTGCGAAGGCGCTTGCCCCAGAACAAACCTGGACTGATAAAAGTTGTCAGCCAAAAGAGAAGAGGGACCTGTGGGCTACTCTGTGGGGTCTGCCTGCTGTTCGGGGTGGTCGAGGGGTCCCGGCTCAGCCAATACTCTCGCAATCCGATCTGCGGCGGGAGTTGGAAACTTTACCCTCCTCAAACAAAGAACCGGAAGTTTCCCCGTCTGAGTCTCTGGGGCAATGTGAGAAGAAAGCGGAAGTGCAACTAGGGGACTGTCCGGATGTGGGAGGCCCTGAGTGCCGCCCTCCTCCTACAGCTCCGCCTCTGCCCTATCCCGAGTCAGACACGCCCCCCTCTGAGACTATCGCGTCAGCCAGGCTGGGCCCGACCGGGCCACGGCACCAGGGGCCACCCCCCAAAAGAACCTCCAAAAATACATGTGGAGGGATCCTGTGAGCCTCCTTCTACATCATTGGGCTCATCACAAGGAGTAGAGCAGTTACTGCAAGTCATTACCAGTAAGCTTGAACAACTTGACTTGCGAATGTCAGATGTAGAGAAAAATAAGAGACAAATCGAGTATCAAAAACCAGGTTGCCTTCCGCAAACAATGCAACCAAAGGTACCCATAGAACCTACTGACCGGCCACCACCCCGATCTGGCAGATGGTCAGGGGTCATCAAAGATGCCATTCTAGAAGGTGATTGGTCTCCAGCAAAATTAGCCCTACCGGTAATTCAAAATATGAACACCCAGACAGCGGTATGGGAACCACATGAATGGAAAATTTTACAGCAAGCCAAACAAACAATCACGAACTATGGGATACATTCAGAAGCTACCAGACAAATACTGCATTGGATTTTTACTGCTGACTTATTGTGTCCCATGGACTGCCAAAATTTAATGTGCTTATTACTAACTCCAGCACAATTCCTCCTGTGGGAATCGGCCTGGTATCAACGAGCGCAGCAAGAAACAGCCAAACACACCAGTCCAAATGACCCATTAACCAATGTGGTACCCGACACCTATACGGGTCGCGGACAGTACGCTACAATAGAAGTTCAACTGCGATTTATTGCTGAAGTTCACCGGAAAGCTGCACAACTTGCCCTAGATGCTTTCTTAACTTTACCAGGACCCTTAGCTCCCTCATTCAGCGGAATACGCCAAGGCACTACAGAAAATTTCACGCATTTTATTGACTGGCTACATGAAGGAATAATGCAAAACCCAGATTTATCAGAAGAAATGAAAAATCAAATGTTTCGGTTGCTGGCTTTCGATAATGCAAATTCAAAGACTAAACAAATACTAGCAACCCTGCCACCAGGATCTTCAGTAGAAGAAATGCTGACACGAGTAGCCAGGACAGAAGAACAGTGAAATGCAGAAGTGATGCCTGTCGCTTTCGAAGGGGTCATGCAGAGATCTCTTCAACAAGTTAGCCAGCAAGTCTCATCTACAATCCAACCAGTAGTGGTAGCAGTTCAGCGACCCCACCACTAGAATGTGGAAGGGACCGGCACCTGTTATTGTTAATGGTAGAGGGTATGTGTGTCTCTCCACAGATCAAGGTCCGTTGTGGGTTCCAAGCCAAGCAGTAAAGCCGGAGTTGAAGCAAATTCAACCGAATCAACTTCCTGCAACAGAACCTTTGGAGGACACAGAGTGAGGTGTAACCTTCGCATTAATTTAGCTGTGACATGTATGTGTAATATAGTTATATAACTAGGTCTTAATGATAAAGTGTTAAGCATGTGGAAAGTTTGTATCTTTTTCATTCTCTTGAGAAGCAGTCTAGTTCCTGGGTTTTTGTTAAGAACTGCTTTTGATCCTCGACAAAATGTATGGTAATGTTAGGAAGGTCTTTAAACACCACTACCTTCTGGGCAGGTTGATCAACACCCAGCACACTGTTTGTTACATGTTGAGTAGGAGTACCATTAAATAAAAGTTCTTGGAATTTGTTTAATCAATCCATTGCAATATTAAAACAGCAATGGAGTACCTCAAGTTTACTAAGAGGAAAAATATTAGCGCATGGTTTGACAACTATGACAATTGTGATGATCGCCTTCCCGTAGGGCCAGAGCCGTAGGAAATCGAACCAACTGATTTTTTTGTTTAGAAAGTTTAACAAATTGACTTGACCTAAGGGGGTGGATTAAGGGTTTATTGCAAAGTGCATTGTTTATGTTGATTGTTGTTGTAATTGATATGTTATGTATAAGTTGTTCTTCATCACGTATCAAAGATGGGTTAGAACGCATAGATAATCAAGCCTGGCTTGTCCAAAAAGAAAAAAGGAGGAACTGTGGAGAGTTTTTGGAAGAAAGAGGACATGGGCTGTGTGCTGTGAACAAGCCAGAGTTTGATGTGGCTGTGGTGCAGGCTAGGACCTACACGGAAGGTTTTTCTGGAGACACCAAAGACAGAACGGAAGTAAACAGAAGCTGGTCTATCCTCGACCCAGGCTGCAGGAGGGGCGCTGTCGTCACTGCGCATGAACAGTTCGTGGACAGTGACCTGCAGCTAATCACCATAGCGGGGGGGGGGAAGAGTGACTGCAGAGAGTAATCAATCATAGCCTGCACTTGCCACGTGACCACTGGGTAAAGACTATATAAGGGTTTCAAAAACGTGCACTGGCAGACATTGATATTCAGTGTTGTTAAAGGTTCATTAAAGGGCATTGATGTTAAACTCATATTGAGCCCGATTCTTTGTCTTCGCCAGTCCGCCCGTCGCACTCAAAGAGTTCTACAAGTTTTTCATTCTCCAACATAAGGATAGATTGGATTTGTTGGTGGCCTGATCTCAAGGTACCTTTATAGTAGATGGATCACAGTATGTATCACAGTATGTTTGGGATTGGAAGGGACCTCAAAAGATCATCTAGTCCAATCCCCCTGCTGGAGCAGGAACGCCTACGTGAGATCACACAGGAACATGTCCAGGCGGGTTTTGAATGTCTCCAGAGTAGGAGACTCCACAACCTCCCTGGGCAGCCTGTTCCAGGGCTCTGTCACCCTCACTGAGAAGTTTTTTTCTCAAATTTAAGTGGAACCTCTTGTGTTCCAGCTTGATTCCATTATCCCTTGTCCTATCATTGTTTGCCACTGAGAAGAGCCTGGCTCCATCCTCATGGCACTCACCCTTTATATATTTATAAACATTAATGAGGTCACCCCTCAGTCTCCTCTTCTCCAAACTAAAGAGACCCAGCTCCCTCAGCCTTTCTTCATAAGGGAGGTGCTCCACTCCCTTAATCATCTTTGTTGCCCTACGCTGGACCCTCTCCAGCAGTTCCCTGTCCTTCTTGAACTGAGGGGCCCAGAACTGGACACAATATTCCAGATGGGGTCTCACCAGGGCGGAGTAGAGGGGAAGGAGAACCTCTCTCGATCTACTGACCACCCCCCTTGTAATACACCCGAGGATGCCATTGGCCTTCCTGGCCACAAGGGCACAGTGCTGGCTCATGGTCATCCTGTTGTCCACCAGGACCCCCAGGTCCCTTTCCCCTACACTGCTCTCTAATCGGTCGTTCCCCAACTTATACTGGAACCTGGGATTCTTCCTGCCCAGATGCAGGACTCTACACTTTCCCTTGTTAAATTTCATCAGGTTATTCCCCGCCCAACTCTCCAGCCTGTCCAGGTCCCGCTGGATGGCAGCACAGCCTTCTGGCGTGTCAGCCACTCCTCCCAGCTTAGTGTCATCAGCAAACTTGCTGATAGTACACTCCATTCCCTCGTCCAAATCGTTAATGAATATATTGAATAATATTGGCCCCAGTACTGACCCCTGAGGCACTCCACTAGATACTGGCCTCCAACTAGACTCCGCACCATTGACTACCACTCTCTGGCTTCTCTCCTTAAGCCAGTTTGCAACCCACCTCACTACTCTATTGTCTAGACCACACCTCCTCAACTTAGCTGTGAGGATGCTGTGGGAGACTGTGTCAAAGACTTTACTGAAGTCAAGGTAGACCACATCCACCGCTCTGCCATCATCCATCCACCTTGTTGCATTCTCATAAAAGGCTATGAGGTTGGTCAAGCATGACTTACCCTTGGTAAAGCCATGTTGACTGCCCCTAATAACCCTCTTATCCTTGATATGCCTTGAGGTGGCACCAAGATGGATGCTGGTAGCTAAGTCAGAGACATCCTATGAAAGCAATTTGTGCATGCACGAGTGTGTGTATGTGTACATAGAGCTGAGTTGGCAAAGTGACACGCTCTAGCCTGCTTCCTCAAGATACTGTACAGATACAACCTGATCCAGTCAGCTTTCAGTTCAACTTTTTGATGAGAGATATCAGACAGATCAGGCAGGTGGTGTCAAGATAACTTCTGGGTGTGCAAGAGATAGCCATGTGATCATTTTTTTTGCTATACTGAAAACATGACAGAGATGGATTTTAATGTCTATGGTAAACAAAATGGTGATCTTAGTTTAGTTCCTTATGGCTGTCACGGAGGCACCCCAAAGTCAGTTTTAGGTGGACAACAAGTTCCAAAACAGATTTTATTCTGGCTGGAAAAGTGCAGCCAATAAACTGATCAAAACAGGGTTTATACAATTAGTTAGCACTCTGACAACATAAAATACAGGTTCATATATCAGTTGAAGAGATTATTGGGGTGCAGCAAAATAAGAGTAATGAGGATCCACAGCGTGCATGCACACACTCACAAGAAACAAACCAGAGCCCTCCGACTCCAGGGTACCCACAAGAAATAATCACTCGCCTGGGTTAGGCAAGGACTCATTTAAGGATATATCCAGTAAATAACCACTCACCCAAACGAGGAGGTGAGGCACTCTCAATTCCAAGAAGTCTCTGTGCTGCCACCCGGGTCCACCCATCCCATTTCACGCCCGTAGGTGACTAAATTGTGCAGGATTTCAGCCCAGGTTAATACATGTGCAGGCAGATTTCCAGGGTTCTGCTTGTTACAGTCAATAGCCTCCTGAATTCTCTCCCTGAGGGACTGGACATGTATCTTTAAAGCGTCCGGCAGCCCTCTGATAAGCAGCCGAAGGTGGGTCAGGTTTACTGGTGCAGCCATGGCAATTCCTTGCCGCCCTCTTTCGTACATTGTCTGTATACAAGCAGCCTTTTGAACGCCCTCAACCAGCTCCAGCAAGCCTCTTATCCTAATGGTGATGGGCTCCCCACGTTCCTTGGGATCCACACCACCAGCCCAGTAAGCCACACAAGATGTTATGGGCTGATCACCATTCGGACCATCACTTGAAAACACACCAGGTCCCCAAAAGCCTGCAGCTTCCTCATTACTCAATAGTATCCGATCACACCCCGTAAGGGAAAGATATTCAGTTTCTGTTTCGCCCGGCTAACGTGAGAATTTAGATTGCAAGTCGCCAAGTTCAGGTCCCGTCCATGGGGTAGTACAAACAGCAGTACAGGAGTTTCCACCCTGTGGACCTGTACATGTCTCAGTTTTAATGAGAGGGCCTACATCCTTTGTCTCTACCTCCTCTTCATCAACACTGTTTTCAGAATCTCCCCAGATATCTCCATCCCAGTCCTCAGGTTCTGTGTCCACAATCAATTTCCGAATTTGGGCAATACTAGGGGAAATTTTGCTTGGGTTAACATGAGTTCAATCCTTTGTCCTAAAAATGCACTCACTTTCTCTCTCACCGTAACTCTGCTTTCAAACAATATATTTCCAGCTCTTTTCTAGAATCATGCCTCTCCAACTGGCTACAGCATTTGTGCTGGTCTCGGGCTTGCTTTAAGCAGGTGCACAGAACAACACCAAGAACAGCATCGACAGCAACACAAACAGAAGCACAGAAAACAGCACACGCAGCTACGGTCACTCTGGGACCACATCAGCTTGCTTCTGCCCGATGTGTGCAGGTTGCCACAGAAGGATTATTACAGCTGTAGCCCCATAATAATTTCTCCATTTCTGATATCCTGCCGACTACACCATTTTAAATGTCATGGAGGTACCCCAAAGTCAGTTTTAGGTGGACAACGAGTTCCAAAACAGACTTTATTCTGGCTGGAAAAGTGCAACCAATAAACTGACCAAAACAGGGTTTATACAATTAGTTAGCACTCTGACAACATAAAATACAGGTTCGGATATCAGTTGAGATTATTGGGGTGCAGCAAAATAAGAATAATGAGGATCCACAGCATGCATGCACACACTCACAAGAAACCAACCAGAGCCCTCCGACTCCAGGGTACCCACAAGAAATAATCACTTGCCTGGGTTAGGCAAGGACTCATTCAAGGATGTATCCAGTAAATAACCACTCACCCAAACAACGAGGTGAGGCACTCTCAATCCTGGGAAGTCTCCTTAGACGGCATCCCAGTCTAAGGAGAGGGTTCCAGTTCACAGACCCGCTACTCCAAGGCCACTCCAAAGAGGGTCTTCAGTGGGAGCCCCATTTATAGTCTGGTCAGATCTGGCTGTGGGCATTGAAACACGGTCCAGAAGCTTTGCAGCTACTCTGGGCACCTCCTCTGCTAACGACCCTGTCAACTGACTCAGGGTCCCATTAAGGTGCTAAAAGAGCCATTAACTGCCCCATTGAAGGATCCAGATCTCAGGGGGATGTGCAACTGCCACAATGGCCAAAGCTATCAATAAGAACTAGTGCTTTTGGTTGTAATTCCAGAAGTGAAATGGAGACCTAAAAGGAAGTGACACTTTGGAGATTAGACTTAAAGAACTTTGTTTGATCAGTTTGCACTTATGCTATATGTCCTGTGTATAGTGGTTATGTACTTTTTTTAGATAGAGTCAATCTGATGCAGTTAGAAAACATTAATTCAGTGTTTGAACAATGTTGTCAAAGAGTAAGGATTGCATATTTACCCTGGGCTAGTGCCAAAGATGTTGAGATTTGAAAGGTAGATGCTACAGTGCCCTGCATCTTTGTCTTACTAAGCCCTCTACCACACTAGTTTCAAAAGGAGAAGATGAAAATCTACTGGTCAGCCTGGTAGTGAAAGAAAAATATGCACTGAAGTGCAACCTGTGTTCCATCAGTTCCACTAACCTGTTCTCTGCTGATTTAGATGTGTTGCTTCCCCATACAGTGCCTTGTAAACTAACCTCCTAGGTGCAAAGGGAACTCATTAAAGGTAGCCAGTAACTAACTGACAACCAGGCATGTTTTCAGCTTGTCTCTTCTCCAGATCTTGAGGCAGTAAGCAGGAAACTATCCATTTGAGATCTACAGCTCAAAGCCTCTCAAGAATGGGCCAGGGAAGTAGGGTCCACTTTTCTCTTCCTAACCTGTTTTTTCCCAAAGTGTGTGAGCCAACGCAGGCACATTGCTAGAAGCAACCAGAGGCCATAAACGCAATTGCAAAGAGCAAATTTATTATAGTTACCTCACTTCCAGGGGATATCCAAAGCAGCACCTAAGCTCCTGGGCAGAGGCGACACAAGTAGAGATGCAGACACTGCAGAATTCAACCCTGGTAGAAGATCACGGGCCTGCTGCATTTGCCTGTATTTCAAGGTTTCAAGCAGGCACAGCCTTGCACTCTTTCTCACAACAAAGCAGGAATCTCAGGCATAATGATAAGGTGCCTTAAGAGTTTCTCACAGGCCTATGTTTTTTAACACAGAGGTTCTACCTGTCAAGCACAGAAGGTCAGTAAAACAATTAGTGTGATGTATGTGCTTTTTCTACATCCCAGGTGCAGTTGCTTGAGCGTATTTACAATGAGCCTTCTTGCCATTCTTGCACAATTCCCATACACAAAGCATACCAGACCTGCTGTTTCCATCAGTCAGGAGAATCCTCTTTTTTTTTTGAAAGTCTGCCTCTATGCAATAAAGTCAATGTCTGGGGTATTTCCCACAGAAGGAAGAAACTTGTTTTCTAACTCTTGATCTGTATCTATGTGATGCCTGAAGAGAGTTTAATGCAAAATGGCCATTAGAGTGCCCAAAATCTGGGTCTTCCTTGTCTCCCTAGAATATTCTAAATACCTGGCTGTGGAGCTAGGTTACTTCTTCCTCACTCTCTTTGTATTTTGAACTCCTTGTTGGGTAACAGCAGAGATTCAGTTGTGAAGATAAAGTGTGTCCCGCTGACAGCAAACAGAAGGAGATGCTCTTGGGACACGTATATTTGTCTCCCATCTGACTGAGGTGATAATCTTGCTTTCTTGATTCTTGGATTAATGCTTTAGCTTTACAGATGTTTTATCAAAGAATCAGGGCAGAGGACAAGTACTGCTGCTGCATTTGGAAAGAAAGCTGAAATAACTGCATTTTATCAGAGCCTGAGCCTACTTGCACATGAAATAAACTAAGAACAAAACCTACCAAATTCGGTTCTCTGGGAGACACAAGCTAGTTTTTAAATTTCACTCAGGTTCAGGTGAGAGAGGTGGAAAAACAGGACTTGGGTAGAAACACTACATCCAAAAGTAATGTGCTTTGTTCACCTAAGCTCATTACCCACTGCCCTACTCAACTCAGTGCCAAGACCCCCATTCTGTAACACGTGCTTAAAACGTGCTATGCAAAAGCTACCTACCACTTACTCAAGCAGCAAATTCATAAAAAACTGTACTTCATTGTCAATAGTTGCTGCGTGCCACTTTGTTTTTCAAAAAGACTAAGATTGTTCTTCTACACTATAGAACATGGATAATCTGTAAGTACAAAGTGTAGTTACTATCCACTGCAGGTATAATTCATCGTGCCATGCATAAAGCAAAAAAGTTGAATAATTATTGATCACACTTTATTTAAGAATCCAAATAGGCCATCTAGGAACTATATATCATAGTGTTTCATTTCTACTAAAAACTCTATACTGTGCTGGAATTTCTAGTGCTGTGTGATTCAATAGTATATGTGAAAGACAGGGCCACATAGATCTCTATCTCAGATAGCTAGACTAGGAAAGTGCTTACCCACCTCTGCTGTTCTACAAAGTCTCACACAGAGTAAAATTCAGCAGGTTTTAGTGATGGCATTGAACCAGCTTGCTCTAGTTATGTGTTGGTCTAAGTGTCAAATTATGAACGAAAACAAAAAGTTCCACATTTGTCATGGTTCTCTGGAGTTAACTACAAACAATTAGTTATGCCCCACAAGTTAATAAGTATTCTAGTAACTGTGGTTTCTGAAAAGTGGTTTCTGTAAATTCTTTGCATTCCTGTTTTTGAAAAGACTGAGTAACTTAGGATTTTGATTGTCATTTCACATTTTTGACAGTTTAAATGCTCGTCATGAGTTTACTTCCCTGAAGTAGGTACACCAAATACCATGTTTCTGCTGAGCCTGTTGTGAATCAAATTAGTAACCTTCACTTCTTAATCTTCACATGGTCCTTCAATTCTTTTTGTCACAGAGATTATTGAAGTTCAGCCATGAAATTATGTTAACAAGTATACTTTTTTCAGCTTAAAACAAAGATTTTTGGACAATGATTTATTCAGAAAGCAGCCTACTCCTCTGCCCTTTATCCAGTCTCTTTTACGCACAGCACTTATTTCTAAATGGTTTAAAACCAAAGTAACAAGAAAAAGTCCTCAGATTCTTCCTGCAGACACAGATGTAGAGATACGAAAATAAAATCTCACCACTGTACTAAGTACTGAGGTGGTCATAATGCCTCTCTGTTATCAAGTCAGTCACGTTCATATATCACAAAAATCTGCAAACTCAAAGTGTTTGTCAAAACAGTTTTATTAGTTATATCTGCCCATATTGAAGAAAAATAACATAAAATTCTATGAATCTCAGTAGAAAAATGGGTCATTTCTAAAATAACCTTGAGCAGAGAGTCCTATTTGTGTTTGGATGTAAATAAGTTTGATTCAGAAGCCCTTGCCTGGAAAACTCTTATTACTGAAAGAGAACAGAAACTGGCAAGATTTGAGTGATAATTCTGGGTTTCTGTGGATGCAACTGTAGGACAGATTTGGAAGGGAAACAATTTAGCACTGTATGTTTTTCAAAATATGAATGGCAACATGCTGAAAGCAGTCAATTTTTTTTTCTTCCTCTGCACTTGCTTCATGCAGAGTAGAGGAAAGGTGTTGCCACTGGTTAGGAATGCTGTTTTGCAGAGGAATTTTTGCTGATCTGCATGCCCTAGAGAAATCATACTTTTAAACAAAACAAGCATTGCTGAAAAATAGGTAAACTTATTTATCTGGATTCACCGCTGTTGATTTTAGCTAGGTTGGATAAAAAACCCTGCCTTTTACTTGAGGAGGTGTTTGCCATAAATACCAGATGATAAGGTTCCTATGCTACGATCATGCTTTAAAACTGAGATGTTGCTATGCAATTTTCTGTATGAAACAACATGACAACTGTGAGCCTTCACTCTTTGTTTTCACTTAGTCATTAGTAGTGTTAAAGTTAGTAGTGTTAAAAATGCTGCTTTGATACCACTGCAACTCCCAGTCTTTAGCTGAGGGTTGCTTGAGGGTTAGGCTATGATTTAAAGTGTTATGCACTGTTACTGCTTGATTCAGTTTACTCCCAGCTGGCAGAGATCAGCCTTTAGAGTGCTTTGAGGTTCTGAAGTGCTAGCAGAAATTGCTCGTATTCTTGCAAAGCAGCCTACTGAAATGAGAAGCTGCATGGCTTAAGCCTGATTCTGTGATGTTTGGCTTTTATACCTTGGTTTTGGTTCTCAGCCCTTCCATGACACAAGCAAACATGGGTATAGAGGTATCTCGTTCATTTCCGGGACATACCTAAAGTTAACTCTGTGTTTCACTGTAAATTTGCCTGAGTTCAGTTAGCCACAATGAATGATAGATTAAAAATACATATTGTCAGGAAGTAAATGCCTTGACATGTATTTGAACAGTTAGAAAAAAGTTGATACCTGAGACACCTGAGTCTTTGAAAAGAAGGGGGTTCATAGCTGTGTTGCTTTCCCATGGGCCATGAATAGTCTAGACCAGGAGTTTCAAACTCATTTTCACTGGAGGGGGGCACATCAGCCTCGTGGTTGCCTTCAAAGGGCAAAATGCAATTTTAGGACTGGATAAATGTAACTACTCCTACATTTACCCAGTCCTAAAATTACATTCGGCCCTTTGAAGGTAATGGCAAGGCTGATGTGGCCTGCGATGAAAATGAGCTTGACACCTCTGCTCTAGATGGAGTGGTGACCTCGTGGTTAAAAAAAAAAAAAAGGCAACAACAAAGAAATAGTCAATATATGTGGGAATTTCAGAAGATTCTTTCTGTTTTTCTTTTTACTTTCTACTTCCATATTCTGACTCTTTTCCTTTTCTTGACTCTTGTGTTATATCCGCAGTTACTTTCTCAGTACAAATGCAAAAGCTGATGATTTCAAAGAATAATATATTAAATTTCTAATACAAATGTGTATATAACATTTCTGACACATTTGGCTTCCTAGCATAGAAAAAATGACAAAATATACTATTTTAAACTTGAATATGGCAGACATGAGAGACCCAATCTGAAACATAGCCTGTCTTCAGGCACTCTGTCTCTGCAAGTCTGTACCAAAAATGATCTGAAGAGATTTAACTTCCATAAGTACAAAATAGCACTTAACCTCCAGGTTTTTTCCCAGTCTTTTTTTCTAGGATATCAGAAATTACTGATTCTCTTTCCCTCTGCTTTGCACCACTGAGATGTGTACAGGACCAAGTGAGAAATAAACAGTTTGTAAACTTTATAAATATTTATGACATACATGTATACTGGCTGGAGGGCTAGGCCCAAAGAGTTGTGGTGAATGGAGTCAAATCCAGTTGGCAGCCGGTCATGAGTGGTGTTCCCCAGGGCTCAGTATTTGGGCCAGTTCTGTTTAATCTCTTTATCAATGATCTGGATGAAGGGATTGAGTGCACCCTTAGTAAGTTTGCAGATGACACCAAATTGGGTGGGAGTGTTGATCTGCTGGAGGGTAGAAAGGCCATACAGAGGAATCTGGACCAGCTGTATCGTTGGGCTGAGGCCAATTGTATGAGGTATAATAAGGCCACGTGCCGGGTCCTGTACTTGGATCATAACAAGCCCAGGCAGCGCTACTGACTTAGGAAAGAGTGGCTGGAAAGCTCCCTGGCAGAGAGTGATCTGGGCGTGTTGAATGACAGCCAGCTGAATATGACCCAGCAGTGTGCCCAGGTGGCCAAAAAGGCCAACAGCATCTGTGGGGGACTACGGTGGGTCTGTGGATTCCCTGACGGAGGGCATAGGAACAGAAATTAGCCTTGAAGATACGAAGGCCTACCCGTGAGAATGATGGGAGTAAAGGAGTATCCGGAGAAGTTAAGGATGTACCCGTGAGAGAGAAGGAAGTAGAAGAGTAAAATTAGCCAATGAGATGTTACTGCTGTACCTTGTAACCAATAGTGAAGACACACATGAATTGGTAAAACTGTATAAAAATGCACTTGTGGCAATAAATGGCATCTACTACTTTCATCTTGGAAGAACTTGGTCTATGTCGTTTGTCCGTCTCAACCATGACAAGCATCCTGGTTTGTATCAGGAATAGTGTGGCCAACAGGACTAGAGAAGTGATTGTGCCACTGTACTCGGCGCTAGTGAGGCCACTGTGTACACATACACAGGTACGTTGCAAGAAGAGCCAGAAGCCACAAATACATTGCAAAGAACAAATTTTATTTTAGTTACCTCTCTACTGGGGAATCTCCAAAGTCGCACCTAAGCTCCCAGGCAGAGATGACACAAGCGAGGATGCAGGCACTGGTAAGTTCAGCCCTGCTGGAAGATCACTGGGCCTACTGAGCTCGCCTGTATTTCAAGGTTTCAAGCAGGCACAGCCTTGCACTCTTTCTCACAACAAAGCAGAAATCTCAGACTTAGTGATAAGGTGCCTAGAGTTTCTCACAGGCCTATGTTATCTAACACAGAGGTTCTACTCATCAAGCACACAAGGTCAGTAAAACAATTAGTGTGATGTATGTGCTTTTTGTACAGACAGTTGCAAGTCACTTGAGCGGATTTACATTTAAACAACCTCCTCACCAAATCTTCCACTACATTCCCATACAGCTGCACCTTGAATACTATGTTCAGTTTTGGACCCCTCATCATAAGAAGAACATTGAAATACTAGAGTGAGTGCAGAGGAGGGTGACAAAGCTGGTGAGGGGCTTGGAGCACAAGTCTTATGAGGAGCAGTTGAGGGGACTGGGGCTGTTTAGCCATGAGAAAAGTAGGCTGAGGGGAGACCTTATCACTGACTACAACTACCTGAAAGGAAGTTGTAGCATGGAGGGTGTTGGCCTCTTCTCCCAAGTAGCAAGTGATAGGACAAGAAGAAATGGCCTCAAGTTGTGCCAGGGGAGGTTTAGATTGGATATTAGGAAAAAATTCTTCACGGAAAGGGTTGTCAGGCATTGGAACAGGCTGCCCAGGGAAGTGGTAGAGTCATCATCCCTGGAGGTGTTTAAAAGGTGTTTCGACGAGGTTCTTAGGGACATGGTTTAGTGCTAGAGTTACGTTAGGTTATGGTTGGACTCAATGATCATGAGGGTCTCTTCCAACCGAAACGATTCTCTCATTCTATGATTCGAAGTCATGCAAAAGAAAGACTTTCCCTTGGTTGAGAAAGAACAGGTTAGAGATCATTTACAGAAACTGGACATCCACAAATCCATGAGCCCCGATGGGATGCACCCACAAGTGCTGAGAGAGTTGGCAAATGTTACTGCAAAGCCACTCTCCATCATCTTTGAAAGGTCTTGGAGAACAGGAGAGGTGCTGGAGGACTGGAAGAAAGCCAGTGTCACTCCAGTCTTCAAAAAAGGCAAGAAGGATGACCCAGGAAACTACAGGCTAGTCACCCTCACCTCCATCGCTGAAAAGGTGATGGAACAGCTCATTCTGGATGTCATCTCTAAGCATGTGGAGGAAAAGAAGGTTATCAGGAGTAATCGGCACGGGTTCACCAAAGGGAAATAATGTTTGACAAATCTGATAGCTTCTGTGATGGTATGACTGGCTGGGTAGATGAGGGAAGAGCAGTGAATATCGTCTACTTTGACTTCAGCAAGGCTTTTGAGACCATCTCTCACAACCTCCTCATAGGTGAGCTCAAGAAGTGTGGGCTGGATGAATGCACGGTGAGATGGATCATGAACTGGCTGTATGGGCAGGGCTCAGAAGGTTGTGATCAATGGTGCAAAGTCTGGTTGGAAACCTGCAGTTAGTGGGGTTCCCCAGGGGTCAGTGTTAGGTCCAGTCTTGTTCAACCTGTTCATCAGTGACCTGGATGAAGAGACTGAGTGCACCCTCAGCAAGTTTGCTGGTGATACCACACTGGGTGGAAGGGCTGACACACCAGAAGGCTGTGCTACCATTCAGCGAGGCCTGGACAGGCTGGAGGACTGGGCAGAGAAGAACCTAATGAAGTTTAACAAGGGCAAGTGTAGGGTCTCGCACCTGGGGAGGAATATCCCCCGGCACCAGTAAAGGTTGGGGACGGACTTGCTGTAAAGCAACACTGCAGAAAAGGACTTGGGAGTTCTGGTCGACAACAGGTTGACCATGAGTCAACAATGTGCCCTTATGGCCAAGAAGGTCAATGGTACCTGGGGTGCATTAAGAAGAGCGTGACCAGCAGGTCGAGGGTTATCCTCCTCTACTCTGCCCTGGTGAGGATGCATCTGGAGTACTACGTCCAGATCTGGGCTTCCCAGTTTAAGAAGGATAAGGAATTACTGGAGGGAGTCCAGCGATGGACTATGGAGATGATATGAGGCCTAGAGCACTTTTCTTATGAGGAGAGACTGAGAGAGCTGGGTCTGTTCAGCCTGGAGAAGAGAAGGCTGAGAGGCAATCTCATCAATATTTCTAAATATCTGAAGGGTGGATGTCAAGAGGATGGGACCAGACTACTTTCAGTGGTGCCCAACAATAGGATGAGGGGCAATGGGCACAGGCTGACGCATAGAAGGTTCCATCTGAATATGAGGAGAACCTTTTTTCCTTTGAGGGTGACAGAGCACTGGAACAGGTTGCCCAGAGAGGTTGTGGAGTCTCCTCTGGAGACATTCAAGACCTGCCTAGACACATTCCTGTGCAATCTGCTCTAGGTGTACCTGCTTTAGAAAGTGGGTTGAACTAGATGATCTCCAGAGGTCCCTTCCAACTGCAACCATTCTGTGATTCTGTGAGTTTGCATTATCTGGGCTACTGTAAGAGTTGGTCTGAAGATGGAGCAGTATTTACTTGAAACATAGTCATCAGGAACTGAGAGAACTGAGGCCCTGACAGAAAGAACGCATGGACAATGACTTGGAGAGAGCCCTGAGGAGAAGAACTGTGTTGCACAGGTCTCTCCGACCCGGAGGGCTACTGCTAACAATGGCTGCTGTATGGACTTCGCCTGCTGCCTCAGCCAAGCTAGCCCCTGCTTCCTAAAAGGGATTGTTATGTGGGTCTCTCTGACCCAGGGACAATAGCTGCCATCCAGAAGATGGATTCTCACCTGCAGCCTCAGTCACACCTGTCCGCCACCTCCTCCCTCAAACAAAGGCCAATGAAGAAGAGCATGCCCAGAACCTCACCAAGGGTCCTGAGGTCACTCAATGGACCAGAAAGAGACCCCTGAACTTGAGGCCATGCAAGCACAGATGGGTCCTGGCAAGAGAAGCGAGGACTTTTCAAGCCTGTGCAGTTTAAGCCTGGGTTGCAAAACAAAGGCGGAGTCTGGCCTTGAACGATGGGAGCGACGGGGGGTGAAGAAGCAGAAGAGATGACTCCCAAATGGACATTGTTAAGATCTTCCCACCAGAGGATCCTGAACCACAACAGAGGACCGGCAAAACTCTACAGGACCGGAGACCAGAGGGACACCTTTGGAACTCATCTGGTGGTAAACAAATCCTCATTCCCATCTTCTTATTTTTCTTTCCCTTTTTTCTTTTTTTTTCCTTTCCCTTTTTCTTACTCTCTCGCTATCGCATGCCGCTTTATGGGCAAAATAATTAAGTAACACTGTTTGATTGAATTATAACCCCTCGGCATTTTGGTTGCCATAATTTTGCATTTCAAGATCAAGGTAAACGAACCATCATGAGTCCATCACCGAATGCACCGTGACAGCTACATATAAAGATAATGGTGGCTTAATAGCAGGATAATTTCCTTGTGGAAAATAATTATGACTTTGACCCTCCTGGAGTCAGAATAAAATGCTGCAGGGGTAAGACAACTTATTATTGTTATTTCCTAAATCTTACCGTAACAGATGAAATACCTTATATGCCTTGGGTAAATTTTTCATTCAACAAATTACCATGGCACAGATTTTAGAGATACATACATATTATCCTTTCCAAGACTTCTTTAGCTTTTATGTCATTGCAATTTTTTTTTTCCACTGGATCAAGAATTTAGTAATTTTATTTGTTTGGAATTTCATTTTAGAAGTCTTTACTAAATCCATCAGAACCCAAAACTGTGTTAGAATGATTTAATACCCTTATAAAGTTCCCCTATACTTGCTAACAGTTCTAATTATCACATTAAAAGCACTGCAATGGTAGAAAAAAAATGTAACACATTAAAATCACAGAATCACAGAATCGACTGGGTTGGAAAAGACCTCAGAGATCATCAAGTCCAACCCTTGGTCCAACTTCAGTCCATTTACTAGATCATGGCACTAAGTGCCATGTCCAATCTCAGCTTAAAAACCTCCAGGGACGGTGAGTCCACCACCTCCCTGGGCAGTCCATTCCAATGCTTGATCACTCTCTCCATAAAGAATTTCTTTCTAATATCCAGCCTAAATTTCCCCTGGCAGAGTTTAAACCCATGCCCCCTTGTCCTATTGCTAACTGCCTGGGAGAAGAGACCAATCCCCACCTGGCTATAACTTCCCTTCAGGTAGTTATAGAGACTGATGAGGTCACCTCTAAGCCTCCTCTTCTCCAGACTAAACAACCCCAGCTCCCTCAGCCTCTCCCCATAGGTCTTGTGTTCAAGTCCCTTCACCAGTCTTGTTACTCTTCTCTGGACCTGCTCCAGCACTTCAATCTCTTTCCTGAGGGGAAGACATTTCCTGAGGGGCCCAGAACTGAACACAATACTCCAGGTGTGGCCTCACCAATGCAGAGTACAGGGGAAGGATCACTTCCCTTGTCCTGCTGACCATGCTCTTTTTGATACAGGACAGGATACCATTGGCCTTCTTGGCCACCTGGGCACACTGTTGGTTCATGTTGAGCTTCCTGTCAATTAGTACCCCCAGGTCCCTTTCTGCCTGACTGCTCTCCAGCCACTCTGTGCCCAGCTTGTAGCGCTGCAGGGGGTTGTTGTGGCCAAAGTGCAGGACCTGGCACTTGGCCTCGTTGAATTTCATCCCATTGGAATCGGTCCATTTTTCCAGTCTATCCAGATCCCTCTGCAGAGCCCTCCTGCCTTCCAGCAGGTCGACACTCCCTCCCAACTTTGCTGATGATGGTCTCAATCCCTTCATCTAAATCATCAATAAAGCTGTTAAACAGGACTGGACCCAACACTGACCCCTGGGGGACACCACTAGTGACTGGCCACCAGCTAGATGCAGCCCCATTCACCAGCACTCTCTGGGCCCAGCCCTCCAGCCAGTTCTTAACCCAGCAGAGAGTACACTTGTCCAAGCCATGGGCTACCAGCTTTTGCAGGAGTATATTATGGGAGACAGTGTCAAAGGCTTTGTTGAAGTCTAGATAGACCATGTCTACAGCTTTCCCCTCATCCACCAGGGGGTCACCTGATCATAAAAGGAGATCAGGTTGGTCAGACAGGACCTGCCCCTCCTAAACCCATGCTGGCTGGGTCTGATCCCTTGTCCATCCTGAAGGTGCTTTGAAAACTGGAAAACATTCTTTTTGAAAGGGGAAAGTGTGGCTGTTGAAAGAACCTTTTAAATTCCTATTTAAGAAGCTATTTAATCTCTTTTTGTTCAGTTGTTGATTGCATTATTGGAAATAACTGCTTATTTTTGTTTTAAAGGGATGGTTAAAACAGATTACTCACTTTAGCATCTCATAAGCTTACTTCAGAATATATTGTGTTGTATACCTACAATGTTAGAAGGACTTTAAAATCACTAAATAAAGTAATTAATTTTGAATAGGTTGGAATAATGATTTCCTGAGTAACTGTATGCAATCATATGCATTATGATAGTATTAAAAAACAGACTCATGTTATAGGTTACATGTGAAGTCCTCTTTGAGTGGATATCTTTTTTATATTTCTTTATATTCAGTTGCCTCATGGGTGACCTCAGGCCTGACATACCTCATAAAACCCAGTCTTTATAATGAACATAGAATTATTAATTTTTGCCTTCTGTTTTCTGTGACATTCATTGCAGTAATACAAGAGTGTTTTGTAAATGAATTAATTGCTTACTGCAACAGTTCTGTGAGGGAAATAGAGTTTATTCGGGAAGAACAGGAGTTTCAACTTCTAGAGACACACTGATTTGGTGAGTTTTGATGAAGATGCAACAGGCAAATTTTTCAAAGTGCTTGGGAAGGCTTATTTAAAATTTTCCAGTGGATTTTTCCAATTAAATTCCTTTTTAACAGTATTGATTGAAATTAAACTTTGTCTTTGGGAAAGAAAAAAAAAAAAAGACTATCCTGACATTTCTCCAGGGTATTCTGATTCAGTTTTTAATTTTGCAATTACTTTGTTTCGAGGTATCTTTTTAAAGTTGTATTTGAATTGTTTTTAAATACCTTCATGGTATTAAAGCATAGTAATAAAGCAAAGTATAGATTTTTATAGTTTAAGTAACACAAAGCAGTCAAGGAGCAGAAAGCTCCATATTTACATTTTAATTGTTGCATGGGAATTTCTGTTCTTTTCCTTCTGCATGGTTGCAGTTCTTGCCCAGCTCTAAGAGTTTTAATTAGACAGCTTTAGTGACTGCTTGCTTTCTGTCTAGCACACTTTTTCGCAGTCCACTTATCATTCAGTAAACATTTTCCAGCTTCTGTTACAGTTCCAAGACACCTATGTGATTGTCTCATTCCCCACCCAAATCCAATTAATTCCTGGATTATTGTCTTGCAGTGCATTGAATGGGGCTGAGTCTTTTTGAAAAGACCGGATATGTAAGATTTTTGGGACTGCCAAAAAGGGAAGGGTTGTGAAGCAGTGGAACAGGCTGCCCAGGGAAGTGGTTGAGTCACCATTCCTGGAGGTGTTTAAAAGATGTATATATGAGGTTCTTAGGGACATGGTTCAGTGCTAGAGTTAGGTTATGGTTGGACTCAATGTTCTTAAAAGTCTCTTCCAAACAAAGTGATTCTATGATTCTATGTTGAATACATCCTTAAAGATCACAGTAAAGCACACGCATACTGACAGAGGCAAGCTAAGGTTACCAGGGAAATCTCAACTTAGATATTTCCTAAATTTGGGATGCTTAACTATGCAACCATACTGCTCTTCTATACAGGTTGCATTGTAGAAAACCAACACAACCTGCACCTGCCATGAAAACCTTGCTTTCTCCCTTTTCAACCTCCATCTCAATGGCTTCTTGTTGAGCTACTTTGCCCATTGTCACGCTCCACAATACAGTCTTCACTCACTTGAATTCATATGGTAACTAAAACCAGTAGGGTACTGAGTGTGGGTGGCACAGGGTTGGTAGCAGAGGGCTGCAGGGGTGGTGTCAGTGAGAGGAGGCTGCAGCTGCTCTGTGCCAAAACCAGCTGATTCCAGCCGGCTCCACACCACAAGACACAACTGAGCCCACCAGCCGTGCTGGTGGTGCCTCTGGGAAAAGGTACTTAAGAAAGGGTAGAAAATGCTATATAGGCAAAGGAGGAGGAAAAATAGAGTGAGAAACAGCAGAAGGAACACAGAGGTCAGAGGAGGAAGAAATGTGTTTTCCCCTAGTGTTTTAATGTTTGCTTCATTACTCTTTTTGTTTCCCAATACCCAAATCAGTAATTAACTATTTATATTAATTGGCAATAAATTAAATTACCCAAAGTGGGGTCTATTTTGCCCATGACAGCAATTGGCAAAGTGATCTCCTTGCCTGCATCTTGACCCACAAGCTTTTTCCTATTCTTTCTGTTTTCTTTCCTGTCCTGCTGTGAGGAAGGAAGGGGGAAGCTAGCTGCCAGCCAGGGCCAACCTACCACAAGCATGTTACCTTTTATGTGAATGAACCACTAGCAGGGAAGAAATGTACTCCTTACACAAAGGATTTGCTACAGCTGTTTGGTCTCAACCCAATTGTAAGGTTTCACACCAATTATTTGACAGAATTATTAACAGAGAGTGGGAGATTTTGGGCTTGCCTGCAGGTGCCAGTGCAGTTTACGCCCAATGGAGTCTCAATTCCCCTGTCCTTGTCTCCTATGGCCTGTAGCATTTTTGACCTAGTACTTCTCTTCTTGCCTGACATCCTGTTTTTCCTTCTTTCCAATAGTTTCTGCACATATTCATTGCACCTGCCACACTTACTTCCATGTTTTTGCTCTGACCCACTTTCTACTCTTCTCCTTCCTGTTTCTGGTGTCTCATCTCCATTCTTCCTGTGCTCCTGCTCTTCTCGCTTCACTCCAGTTTGGCTCTTCATGCCCCTTGCTATGCAGATTCAGCAGCAAAGGCAATGAAAGAACAGGAAAGACAACCTGCAACAATTTTTGGAATTTTAAAAAGCAATGTCAGTAAAAGCCTCTCTCAGGCTTTGTGACTCTCTTATACATGGGTGAATAGCAGACAAATGATGATTTATCTGTCATACACAAAGATGTTTCTAATGGTCTGTATGAACTAAGAGAGGTCTATCATCAAACTTGGCTAGATTCTCATAGAGATGGTAAAATCACATCCCTGACAGCAAGGTGATCCTTCCATCAAATTTTGGTTCTGGTTCTAAAGCATAAAAACACAAGATATTTGTATTGAATGGCTCTGAGAATTTTATAGTGAATGAACAGTGTATTTACTCTGATGTTATTCTTGGAAATGGCTGAATTGTTTTGGTTGAAAATTCCACAAATTAAAAAAAAAAGGGGAGGGAGGGGCATAATAAAATAGCCACAACAATAACAACAGAAAAAAAACCCAAACCAAAATAAAACATATGGGTGATCATAACCTCATCTAAATTCTCATCATAGAAAACTTTGGTCTGAATGGGTGAAATTGTGCATAATTATAAGCAGCCCAACATGGAAAGTGTCCACTACCACATTTTGATCTCATATGAAGAGTGGATCACACTTTCAATACATGTCCTTAACTTTGATATACTTCTTAAATTGTTTGTGTTGGCAAAGCCTAGGCTGAGACAGCGATTCATACAGGCAGCTTTTCTATTAATGTGTATGACTATATTTTTCAATCTGAATATTTTTACCGTATCTCTGAGGTCTGGGAATCAGTGCATCCCCTATCATACTCATTAGTTACAACAGAGAAAAGCTATCATTGGAGCAGTATAATCTCTCTACACTTAATAAATGAAGACGTTTGCTTAAGCACTTGAACTTTATTACATTGTTGCCATAAGCAGGATAAAAAAATGAAATGTCACATGCAAAGACAATTTGGAACATAAAAAACCAATATTTAGAAAGAGTTGCTTAGAAAAGAGAGTAAGACATTGAGAAGGTGCAAATTTGTTCTGCTGAATTATGAAATTAACTATAGAAAATTGCGTTTATATATAAAAATCTTATATTATTTCAGAATACTTTTAAAATTCTTGTTATTAATCTCATTTTGAAGCTCTTGTTCATTTTTGCCTGGGAGAAAAAACTTGTTTCCTTAATGCATTTGACAGCCTGTGTGTATTTCCAGAATCTAGAATGATCTCCTTGGCTAGGAAGCCATCTAGCACTTGCCCTTAATCTTTTCCACAATTCATATTGGCCAAATGAGCAACAATTTCTAATAGTTTCACATCTAGTTGCCTCAAATTAGCTCCCTACACAAAATTAACCTGGTTTCAGATTTCTAAGTGGCCTTTAAGCATCCTTTGTAGGTGTTTAGGAATCTGACTTTAAGTATATCCTTTTTAAAGTATTGATCGTTACTTTCAATCTGAAACATAAAAATGAAATGTTTGAATTGTAAACATGCAGTATTTGGATAAGTTGAGAGTTTCCTACATCCCTGTTAAGTGGAGTTTTTCTTTTAAACTGGCAGTTACCAATATAAATAGTACTGAAATTTTGGCAGTAAGTGAATCTAATATCTATTTGTCAACTTCAGCTCCCAAAACTATACTTTAAAATACTTATTTTTAGAACTAACTGTCCTAATATGAAACTGCCAAGCAGGCAAATACAACAAAGACTAAAAGCTGAAAAATATATGCTTCAGGTAATATTTTCAGCAAACTATGCTAATGATCACAGCATAGTACTAGATTTTGATCTAGAATCTACTGAGTTAGTACTTACTGTTATCTCATGCCATGCATAAAGCCTGGGCAAAGATACACAAGATCTGGAGACCAAGCATCCCTCTTGACAGGAACAAGTTTCCAGTGGAGATAAGGTAAATGGAGAATTCAATTATTTTTAGATAACCATCCTCTCACAGAAGTGTTTATATCATAGTGAGAATGATGGTTACAACAAGTAATTTCCTTCCTGCTCTGTCTCCCCATGGAAATATATAACTCAGTTTTGAATATGGTAGGACACAGATATAATCAACCAGAAATAAGAATAATAGAATAAAGAAAACGAAATCCCTGTGTCATATAGTTTAATTTGAAAATGGGAAGTAGGCCACAAAGGACGTCATTTTTGCTATTAAGATCTTAGGGAGAAAAAAAAAAGTAAAGCAATACTTTGAAAAAAACAAACAAACAAAACAACAAAAAGCCAACAGCAACAAAAAAACCCTACCTGCTTTCTAATTCTGTTAGACCGAACAAGTAAAAATTAGCTTTTAAATATTTTACTTTATGTATAAAGTATATACACCAAAAGTTGAATACATCTTCTTAAGCATGTAATGTCTTCCTAGCTTTAGAGTCATGACATTTTGAGTTTGAAAGAAGATTACCCTAGTTATTAATGGGAAAGAGAACAGAACAGACTGAAACTCAGAATATTCATCCTATGTACATGTACAATGAGGACTTAGTTTTTACTATTTCTATGAGCAAGAATGCTTGAACAAACAAAACCATAGTGTGTACATACCATGGCACCATTTTTAGGGCTCCCACACAATGGTTGATTTCTCAGAGAAAATCACAGCTTTTCCCCAAACACTCTGCCGGTTCTATTTAGGAATTGTGAGGTCTGGGATGAGGGCAGGCAGAGCTTACAAAAACCTTGGGGGCTGACTAAAGATGTTTTGGCCTCAGTTATTGCCATGGATCTTTGGAGAGTTTGACAAATCAGGGCAATCACTGAATCTTATATTTGTTCCCCACTTTCCTGTTGTTTTTCAGAGAGGCTCTGGCTAAACATTTGCTGAGGATAAGTTCTCTCCACAAACTTCACAGCCTATACAAACACTGTCAGCTAAGGCCTTGACATTTAAGGAAGGGATGCTGTGTAGCCAACTGACGACATCTAAACCTGCCCTGGGAATTCTACCACACCCCGGAGCCTGGAAAAAAATGTAGCATTTCTCAGGTTGCAGGTGTAAATTTGGTTTATTTTATCAAGCTAAAGCTTAAAACATAGAATCATAGACTCATTTCAGTTGGAAAAGACCCTCAGGATTATCAAGTCCAACCATAACCTAACTTTAGCACTAAACCATGTCCCTAAGAACCTCATCTAAATGCGTTTTAAACACCTCCAGAGATGGTGATTCCACCACTTCCCTGGGCAGACTTTTCCGATGCCTGACAATCCTTTCCATGAAGACTTTTTTCCTAATGTCCAATCTAAACCTCCCCTGGCACAACTTGAGGCCATTTCCTTTTGTTCTATCACTTACTACTTGGGAGAAGAGGCCAACACCCTCCATGCTACAACCTCCTTTCAGGTAGTTGTACAGAGTGATAAGGTCTTACCTCAGCCTACTTTTCTCATGGCTGAACAGCCCCAGTCCCCTCAACTGCTCCTCATAAGACTTGTGCTCCAGGCCCCTCACCAGCTTCGTTGCCCTCCTCTTCACTCTCTCTAGTACTTCAATGACCTTCTTATGATGAGGGGCCCAAAACTGAACACAGTATTCAAGGTGCGGTCTCACAAGTGCCGAGTACAGGGGACAATCACTTCTCTAGTCCTGCTGGCCACACTATTCCTGATAAAAGCCAGGATGCTGTTGGCCTTTTTGGCCACCTGGGCACACTGCTGGGTCATATTCAGCTGACTGTCATTCAACACGCCCAGATCACTCTCTGCCAGGTAGCTTTCCAGCCACTCTTCTCTGAGCCTGTAGTGTTGCCTGGGCTTGTTATGACCCAAGTGCAGGACCCGGCATTTGGTCTTGTTAAACTTCATACAGTTGGCCTCAGTCCAACGATCCAGCTGGTCCAGAACCCTCTGTATGGCCATCCTACCCTCCAGCAGATCAACACTCCCACCCAATTTGGTGTCATCTGCAAACTTACTCAATACCTTCATCCAGATCATTGATAAAGAGATTAAACAGAACTGGCCCCAGTACTGAGCCCTGGGAGACACCACTCATGACCGGCTGCCAACTGGATTTGGCTCCATTGACCACAACTCTTTGGGCCTGGCCCTCCAGCCAGTTCTTTATTCATTGCAGAATATACCCATCCAGGCCACGAGCTGCCAACTTCTCCAGGAGAATGCTGTGGGATACAGTGTCAAAGGCCTTACAGAAGTCTGAGTACACAACATTCACAGCCTTTCCCTCATCTACTAGTTGGGTCACCTTGTCATAGAAGGAGATCAGGTTGGTCAAACAGGACCTGCCTTTCATAAACCCATGTTGACTGGACCTGATAATACGGTTCTCTTGAATGTGCCATGTGATATCACTCAGTATCATCTGCTCCATGACCTCACCCAGCACTGAGGTAAGACTGACAGGTCTGTAGTTCCCCAGATCGTCCTTCCGGCCCTTCTTGTAGATGGGTGTCACGTTTGCCAACTTCCAGTCAACCAGGACTTCCCCAGTTAGCTAAGATTGCTGACCGAAAATGGAAAGTGGTTTAGTGATCACCTCCACCAGCTCCCTCAGACCCTTTGGATGGATCCCATCTGGCCCAATAGACTTGTGCATGTCCAAGTGGTGTAGCAGGTTTCTAACCATTTCCCCTTGGATTAATGGGGCTTCATTCTGCTCCCCATCCCTTTCTTCTGTCTCAGGGGGCTGGGTACCTGGAGCACAACTGTTCTGACTATTAAAGACTGAGGCAAAGAAGGCATTTAATACCTTAGCCTTTCCCTCATCTTCTGTCACTATATTTCCCTCTGCATCCATCAGGGGATGGAGATTCTCCTTAACCCTCCTCTTGTTGCTAATATATTTATAGAAACATTTCTTATTGCCTTTCACAGCAGTAGCCAGGTTCAGCTCTAGTTCATCTTTGGCCCTCCTATTTTTCTCCCTGCACAACCTCACAGAATTCTTGTATTCCTCTTGAGTGGCCTGCCCCTCCTTCCAAAGGTTATAAATTCTCTTTTTATTCCTATGTTCCAGACACAGCTCTCTATTCAGCCAGGCCGGCCTTCTTCCTTGCTGGCTTGCCTTCCGGCACATGGGGATGGTCTGCTCCTGAACCTCTAAGATTACCTTCTTGAAGAGAGACCAGCCTTCCTGGACTCCTTTGTCCTTCAGGACTGCCTCCCAAGGGACTCTGCCAACCAGCCTTCTGAAGAGGTCAAAGTCTGCCCTTCAGAAGTCCAAAGTGGCAGTTCTGCTGACCACCCTCCTAACTTCTCCAAGGATAGTGAACTCAATCATTTCATGATCACTATACCCAAGGCAATCTCCAACTGACACATTTCCCATGAGTCCTTTTCTGTTAACAAAAAACAGATCCATTGGGGTTCCATCCCTGGTAGGCTCACTAACCAGCTGTGTCAGGAAGTTGTCTTCCATGCACTGAAGGAACCTCCTAGACTGCTTCCTCTCTGCTGCGTTGTATTTCCAGCAGACATCTGGTAGGTTGAAGTCCCCCATAAGAACAAGGGCTAGTGATCAGGAGACTTCTCCCAGCTGCCTGCAAAATATTTCATCTGCCTCTTCATCCTGGTTGGGTGGTCTGTAACAGACCCCAACCAGGATGTCCGCCTTGTTGCCCTTCCCCTTGATTCTCACCCATAGACACTCAACCCTATAATTACCCTCTTCAAATTCCACACAGTCAAAACCTTTCCTAACACACATGGCTACCCCATCTCTTCTCCTTCCTTGCCTATCCCTTCTGAAGAGTTTATAGCCATCCACTGCAGTGCTCCAGTTATGAGAGTCATCGCACCATGTTTCACAGTTTTTCTGCCTCACAAGGGCTTCCAGTTCCTCCTGCTTGTTGCCCATGCTGCGTGCATTTGTATAGATGCACTTCAGCTGAGCCATTGATTCCAGACCAAAGGGCCCCGTTAGCACTACCCTCAGATGCCAGCCTGTCACCCTTGGATGTGTCTCTGCCACACCTGGTTTCCTCCCCCTTCAAAGCTAGTTTGAAGCCCTCTCAATAGTTCCTGCTAACTCCTGCTCCAGGATCTTTTTCCCTTTTGAGACAGGTCCATCCCATTTGTTGCTAGCAGATCAGGTGCTATGTAAGCCGGCCCATGATTTGGAAACTCTGAACACAGTGAGCGGAATACACCACAGGATGCAGCCATGGAGGTCTAGATTATATTTAGCAGTCCATAGCTGACTATGTGTCACGGTTTGATTGCAGGGGGAAAATAAACTGTGGCAGATGCTTTGTTAACCCCCTCTTCTTCCCCCCAGCCCCCTTAGCCCTCCCTCCCCACTAAATACAGGCGACTGGAAGGCAAAGAAGGACAGAGAGAGAGAGAGTTGGAAAAAATTAAAAGTGTTTTACTAATGCTGCTTAATAAAACAGATAAAATAATACAAAATATACAAAACTGATCTTGAAAATCCTGGCAAAGAACTGCTCCGGCAGCAGCAGCAGGCACCCGGAAGTCCTGGGCTGGTCTCTGCAGCAAACTGGAACTGGATTCAGTCTGTCACTAGGCCTCAGTTCACAGGGACAACTCGCAGGGTCCTTCCCAAATGCCGGCCATAATCAAAGAGCGAAAAAAGGGACGAGATCCTTGTGATCTCCCACTTTTATATAAAGTATCACGTGAATGGGATGGAATATTTAATTGGTCAGTTTTAGTCACCTGTTCAGTTCCCTCCTTCTTGCCCCTCTCACTTACGGGACGTGCATCCTTATTAGTGACCTTGCATTCCATTGCTATGTCTACCAAAACATGTATCCTACTTTAGAAAAGTTCAGTTACTAAGAAGACTTTAGCTGAAAGGAAAATTCACTAAAAGAGAAACTTGTCTTGTTTTTAAAAAAAACAGGACACTATGCCTTCCAGCAAGATCATGACACTGGCTACATAAACACAGCACAGGAAGGGTCTCAAGAGCTCTTCTCCCTGCTGAGGCGATTAGGGACAACGCATACTGGGATGCAGACAGAGATGCATGTACAGTCAGAGATCTTGTTCAGGAAGGAGCGCAGAGCCGGGTCAAGCAGAGAGCTGAGCCAGGCTGAGACCCTCTCTTTATTAGCCACTGACAATTAATAGGATTTACAGATAGGGGCCTGGACTAAGATGTTACATGTTTTTCCAGTAATTGTTATTAAAAACACACCACACTCATGTTATCTTTGTTTCAGTTATGTTCCCACTCATTCACAGACCAGGCCCAAGGACATTCACACATCACATACACTTGGGGGCGGTTATCCGGCCTGAGATACCATTCTTGCAAGTCTGGGCTATAACTTTTTATAATTATGAGAAACTCACTTCAAAATAATCTGTCCAAGGCCCTTTATATATTATTATGTTAGTATTATGCCTTTGACCATCCAGATGGTCATGTTAGTGTTGCTCTTCCTTTATCATACAGGTGGCTGGAACCACACATCTTGCTTTCTCACATTTTACTTTCCAACATTTCCCCCTTTTTTGTTTTAAACATCAGGTTCTCAATGAGCACAGTAAGGACCCGGCTTTGTTCTTCTTTGCATTCTGTATCATTCTCCAGATTATTTGAAGGACTACAAGAAAAAACATCACACAAGCATATCCAGTTCCCACAGAAACCCATATATGCAGATTGAGAGCTGAAAATGAAGTTTTAGGATCTAATCACTTTATGCTATTAGATAATGTTAGCCATTTTGTCTTACAGTCCTAATTCTTACAAACTGTGTAATTATTTTGCAGGGTACTGGCTAAATCCTAAATCAGGCCTTGCACATTAGCTAAGACTGTTATTTTACTTCATATCACTCATAAACACCATAATTCAATTTCAGTGGTGTTGAGGGTTAGATTGCGGGGTGACAATAAAACCCTGGCAGATGTATTTTTAGCCTCCTCTCCCCCCCACTTCCCCATTTTGCCCCTCCCTCTCCCCCCTTCCCAGTAAGGACAGGTGATCGGGAGGGAAAGAAGGACAGAGAGAAGAGAGTTGGAAAAATTAAAAAGGTTTTACTAACGCTACTAATAAGAATAGAGAAAATAATACAAAATATACAAAAGCAATCTTGAAAGTCTCAGCAACTGCAGAGCCAGCATCCGAAGTCCTGGATTGGACTCTGCAGCCAACCGGAGCTGGATTCAGTCTCTCACTAGGCCTCAGTTCGCAGGGACAACTAGCAAGGTCCTCTCCTAATGTCGGTCATAAGCAGAAGGGAAAAGGAAAAGAGGGACAAGATCCTCCTGATCTCCCACTTTATATGACGTATTCACGTGAATGGAATGTTATACATAGTTGGTCAGTTTCTTGGTCACCGGTTTCTCGTTGCCCCTCTCACGAGATGTTCATCCGTGCTTATCAATAAGTTTGCATTCCATTGCTAGGTTTACCAAAACATGTATCTGGTTCTCCAGGAAAATGCAGCTAATATGAAGGCTTTAGCTGCCAGGCAAAATTCACTAAAAGAGAAACTTGTTTTTTAACAATACCAGGACAAATGGTATTAGACATATTTAGCACTCCGATAACAGAAAATACACATTCAGATATCAGCTAAGGAGATTATTTAAATACAATATCATAAGAATAATGAGGATCCACAACGTGCATGTAGTCACTCACAAGAAACAAAACTAGAAGCCTTTTACTTCAGGGTACTCACAAGAAATAGTCACTCACTCAAATAAAGAAGTGAGGTGTCATTAATCCCAGGAAGTTTCCTTAGATGGTGTTCCTGTCTAAGGAAAGCACTCCAGTTTACAGACCAGCAGCTCTGAGAAGACCACTCAAAGGGGGTCTTCGGCGTTTCATTGTTTGGCCAGATGTGGCTGTGGGCATTACAACATAATCCAGAAGCTTCTCAGCTAGTCTGGGCACCTCCTTTGTTAAGGACCCTGTCAACTGACTGAAGGTCCCACCCCTCCTGACCCACCAGTTGGTAGAGGTGAATCTGATTGACAACACCTTGGTACCATTCTAGGTGTATATATGTGGGGACAGGCACAGTGGGGCACAGAAGGTACTAAAGAGCCATCAATCTCCTCATTGAAAGCTCCAGATTTCAGGGGAATGTGTACTGCCTCACAATCCAGCCTGTGACCACAGTCATCTGACAAACTACTCTGGAGTGGTGGTGCAGTCACCCCTTGTCTCCAAAGTCAAAAGGGGGCATTCTGTTGGTGAGTTCGAATGCCCACTGTGGATCATCATACCTAATGTGTCATTTATGTGTCATTTTCCTGTTATACATTATCATTACAAATCAACCTACAATAGAACAGAATAATACAAATTACAGCAATTACAGTTATTAACAAATATTGGAGAAAGTTGGTTAGCCATACTAATAAGGAAAACAAATGCATTGAAATTTTTTTCACCAGTTAGTCCCTAGTCCAAATAATGTAAATCTGTATCATTCTGATATGCTAGTGACTCTTCCTTTGGTCTCTTCTGTTTCTTTGTTGCCCTCTGCTGCAGGGACAGATGCTGCATCTTTGGTACTGAGTCCTGCATCATGTTTGTCCAACTCATAGAAAGGTTTAACATAGTTCGCAGGAAACCACTTTGGTCCTGTTGGAAGAAGAACACAAGCATACCCCCTCCCCCAGGTGATTAGTTCTACAGGCCCTTGCCACTGACTGTTGTGCAGGGGATCCCGGTATAAAACCTTTGGTCTCTGAGACAGTGAATCTGGAACACGGAAATGTTTTTCCACTGCTGTGATAGAGGAGGGAGGCACTGTACAAATCAAAAAATTTAAAGCATATATTGCATTGTCTAATTGTTCCTGAGGCATCATATTCCCCCTTTTTGGTTTTAATAACATCTGTTTCAGTGTGGAATGTACTCGTTCAATGACAGTCTGTCCAGTGGGAGAATGTGAAATACCTGTGACATGCGAAATACCCCATTGCTGTAAAAAATATTGCGTGGATCTAGCAGTGTATCCAGGACCGTTGTCAGTTTTAATCTGTTGTGGCACTCCCAGCATAGCAAAATAGTGGGTCCAGTGACACTGAACATCTCTGCTTTACTCACTTGTATGCGCAGATGCACAAAGCATACCTGAAACATATACATATTTCAAACGGCCAAAGGATGAAACGTGTAACATCAGACTGCCAAATGTCATTAGCTGAGAGTCCGTGAGGGATAACTCCAAGGGAGGGCGAGCTTGTAATCACGCCTTGACATTCCGGGCAAGAGCGCACTATGTCTCTCACTTGCTCGAGAGTGAGACCAAACATCTTTTTTAAGGCAGCAGCATTCTGATGGAAGAAAGCATGTGAAACCCTGGCAGACTGGAAACAGCCTGTAGCTACAGTATAAGAATCTGCAACTGTGGAGGGGTTTCTGTTAGACGGAGATTGATTACTGAACTAGCCAGGCCTAAAGGAATTTCAAGGTCAACTTGGAAAGCTGAAAACAGGACCTGCTGTGGGAGAGAATCAGTTCTACAATAACAAGGCCTCAACATGACGTAAATCAATGGACCTATCAGCAGTGAGACTTCGGTGCGTGGACAGCTCGTGAACATAGATGCTTGGAGCGTGGACGCGCGATCAGAGAATAGTTGCATATATAAGGAGGCTTGTTTCTGTAACAAATGGCTTTGCGTGATTCACATTGAATCGGAATGCTGAGTCCGTTATCACTCCAACCAATGGTGACCCTGACATGATACTCTGAACGGCGTATCAGTACGATTGGGGAAAAGCCTGGAGTGGCCCAGCTGGAGGCGGATCAGCTGGACTGAGAACCGGGTGGAGGCGTATGGACGTTCCGCAGACAATTTTGTCGAAGAAATCACCGGAAAAGGTGAGCAGCTGGGGCAGGAGGAGGGAAGAGTGAAGCTCCTCCTGATATTTTCTCTGTGAGAGAACTTAAATATGAAGAAAGTAACATACGTAGACTGTTAGTTTGGTGTAGAACTAACGGCTACCTGGCAGAAACCAAGAAGGCTTTTAAACTTGAACTTTGGGACGATATAGGGCAGAAATTATGGGATATGGTCAGCAATGGAGATAAAGAAGCTAAATCATTAGTAACTACATGGAAGCTTATAATTACCACCTTAAAAGATCTTAAGCCTGAATGCTCTGTTGCTGCTGGAATTTTTGTAGCGTTCCAGCCTGATAAGAATCCTGAAAATCGCTGTGAAGTTTACCCAGTTTGTGTCTTTGATACCTTCCCTACTCCAGCCCCTGCTGTGCCTTCAGCACCCCCGAGGGTTCAGCAGTCCGGGGCAGGGGGAGGAAAAATGCCGAGCGGGTGTCCTGCTACACTATTACCCAACTCTGATGAGAATAGCAAGGATTGGAGTCACACAACTTGCCTAAAGAACCTGTGAAAGCTGAGAATGCTAAACTCATAAACAAGTGTACTATCAGTCCTTTTACCAATTTGTATCCGCCTTTACCAGCTTTTAACCCTCCAGCTTCCATGAGAGAGCAGAAGGAGTCGCCGGATAAGAACTGGGCAAAAGAACTGCGTGAAGGATTAGATCAGCTAACAGTGAGTGAATCCAGTAGTCGGCAATGTGATGATGCTGTTCACGACGGGAAAGGGGATGCACCTGGGGACTCAGGTTATACTAATAATTATGATGCTAGAAACTATTGGCGAGAATGTGCACTGTTCTGAACGCCCCTGTTACTAATGTTTCTCCAGCACCATTCTAGTCCACATTATCTGATGACTTGGATGAGAATGGGGGTTTGCAGCATTTTCTTCAAAAGTTAACAGGAAAAGGAGTATGTGTACATGTTGCCCTGTGATCAGATAAAAACCATGAAAGACTCAAGCAAAATTAGACCTATGCAATGTAACAGCTATAGATCATTTAGGTCAGAAAGATGGGGATCCGTTGAAAGCGGCGGGTATCCCCCAGCTCTTGGAAGAGACACTAATTGGCGCACCGCAATTACAGGTGTGATTAGTTTCTGAAATCCTGAGGCAGTCAGCAGACCTTGCTTATTAAGCTATGATAAAGATGCCTGAAACCAACAAAGCAGCCAAATCATTTCCAACTATTAATCAGGGTCCCAATGAGAATTACATGCAATTTATTGACCATCTTCAAGAGACCATCAATAAGCAGGTTGAAAACTTAGAAGTTAAGGAAGCACTGGTGTTGAAATTAGCAGTAGAGAATGCTAATGTTTGCTATCAGCATGTTATTTGCGAGTTTTACAGTACATATTATGTGCTCCTGTGTATTGCCTCTCTGAAAATCAAGCAGCTTGTCAGGAATGTGAGTTAATTGTTTTACTAGTTGTTTTTAAGTGCGCCACAAAACCTTCTCCCCGCTTTTCCCACTCATGCTGCAAGCAGCCCTCTGCTTCCCCCCTCACTCCTCTTCTCAAGGTTTTTACTTGCAAGATGGGATCAGGAATGATCGTTTTCAGTTGTGTTCCTAAGAAATCAGTATTGGGAGGTGTTTTAAAACATAGGAAAGCACTCTGACAATAAATCATTAAATCTTTTCAGACAGTTTTACAGGCAGGGCGATTTGAACTTCAACAAGCTGAGAGAGACTTAACTGATAACACACAGGTCAGAAAACTTGTTAAAGTCTGCAAGATGCTTTCCTTATTAACCTGTTTTCTTTGTGGGTATCTGTTTAAGCATGTTGCAATTTTAGTAGGTCTTTGTTATATTGTACTATAAGTTCACAGTCTGTTAAATCATGAGAATCCATGGACTCAAAAAGTGCGTTTTGTGATAATACAGAAGATCGTGAGTCATTTAGTTCATTACTGCGTGAATGTGATGGTAAAATTTTGAGTGTAGTAGCTGTTATTTCTCTTTCTAGCACGCTAGCTTTATTTCGGTATCCAGACTTGCGCAACTCTGTGATAGGCTCTGTCTCATCTCAATGTGCTGGATTTGGCTCTTTTGTATGCACACCAAGTAAAGAATCCTGATTTTGGGATAACAGTTGTAGCGCACCAGATGAGACACTAATAAAAGCCTTGCCCGATCCAGCTTGCTGCGGCAGCGGGGGTGCAGGTGCCGATGGGGCTCCAGCGCGCACTGACCTGTTTTGTCAGGGAGACCCAGTGGTGCCTCCACCTGGCTGAGCAGTAAGCAGTTCAAAGGTGCAATGCAAAAATTGAGAGATTGTCTTAAATTAGTGTAACTGTGATCCACCTGCATATTTGAACTTGGTATTTGGTTTTCATATCTGAGCTCAGTATTTTAATTTGCATATTTGTATTTGGTACCAAACAAATTTTGTTTGGGGAGATAATTACAAAATGGGAACCCGTTCCACTGCTAAAATGTCACTGCTGAAATTCCAAATTGCTCCCCCTTAGGATGCATCCTTGCGCATTAGAGTAATTGCTTATATTGTCATCTAGTAATTTTGAGACCAGAAAATAATTTAAAATGTTAAACTCTGCTTTGCACTGAAAAAAAAAAAAAAAGAAACAAACAAACACCTAAATGCTATGAGGGATGTGAACTTGGTATTTTATGAAGTTGTATTTAAAAGTTGCTGGAATGTGAACTGATTTGGATCTAGGAAAATGGAATAATGGATTGATGTTTAATATACTGTATTTGACATCTGTAAATTGTGGAAGGTAAATGGGGCTGAGGAATGTAACAACTGTTGAGCTAATTGGAATGGTATATAAAACTCAGCTCATTGTAACCGAGGAGTTTGCCAGAGCCTCCCACTTCGTACCAGCAGTTACGCCAGCTGCGTGGCCTTGGCTATATCTGAACTGCAGCAAGAAGAGAAAGAAGAAAAAAAAAATGGAAAAACCTGGTTGCCCGCTGCTAAGTGGAGAAAGGGGGGCTTTATTCCCCCTGCTCTGTCTTTTTTTTTCCTGGAGTATTGTCATCCATCCTTGTTGTGGCACTGTGTTGCTTTCTCAGCTTTGAATCAGGGGTTGCTGGTGATGTTTCTTTTTCCTTCTGTCTTGTTCCTAGGTTTTGGCACATCTGGGGAAAGAGCTCATAATTTTACCTCCTTGCTGAAGTCAGTCTTTTCATACTGGTCAGCTTTTGGAGGTCAGAGTGCTCAATGCTTCTCTGGGTCAGACTGGTACTGATTTGGGTGTGGAGTGCAGCCAGGTTGGTTTAATGTGGAGTTCGAACCGATCTGTTTTCATGCTGGGCTGGATGTCTTGTCATCCCAGATGGGGGCGAGAGGGAGGTTTTATTCTCCCTCCAAGCAATGCTATTGCTAGAGAACTGTAATACTGCATCAAGGAGTCTGAGGGATGAAATTTAAAGGCATTGCCAGTGGGTCCATAGTTCTAATGAAGCTGGGAAATTAAACAAATTTTTTTTTTTTTTAATACACTTATTCTGTGGTAACTGGTTGTAAGAGACTTCTTAGTAAATTCACCATGCTAGTTTTTGAGATCATGGAAGAGAATGAAAGAGAGGCTGTTTTTTGAAATCAATAGAATGCCAAATTTGGAACAAAGTTTTAATACATGAATTCTTGTATTTGCCATAAAGCTCTATACCTCTCTTGGGTCAGGATTTGTTAAGTAAATTGTAAGCTCAAATAACGTTTTCTGAGAACTCTGTTTAGTTGCATGTCCCACAAGAAGCTGCTTGTATGGCGCAGATCTGCTTGCTGCAAGTGAGAAATCTCCAAGGAAATTTCAAATGCTGTATTTCCACTAGTATTAACAGCCAATGTTTCGATAAAGCAAATACTACACTGATAGATCTGAAACAGGACTTCGATCCGGTAAGGGAAAACAATATCCAATAAAGATGACAGCCAAAATGGAGTTAGAAACTTTGAGGAATAAATTTATGAAAACCTTACAGGCTGACTGCATTCGATTGGACTTGCAGATTTGTCTATTTATAGCTACAACATAGAAACAACCTGTGGCTAGTATGAGACAGTATGATGAGATTGCTAACAGGCTGATATATCAATTGTCACTCTGATCAAGAAAATGCAGGGAATGAATTTAAGTCTTAATAGGCCATGATCCTTTTGTCATATATGTACCAGTTGTGAAATATAATTATGATTTTTTTTTTATTTGTAATCTATGTCTTTGTAAATTGCACTAGCTGATTTTCTTAACAGCACGGCTTTTGGCATGCATAAATGTAAATTTTTGCAGAACCTGCAAGTCTTTAACATCAGGTCATAGGCCATATTTGTATTTGGTCTGATCCTACATACTTGCACAGTTTTTGTTGATGGTTCTGGGAAGTCTCATAAAGCTGTAGTAGTTTGGTGTGAAGATAACGATTGGCATCATTCTGTAAAAACTATTGAAGGTTCAACCCAATTAGCAGAACTTGGCACAGCTTTACATTACTTAGAGCTTTTTAAGGAGGAACCTCTAAATTTGATTTGTGATTTTGAGTACGTAGTCAAGATGCAATGCACGTATGTGATTCCAAACTTTCTTTCTTTGTTGGTTTTAAAAAAAAGGGGGGGAAAGTAGGGGAAACACCACAAAACCAGTTGTCAAAACCATTGTATGTGATGAAATACTTTGCAAGTATGACCCAAAACCGTGCTAAATCAGAAAGAACCTACATTAGTTATGGTCAAATCACTAGTCAGTGGAAAAAGCCACATCAATTGATAACCTGGGGAAAAGGTTATGTTTGTGTCATTACAGGCCAAGAACTGAAGTGGATTCCCACGAAATGGGTCAAGCCATGGCTGAACAAAGACAACAAAGATTCAGTGGATGCAGCTGGACAGGAGGGAGATAAGTTGTGAGGACTGTTTCAGATGTAAACCATGGATCCTAATTCAGTGTTATAGATGCTCACAGACCTGGTGGTCTAGAAGCCTATTAGCAAGCAGGTGCTGTACCTTCTGTGGAGAATGGCAATTTGAACAATCAGCAGGAGAGCCAAAAGGGTGATATTATACTTAAATAGTCAATGCAAAAATGAGGTAAAATTATGAGACATTCCTACAAAATCCACAAAACACGCAGTTACAAATATTCTACTTTTAACATTAGGATTAGGGACAGTCAGCATGGCTTTACCAAGGGTAAGTCATGCTTGACCAACCTCATAGCCTTTTATGAGAATGTAACAAGGTGGATGGATGATGGCAGAGCGGTGGATGTGGTCTACCTTGACTTCAGTAAAGCCTTTGACACAGTCCCTCACAGCATCCTCACAGCTAAATTGAGGAGGTGTGGTCTAGACAATAGAGTAGTGAGGTGGGTTGGAAACCGGCTTAAAGAGAGAAGCCAGAGAGTGGTGGTCAATGGTGCGGAGTCCAGTTGGAGGCCAGTATCTAGTGGAGTGCCTCAGGGGTCAGTACTGGGGCCAATATTATTCAATATATTCATTAATTATTTAGACGAGGGAATTGAGTGTACTATCAGCAAGTTTGCTGATGACACTAAACTGGGAGGAGTGGCTGACACGCCAAAAGGCTGTGCTGCCATCCAGCGGGACCTGGACAGGCTGGAGAGTTGGGCGGGGGATAACCTGATGGAATTTAACAAGGGAAAGTGTAGAGTCCTGCATCTGGGCAGGAACAATCCCAAGTTCCAGTATAGGTTGGGGAATGACCTATTAGAGAGCAGTGTAGGGGAAAGGGACCTGGGGGTCCTGGTGGACAACAGGATGACCATGAGCCAGCACTGTGCCCTTGTGGCCAGGAAGGCTAATGGCATCCTTGGGTGTATTACAAGGGGGGTGGTCAGTAGATCGAGAGAGGTCCTCCTTCCCCTCTACTCCACCCTGTTGAGACCCCATCTGGAATATTGTGTCCAGTTCTGGGCCCCTCAGTTCAAGAAGGACAGGGAACTGCTGGAGAGGGTCCAGCGTAGGGCTACAAAGATGATTAAGGGAGTGGAGCACCTCCCTTATGAAGAAAGGCTGAGGGAGTTGGGTCTCTTTAGTTTGGAGAAGAGGAGACTGAGGGGTGACCTTATTAATGTTTATAAATATATAAAGGGTGAGTGCCACGAGGATGGAGCCAGGCTCTTCTCAGTGGCAAACAATGATAGGACAAGGGGCAATGGGATCAAGCTGGAACACAAGCGGTTCCACTTAAATTTGAGAAAGAACTTCTTCTCAGTGAGGGTAACAGAGCACTGGAACAGGCTGCCCAGGGAGGTTGTGGAGTCTCCTTCCCTGGAGACATTCAAAGCCCGCCTGGAGACATTCCTGTGCGACCTCACCTAGGCGTTCCTGCTCCAGCAGGGCGATTGGACTAGATGATCTTTTGAGGTCCCTTCCAATCCCAAACATACTGTGATACTGTGATACTGTGATACTGTGATTATGGTTGTGTTGTATTAACTTGTTTGATTGTTCTGAATCTATTAATAAGTGGTTTAGGCAAACTAGAACAGTACATTAATAAGATTGCCATGGTAAAGTTAAGGTTTGACATTGTCCTGGTTTTGTTAAAAAACAAGTTTCTCTTTTAGTGAATTTTTGCCTGTCAGCTAAAGCCTTCACGTTAGCTGCATTTTCCTGGAGAACCCAACACATGTTTTGGTTAAACCTAGCAATGGAATGCAAACTTATTGATAAGCACGGATGGACATCTCGCGAGAGGGACAACGAGAAACTGATGTCCGAGAGACTGACCAACGGTGTATAACATTCCATTCACGTGAATACTTCATATAAAAGTGGGAGATCACGAGGATCTCGTCCCTTTTTGCCTTTTTCCCTTTTTTTTCCTCATGGCTGACATTAGGAGAGGACCTTGCTGGTCATCCCTGCGAACTGACGCCTAGTGAGAGACTGAATCCAGCTCCGGTTGGCTACAGAGTCTAATCCAGGACTTTGGGTGCTGGCTCTGCAGTTGCTGAGACTTTCAAGATTGGTTTTGTATATTTTGTATTATTTTCTCTATTCTTATCAGTAGCGTTAGTAAAACATCTTTAACTTTTCCAACTCTCTTCTCTCTGTCCTTCTTTCCCTCCCGATCGCCTGTCCTGAGTGGGAAGGGGGGAGAGGGAGGGGCAAAAGGGGGAAGTGGGGGGGAGAGGAGGTTAACAATACATCTGCCAGGGTTTGATTGTCACCCCGCAATCTTAACCCTCGACAGATAATTGGCGCCCAACGTGGGGCAAGAGAAAGGGGTAAATTTGGAGATTTTTGGCTTTTCTACTGCTCTGACATACCTTTCAATTTTCTTGGCACGGTGCCAACTCATAGAGTTGTGATACTCGCGCGTCTGTTTGCTTCAGATATTATTTAGTGGTATTAAGGCAAAGTGAATTACATTGATTTAAAGATGTTATGGCAAAAGTTGTATCAGTTATTTTCTACATTGTGCTCGCTGATCCCATATCTGTGTTGGTGTTTCTTTCTGAATCGAAGTATTCATTATATAACAACAAGAAACTGGACAGCGGTCATGATGATTCTGTGTGGTTTGGCATTGGTTTATTTCATTATACTGCAGCTGCTAATGAATTTCTACTCGATTTTGCTTTACCTTGAAAAACCTCCAGGAGAGATTAAAGAGCAGAATGGCTCTATATTTGCTAATTGGTCAAGCGAATCTTTAGAAAGGCTGACTAACAATACTTTTGTGTTTTCACTAGGACAGTTTGCAAATGTTTTAGAGAACTTTGAATATCCTTGGAGCTTTGATAGAACTGTGATGGTGTTATCTGGTTTGCTGAATGTGTGTCAGTTTGTGTTACTGTTAAGAGAAATGAGGTTCAATAGGAGGTTTGCGTCTCTTCTTAGTCCTGAGATTTGCAGTGCGTCTTCGGAAGCTTTAGCAAAAAGCACTCCTAGCCGCTCGAGAAAAGGCAAAACAGCCAAAGCTGCTGCTGCAGCCACTGCCCCCCCAGCCGCGGCTTCACAGGCTGAAGATACAGCTCCTCCGCAGAGCTCCTCTGCCAAGGTCGCTGCAGATAACGTTACTTCTCCAGCCTCAAAGGCTAACAAGGCAGCCCCCACGTCTTGACACACTGGGCACTGTTGCTGCTGTAACCACAGCAAACACTGTGACAGTCATTCAGACTCTGAAAATGAATCAAATGATGGTGAACCCATATCAGCATCAGTTGCTGGTTGTAAGAAAGTCACTAGAAAGACTACCCGTGCAGCAGGTGATGGCACAGGGCCAACATCAACCCAAGAGGCATCATCATCAGGACAGGGTGGAGATGAAGTGACCACCACTCGGTCCTTTTCTCCAGGTGAGCTGAGAGATCTGCGAAAAGACTTTAGTCGTCGTGAAGGCGAGAATATTTTAACCTGGCTGCTGCGATGCTGGGACAATGGGGCAGAAACAATTGAATTAGAAGGTGGTGAAGCCAGGCAGCTGGGATCTCTGTCAAAAGATTCCACCATTGATAGGGCAATTTCAAGAGAGTCTAATGCCGCTACTCTCTGGACCCGACTCCTGGCAGCTATGAAAGTCAGATTTCCCTACAAGGAAGATTGTATATCCAAGTTAGGGAAATGGAATACTATGGAGAGAGGTATCCAGTTCCTGAGAGAATTAGCTGTGTGAGAGATCATCTATCTAGGACCAAACAGCCAAGAGGGGACAGACCCAGATAGAATCAATTGTACAAAATCTATGTGGCGCAGATTTGTACAAAGTGCACCACCTGCATATGCTAAGTCATTGGCAGGAATGGTCTGGTCAGCTAGAGGTATACAAGAAATTAATGAAGTGATTGAGCAGCTCCGGTACTTTGAGGACAGCCTTGCTGGTTCTCTACGGGCTTGTGTATCCGCTGTGGAGAAACTGTGTGAAAAATCTGATGACCGGTTTGAAAAGCTGTTGCAAGAAATCAAAGAGCTCAGAGAAGACTCGTACCGTTCACGACCTGCACAAACCTATGTTTCAGCTGTTAGGAGAAGGTGTTTCCAATCTCGAGAGAGAGGGCAGAGACAGCCCACAAAAAGAGGTTCACTGTGGTTCTTCCTACATGAGCAGGGAGAAAACATGAATAAGTGGCATGGAAGGCCTACCTCAGAACTTCAGGAACGAGTACGTGAGATAAAAGGAAAAACTCCTAGGAAGGTGGCTGCTCCAGTTTACAAAAGGAGCAGAAGAGATTCTGATGCTCTTGAAGGAACCTCTAATTCACACCCAGAGACTGTGCAAAACAGGAATTAGAGGTGCCCTGCCTCCAACCAGGTGGAGGAAAGGGATAACAGAGTTTATTGGACTGTACAAATACTATGGCCTGGTACAACACAACCCCAGGAGTACAAAGCTTTAGTGGACACTGGTGCTCAGTGCACAATAATTCCTTCTAATTATAAAGGGACGCAATCCATCAATATTGTTGGAGTGACTGGGGGATCCCAGGAGCTGACTGTTGTAGAGGCTGAAATGAGCCTAACTGGAAAAAACTGGCAAAAGCATGCCATTGTGACTGGTCCAGATGCTCCGTGCATCCTTGGTATAGACTACCTCAGGAGAGGGTATTTTAAGGACCCAAAAGGGTATAGGTGGGCATTTGGTATAGCAGCTGTGGACACTGAGAAAATTGAACAGCTGTCTGATTTGCCTGGTCTTTCAGATGACCCTTCTGTTGTAGGACTGCTGATGGTTGACGATCAGCAGGTGCCAATTGCTACCACGACGGTGCATCGCCGGCAATATCGCACCAATCGAGACTCTTTGATTCCTATCCAGAAGCTGATCCGTCAATTGGAAAGCCAGGGTGTGATCAGTAAGACTCGCTCACCTTTTAACAGCCCAATCTGGCCAGTGCGTAAGTCTAGTGACGAGTGGAGACTAACTGTAGACTGTCGTGGCCTGAATGAAGTTACACCACCACTGAGTGCTGCTGTGCCTGACATGCTAGAACTGCAATTTGAACTGGAGTCAAAGGCAGCCAAGTGGTATGCTACAATTGACATTGCTAATGCATTTTTCTCTATTCCTGTAGCAGCAGAGTGCAGGGCGCAGTTTGCTTTCACCTGGAGGGGCATCCAGTATACATGGAATCGCTTGCCCCAGGGGTGGAAACACAGTCCTATCATCTACCATGGACTGATCCAGACCACGCTGGAGCAAGGTGAAGCTCCAGAACACTTGCAATATATTGATGACATCATCGTATGGGGCGACACAGCGAAAGAAGTCTTCGAGAAAGGTGAGAGAATAATTCATATTCTTTTGGATTCTGGTTTTGCCATAAAACGGAGCAAGGTCAAGGGACCTGCACGAGAGATCCAGTTTTTAGGAATAAAATGGCAAGATGGCCGTCGTCAGATCCCAATGGATGTGATCAACAAAATTGCAGCAATGTCTCCACCTACTCATAAAAAGGAGACACAGACTTTCTTGGGCGTTGTAGGTTTTTGGAGAATGCATATTCCTGACTACAGCCACATTGTGAGTGACTCGTAAAAAGAAGCAATTCGAGTGGGGCCCTGAACAACGACAAGCCTTTGAACAAATTAAGCGTGAGATAACTCATGCGGTGGCCCTTGGACCAGTCCGAACTGGACTAGATGTTAAAAATGTGCTCTACACCGCAGCCGGAGATAATGGACTTACCTGTAGCCTCTGGCAGAAAGCACCAGGAGAAACCCGAGGTCGACCCTTAGGTTTTTGGAGTCGAGGATACAAAGGATCTGAGGCCAACTATACTCCAACTGAAAAGGAGATACTAGCAGCATATGAAGGAGTTTGAGCTGCTTCAGAAGTGATCGGCACTGAAGCACAGCTCCTCCTGGCACCTCGACTGCCGGTGCTGAGCTGGATGTTCAAAGGGACGGTTCCCTCTCCACATCATGCAACCGAAGTTACGTGGAGTAAATGGATTGCACTGATCACGCAACGAGCTCGAATTGGAAGTCCCAACCGTCCAGGGATATTAGAAGTTATTACAGACTGGCCAGAAAGTAAAGACTTTGGGATGTCTCCAGATGAGGAGGAAGTAAAACGTGCTGAAGAAGCACCACCGTATAATACGCTTTCAGAGACTGATAAGCAGTATGCACTGTTCACAGATGGATCCTGTCGTCTTGTAGGAAAACATCGAAGGTGGAAAGCTGCTGTGTGGAGTCCCACACGACAAGTTACAGAAGCCACTGAAGGACAAGGTGAATCCAGTCAGTTTGCAGAAGTGAAAGCCATCCAGCTGGCTTTGGACATTGCTGAACGAGAGAAGTGGCCAATACTTTATCTCTATACTGACTCACGGATGGTAGCAAATGCCTTGTGGGGGTGGCTACAGCAATGGAAGAAAAGCAACTGGCAGCGCAGAGGTAAACCCATTTGGGCTGCCACACTGTGGCAAGACATTGCTGCTCAGCTAGAGAGCCTGCCTGTGAAAGTTCGGCATGTAGATGCTCATGTACCTAAACGTCGAGCCACCGAGGAACATCTAAACAACCAACAAGTGGATCAAGCTGCTAAGATTAAAGTAGCTGAGGTGGACTTGGACTGGCAACATAAAGGTGAACTTTTCCTAGCTCGGGGGGCCCATGATGCTTCAGGGCATCAAGGTAGAGATGCAACATACAAATGGGCTCGTGATCGAGGGGTGGATTTAACTATGGACACTATTTCACAGGTTATTCATGAATGTGAAACTTGCGTCGAAATCAAACAAGCGAAACGGTTAAAGCCTGTATGGTATGGGGGGCGATGGTTAAAGTATAAGTATGGAGAAGCTTGGCAGATTGATTATATTACACTTCCACAAACACGTCAAGGTAAGCGTTATGTACTTACAATGGTGGAAGCAACCACTGGATGGTTGGAAACATATGCCGTACCTCATGCTACAGCCCGACATATAGCTTATAAGTTTTGGAATAAGTGGGCATTTGTTTGATCTTAATTACATTATATGTAATTGTAATTATGTTGTTAATCACGTGTTCTATGTTGCAGTATATTTCAAAGACGATTCAGCATGCTGTTTAAGGGGTCTGACTAATTCAAGAACAAAAAGGGGGAATTGTGGAGTGGTTTTGTTAGATGGAGATATGTTGTTGAATTAGTCAGGTCCAAAGGAATCTCAAGGCCACTTCGAGAAGCTGAGAACAGAATCTGCTGTGAGAAAGAGGGGCGTTTCTTCATTAACAGGGCCTCAGCATGGCGTGAGTCGTCGGACCTATCATCGGTGGGGTTCCAGCGTGTGGACTGCCCATGATACTCATTTAGCGAATCCATGCTTGGAGCGTGGATGCGTGATTAGAGAATAGTTGCGTATATAAGGAGGCTTGTTTCTGTAATAAATGGCTTTGCGTGATTCACATTGAATCAGAATGCTGAGTCCTTTATCGCTCCAACACCAAAAGAATTTTGTTTGGGGGAGATAATTAAAAAATGGGAAACGGTTCCATTGCTAAAATACCACCTTTCTCCCCCTTAGGATGCATCCTTATACATTAGAGTAATTGCTCTTATTGTTATCTAATAATTTTGAGATGAGAAAATAACTGAAGTTGTTAAACTCTGATTCGCATTGAATTTATGTGTTTGTTGGAGGTATGGGAACTAAAACTAAATGCAATGATAGATGTGAATTTGGAAGAGGTTGTATTTAAAAGTTGCTAGAATATGAACTGATTTGGATTTAGGAAAATGGAATAATGGATTGATGTTTAATATGCTGGTTTTTGACATATGTAAATTTTTAAAGGTAAATGGAGCTAAGGAATGTAACTATTGCTGAGCTACTTGGAATTGCGTAAGAAGTGTATTATGGTTGTAATGAAATGGTAAAACAAAAAAGCAAAATATCCCAGGCCTGTATTTGAACATAAATGTCAGGCCTGTGTCAAGCTGCAAGATAAACTCAGCTCATTGTAACTGAGGAGTTTGCCAAAGCCTCCTACTTCATACCAGTGATTATGCTAGCTGCATGGCCTTCGCCATATCTAAACCGTAGCAAGAAGAGAAAGGAAAAAAAAAAAGGAAAAACCTGGCTGCCCGCTTTCAGGGCTGTGAAAGGGAGGTTTTCTGTCCCCCCCACTGCAGTGATGTTGTAATACTGAATAGAGCAGTCTGGAGGGTGAAGTTTAAAGGCATCCTTAGCAGATCCACAGTTCTAATGAAACTGGGAAATTAAACTAAAAAAAAAATATTTTTTTTTTTTTAACAGACTTATTCTGTGGTAACTTGTTGTGAAAGACTTCTTAGTAAATTCACTGTGATAGTCTTTGAGATCATGGGAGAGAATGAAAGAAAGGCCATTTTTTGAGACAAATGGAATGTCAAATTTGGAACAAAGTTTTACCATATGAATTCTTGTACTTGACAGAAAGCCCTATACCTCTCTTGGGTCAAGGTTTGTTAAGTAATTGTAACCTCAAATAACGTTTTCTGAGAATTCTGTTTAGTTGCATGTCCTACAAGAAGCTGCTTGGATGGTGCAGATCTGCTTGCTTCAAGTGAGAAAGCTCCAAGGAAATTTTGAATGCTGTATTTCCACTAGTATTAACAGCCAATGTTTCGATAAATCAAACACTACACTGATAGAACTGAAACAGGACTTCGATCCGGTAAGGGAAAACAATATCCAATAAATATGACAGCCAAAATGGAGTTAGAAACTTCGATGAATAAATTTATGACAGCCTTACAAGCTAACTACATTCGATTGGACTTGCGATTTGTCTATTTATAGCTACAACATAGAAACAACTTGTGGCTATTGTGGGACAGTATAATGAGAATGCAAACAGACAGATATACTTGGAATGGATTTTTTTGCCCAATTCTTTTCGTAAAACTATTACTGCGCCCCTGGAATTGATTGTTACTCTGATCAAAAAAGGCAGAGAACGGATTCAGGCTTTAGTAGGTCGCGATCTGTCTGTCATATAAGTACCTTTTGTGAAAGCAGATTTTGATTTTTTTATTCACAATCTCTGTCCTTGCAAATTGCACTAGCTGATTTTCTTAACAGCATAGCTTTTGGCATGCCTAAATGTAAATTGCTTCAAAATCTGCATGTCTTTGATATCAGACCATAGACCGTACTTGTATTCGGTCTTATTCAAAATGCTCACACAGTTTTTGTTGATGGTTGTTGATGAACCAAATTTAGAGGTTCCTCCCTAAAAAACTCTAAGGCATGCAAAACTGTGCCAAGTTCCACTAATTGGGTTGAACCTTCAACAATTTTAACAAAATGATGCCAATTGTTATCTTCACACCAGACCACTACAGCTTTATGAGACTTTCCTGAACCATCAATAAAAACTGTGCAAGTATGTAGGATCAGACCAAATACAAGTATGGCCTATGACCTGATGTTAAAGACTTGCAGGTTCTGCAGAAATTTACATTTATGCGTGCCAAAAGTTGTGCTATTAAGAAAATCAGCTAGTGCAAATTACAAGGATATAGATTGCAGATAAAAAAATATCAGAATTAATTTGACAAATGGTACATATATGACAAAAGGATCATGGCCTATTAAGACTTAAATTCATTCCCTGCATTTTCTTGATCAGAGTAACAGTTGGTATATCAGTCTAGTAGCATTCTCATCATACTGTCCAACCATAGCCACAGGTTATTTCTATGTTGTAGCTTTCCTGGTTGATCTGTTTTTGCTGGTTTCCACATCTTTACAAGCAGCTGTAAATTGGGGAGGGGCAAACCATCCATCAGTTCTCGGGGAATACCTTTATCCAGACCTAATTTCCAACACTGATGCCTTTAACCTACCCCTGTAAAATTCTTAGATCGGGGGCAAGGGAATTTTGCCTCTACTTCAGTTCGGCACACTGCTACTTGAGACTTAACGTCTTTACCGACGAACCCCATACGCTGGCCATAATTAATCAACTCCCGTGCAATCTCTCCCCAAGAGAGACCCGGTCCAGCCTGAGGCCCCCCTGCTGTGGTGGCTCTCAGACGATCTTGGATTTGTATGGCATAGACTTTTAACGAGTCAGGTAACCCTCTAATTAAGGGGGTCATCCTGTCAGGGTCAGCAAACAGCAACATTGGAGAGGGCTGGTGAGGAACCAAATGCCTATCATGCATCAGCTGAAGACAAGCTGCTTTCTGAATGCTCTCAGTAAGCTGGCTTACCCCAGAGGTAGGAATAGCAAGTGGGTCTCCCCTCTCCAAAGGGTCTAAACCACCGGCCCAATACACAGCTCTCTGGGTCAGGGACCAAGGCTCCCTGTCATCTTCTACTGTTAGAAATACGCCAGGACCCCAATATCCTCGAGATTCTTCCTCAGAAAGCCTTATTCTGCCACCACCAGTCAGAGAAACTCTCCACACGTATTCCGTCTCAGTCTCCGTAGCCAGCCTGCTATATTTTTCCTGTAACTTTACTAGCTCAGTGACTGTATACGGTATTTCTTTAGTGACAATGGTGGGCTCGGCTTCCCCACCGTCATGTACAATTTCAGTTTTAACAAGTGGCCGAAGCTTGGGAGTAGGATCGCATTTTGACACAACCTCCAATTCTCTCCACGGGTAAAGAGGAGCTACATCCCTTGCTGTAAGAGAAGTTTCTTTTACTGGGTTGGAAAACCCCGGATCACTTTCCAAATCTTCATAATTAGCCAATTTCAAGCTTATCTGCCTTTCTCTTGAAAAGGCATCTCGTTAATTGTTCTGCAAATTTTCTATGATTCGTTTGTTATCAGCCAACTCTTTTTCTGCTTGTTGCCACTTAGAACACTCTACTGCCAATTCTGTCTGCAATGACTTAATCACCGCCTGGTCAGTTTCTTTATCTTTCTGACCAGCTATCAATGCTGCACCTAATACAGCACACACAATTGCTTTACCTTTTCCGAGCTTAAACCTATTTTCTTTTGCCAAGTTCCTTATTCGCTGAGTTACAATATCTGGACACGACCAGAATCCAGAGGCCCACTTAAGACCCTCAGGACTCAGGCAAGCCTTATAATCTTTTAGTAAATTCAACAACAGGGAACAATCCAGGTATGGGTTCTTATCACACTTCTGACACCAAATAAGGGTACCAACGGTATGCAGAAGAGGCCCAGGTTTAGATTTATTGCTATAGCAGCTAAGGTTAGTGATAAAATTTTGCATGTCCTGTGAGAGGGGAATGGCAGGGGTGATATTATTGTGGGTGTCTATTACAGGCCACCAGATCAGGGTGAGGAAGTTGATGAGGCATTCTACAGGCAGCTGAGAACAGCCTCACAATTAGAGGTCCTGGTTGTTGCAGGGGATTTTAACTACCCTGATGTTTGCTGGAAGGACTACTCGGCCAGCCAGCCACAGTCCAGGAGGTTCCTCCAGTGCATCGATGATAATTTCCTGATGCAAATGGTGGATGAGCCAACTAGGAGAGGAGTGCTACTGGACCTCATCCTCACTAACAAGGAGGGTTTGGTTGAAGCAGTAAAGGTTGAGGGCTGCCTTGGCTGCAGCAACCATGAGATGGTGGAGTTCAGGATCTCATGTGGCAGGAACAGAATAGCAAGCAGAATTGCAACCCTGGACTTCAGCAGGGCAAACTTTGGCCTTTTCAAACAATTGCTAGGAGAAATCCCATGGGCAAGGCTGCTTGAAGGTAAAGGGGCCCAAGATAGTCGGTTAGCATTCAGGAACTGCTTCTACCAAACTCAAGATCAGAGCATCCTGACAGGTAGGAAGTCAAGGAAGGGAGCCAGGAGACATGCTTGGTTAAACAGGGAATTGCTGGGCAAACTGAAGTGGAAGAGAAGAGTTTACAGATCATGGAAGGAGGGGCTGGCCACTTGGGAAGAATATAAGGCTGTTGTCAGAGGATGTAGGGAAGCAACAAGAAATGCTAAGGCCTCCTTAGAATTAAACCTTACAAGAGCAGTCAAGGACAACAGAAAGAGCTTCTTCAAATACATGGGAGATAAAACTAACACCAAAGGCAATGTAGGCCCACTGATGAATGAGGTGGGTGCCCTGGTGACAGAAGATACAGAGAAGGCAGAGTTACTGAATGCCTTCTTTGTTTCTGTTTACACTGCTGGAGGCTGTCCTGCGGAGCCCCGTACCCCTGAGGCCCCAGAGGAAGTCAGGACAATGGAGGAGTCTGCCTTAGTTGTTGAGGACTCGGTTAGGGAGCAGTTAAGCAATCTGGACATTCATAAATCCATGGGTCCAGATGGGGTGCACCCACGGGTGCTGAGGGAGGTGGCTGAGGTCATTGCTAGGTCACTCTCAATCATCATTGCCAAGTCTTGGGAAATGGGAGAGGTGTCTGAGGACTGGAGGAAAGCCTCACCTCCATCTCTGGGAAAGTGATGGAACGACTTATCCTTGGTGCCATCTCAAGGCATATCAAGAATAAGAGAGTCATTAGGGCCAGTCAACATGGCTTCACCAAGGGAAAGTCATACTTGACCAACCTGATAGACTTTTATGAGGACATAACGAGGTGGCTAGATGATGGCAAAGCAGTGGATGTGGTCTGTCTTGATTTCAGCAAAATATTTGACACAGTCTCCCACAGCATCCTCGCTGCTAAACTGAGGAAGTGTGGACTGGATGATCAAGTTGTGAGGTGGACTGGGAACTGGCTGAAGGAAAGAAGCCAGAGACTCGTGGTCAATGGGGCGGAGTCTAGCTGGAGGCCTGTATCTAGTGGAGTGCCTCAAGGGTCAGTACTGGGAACAGTACTATTCAATATATTAATCAATGACTTGGTTGAGGAACTAGAGTGTACTATCAGCAAGTTTGCTGATGACACCAAACTGGGAGGAATAGCTGACACGCCAGAAGGCTGTGCTGCCATCCAGAGAGACCTGGACAGGCTGGAGAGTTGGGTGGGGAAAAATTTAATGAAATATAACAAGGGCAAGTGTAGAGTCTTGCATCTGAGTTGGAACAATCCCAGGTTCCAGTATAAGTTGGGGAACGACCGATTAGAGAACAGTGTAGAGGAAAGGGACCTGGGGGTCCTGGTGGAGAGCAGGATGACCATGAGCCAGCACTGTGCCCTTGTGGCCAGGAAGGTCAACAGCATCCTGGGGTGTATTAGAAGGGGGGTGGTTAGTAGGTTGAGAGAGGTTCTCCTTCCCCTCTGCTCTGCCCTGGTGAGAGCACATCTGGAATATTGTGTCCAGTTCTGAGCCCCTCAGTTCATGAAGGACAGGGAACTGCTTGAAAGAGTCCAGCACAGAGCCAGAAAGATGATTAAGGGAGTGGAGCATCTCCCTTATAAGGAAAGGCGGAAGGAGCTGGGGTCTCTTTAGCTTGGAGGAGACTGAGGGGCGACCTTATTAATGTTTACAAATATACAACGAGTGAGTGTCACAAGGATGGAGCCAGGCTCTTCTTGGTGACAACCAATGATAGGACAAGGGGTAATGGGTTCAAACTGGAACACAAGAGGTTCCACTTAGATTTGAGAAGAAACTTCTTCACAGTGAGGGTGACAGAGCACTGGAACAGGCTGCTCAGGGAGGTTGTGGAGTCTCCTTCTCTGGAAACATTCAAAACCCACCTGGACGCCTTCCTGTGTAACCTCATCTAGGTGTTCCTGCTCTGGCAGGGGGATTGGACTAGATGATCTTGCGGGATCCCTTCCAGTTCCTAACATTCTGTGATTCTGTATTTGCAAAGAGGGGCAAACAGGGCAGGTGACTAAAATCGACCAACTGAGTATTCCATCCCATACACGTCATACACCCTGTATAAGTGGGAGATCACAAGGGTCTCGCTCTCTTCGACCATGGCTGGCATCTGAAGAGGACCCTGCCTTTCACACCTGTGATCCAAGGCCTGATTCCAGACCTTGCATTCCTGAATCTCGTTCTGGTTTACTGTGGATTCCAGCCCAGGACTTCTGGGTGCCTGTCCTGCAGCCGCTGGAGCCACACCAGCTCCACCATGGGCAATGCTGCACTACCCTGGGAAATTCAAGATTGGTTTTGTATATTTTGTATTAGTAAAGCATTTAAAACATTTCCAACTTGTAAGTCTCTCTCCCTTTTCCTCCCGTTACCTTTCCTTAGAAGGGAGGGCAGGGGGTTAACAGAGAGCATCTGCCATGGTTTATTGTCACCCTGCAGTAAATGGTGATACTGAGCATGCTTAAAATTGCACTGGAGGTAGGTATCCTTTGAGATGGAGGTGTGTTTTGGTATTGTAGTGAGATTATAATGAGCAAAGTTCATCCACCAGACAAATTTTTCGCTCAGTAACTAGCACTTTGGATGAACATTTATTCTTTTTAACTGACAGCAGCTATACCTTATCTTAAAAATTGGCAGCAGCTATACCATCTGGTTCCTGTACCTGCCTTTTTACACAGGCTGCAGTATCTTCACACCAATCCACTCCCCCATACTTCTTAACTGCCAGTACATTGGGCTTCCCCATGCACTACCATCTAAGAATGCAGGCCAGGTGGGGGAGTGAAACCATACAGAGCAGATTTATTTCTTCCCTGCCGTGCAGCTGCCTTATATGCTGAAGATGTGGATATAACTTCTCAATAAGTGGATCCTTCATAATTAGTTTCTGTAATTTACTCCCTCAGTAATTATTCCACAACCTGTAAGAGCTCTAAGTTCAGATGATCAAAAATCATGGAAGATCAGACTTTCAGGAAAACCATACCCGTATTTACTAAGTTCATCTATCCAGGGAGAAGTCAGGATGATGTTGGTCTTTTTGGCCACCTGGGAACACTGCTGGCTTATATTCAGCCTGCTGTCAATCAACATCCCCAGATCCCTTTCTGCCAAGTAGCTTTCCAGCCACTCTTCCCCGAGACTGTAGCGTTGCATGGGGTTGTTGTGACCCAAGTGCAGGATCTGGCACTTGGCCTTGTTAAACTTCATAAAACTGGCCTCAGCCCAATGTTCCAGCTGGTCCAGATCCCTCTGTAGAGCCTTCCTACCATCCAACAGATCAACACTCCCACCCAACCTGGTGTCATCTGCAAACTTAGCAAGGGTGCACTCAATACCCTCATCCAGATCACTGATAAAGAGATTAAACAGAACTGGCCCCATTAATAAGCCCTGGGGAACACCACTTGTGATTGGCCACCAACTGGATTTGACTCCATTCACAACAGCTCTTTGGGTCTGGTCCTCCAACCAGTTCTTTACCCATCAAAGAGTGCACCCATCCAGGCCATCCAGGCCAGCTTCTCCAGGAGAATGCTGTGGGATACGGTGTCAAAGGCCTTACAGAAGCCTGAGTACACAACATTCACAGCCTTTCCCTCATCTACTAGTTGGGTCACCTTGTCATAGAAGGAGATCAGATTGGTCAAACAGGACCTGCCTTTCATAAACCCATGTTGACTGGACCTGATAATATGGTTCTCTTGTATGTGCCATGTGATGCCCCTCAGGATGATCTGCTCCAGGACCTTCCCTGGCACCGAGGTTAGACTGACAGGTCTCCAGTTGCCCAGATCCTCCTTTCGACCCTTCTTGTAGATAGGCATCACGTTTGCCAACTTCTAGTCAACTGGGACCTCCTCAGTTAGCCAAGATTGCTGACCGAAAATGGAAAGTGGTTTAGTGATCACCTCCACCAGCTCCCTCAGCACCCTTGGGTGTATCCCATCTGGCCCCATAGACTTGTGCGTGTCCAAGTGGTGTAGCTGGTCGCTAACAATTTCCTCTTTAATTATTAGGGCTTCATCTTACTACCCATCCCTGTCTTCTGGCTCAGGGGGCTGGGTACCTGAAGCACAACTGTTCTGACTGTTAAAGACTGAGGCAAAGAAGGTATTTAGTACCTCAGCCTTTCACTCATCCTCTGTCACTGTTTCCCTCTGCATCCATCAGGGGATGGAGATTCTCCTTAGCCCTCTTCTTGTTCACAGAAACACAGAATGTTAGGAATTGGAAGGGACCTCAAAAGATCATCTAGTCCAATGCCCCTGCTGGAGCAGGAACACTTACATGAAGCTACACAGGAATGTGTCCAGGCGGGTTTTGAATGTCTCCAGAGTAGGAGACTCCACAACCTCCCTGGGCAGCCTGTTCCAGTGTTCTGCTACCCTCACTGTGAAGAAGTTTCTTCTCAAATTTAAGTGGAACCTCTTGTGTTCCAGTTTGAACCCATTACCCCTTGTCTTACCATTGGTTGTCACTGAGAAGAGCCTGGGTCCACCCTCATGACACTCACCCTTTATATATCTGTAAACATTAATAAGGTCACCCCTCAGTCTCCTCTTCTCCAAGCTAAAGAGACCCAGTTCCCTCAGCCTTTCCTCATAAAGGAGATGTTCCACTCCCTTTGTGGGACTACGGTGGGTCCTTGGATTCCCTGACGGAGGGCATGGGAACAGAAATTAGCCTTGAAGATATTAAGGCCTACCCGTGAGAAAGATGGGAGTAAAGGAGTATCCGGAGATGTTAAGGATGTACCCTTGAGAGAGAAGGGAGTAGAAGAGTAACATGGATGATAGCAAAATTAGCCAATGAGATGTTACTGCTGTACCTTGTAACCAATAGTGAAGAGACACATGACTTGGTAAAACTGTATAAAAATGCACTTGTGGCAATAAATGGTATCTTCTACTTTCATCCTGGAAGAAACTGGTCTATGTCATTTGTCCATCTCAGCCGTGACATCCCTTAATCATCTTTGTTGCCCTGCGCTGGACTCTCTCCAGCAGTTCCCTGTCCTTCTTGAACTGAGGGGCCCAGAACTGGACACAATATTCCACGTGTGGTCTCACCAAGGCAGAGTAGAGGTGAAGGAGAACCTCTCCCGACCTAATGAATTTATAGAAACATTTCTTGTTGCCTTTCACAGTGGTGGCCAGGCTTAGCTCTAGTTGGGCTTTGGCCCTTCTGATTTTCTCCCTGCATAGCCTCACAGAATTCTTGTATTCCTCTTGAGTGGCCCGCCCCTCCTTCCAAAGGTCATAAATTCTCTTTTTATTCCTAAGTTCCAGACGCAGCTCTCTATTCAGCCAGATTGACCTCCTTCCCCACCGGCTTGCCTTCCAGCACACTGGGACTATCTGCTCCTGAGCCTCTAAGATTACCTTCTTGAAGGGAGATCAGACTTCCTGGAGTCCTTTGTCCTTCAGGACTGTCTCCCAAGGGACTCTGTCAACCAGCCTTCTGAAGAGGTCGAAGTCTGCCCTTCGGAAGCCTAAAGTAGCAGTTCTGCTAACTACCCTTCTAACTCCTCCAAGGATAACTAACTCAATCATTTCACGATCACTGTGCCTAAGGTGACCTCCAACCAACATGTTGCCCACGAACCCTTCTCTATTTACAAACAAGAGATCCAGTGGGGCTCCTTCCCTAGTTGGCTCACTAACCAGCTCTGTCAGGAAGTTGTCTTCCATGCACTGCAGGAGCCTCCTAGACTGCTTCCTCTCTGCTGTGTTTTTTTTCCAGCAGACATCTGGTAGGTTGATCTCCCCCATAAGAACAAGGGCTAGTGATCAGGAGACTTCTCCCAGCTGCCTGCAAAATATTTTGTCTGCCTCTTTATCCTGGTCTGTAAGAGACCCCCACCAGGATGTCTGCCTTGTTGCCCTTCCCCTTTATTCTCACCCATAGACACTCAACCCTATCATCACCCTCCTCAAGTTCCAGACAATCAAAACCCTCCCTAACATACATGGCTACCCCACCTCCTCTCCTTCCTCGCCTACCCCTTCTGAAGAGTTTATAGCCATCCACTGCAGTGCTCCTGTTATGAGACTCATCCCACTATGTTTCTGAGATGTCAATTAAATCATAGTTTCTCTGCCTCACAAGGGCTTCCAGTTCTTCCTGTTTGTTGCCCATGCTGTGTGCATTCATATAGATGCAGTTCAGCTGAGCCATTGATTCCACGGGGTCAGCAGACCCAAGGGCCTCATTAGCACTACCCTCAGATGCTGGCATGTCACCCTTGGGTTTGCCTCTGCCACACCTGGTTTCCTCCCCCTTCAAATCTAGTTTAAAGCCCTCTCAATAAGTCCTGCTAACTCCTGCCCCAGGATCCTTTTCCCCTTTTGAGACAAGTGCATCCCATTTGTCATTTGCAGGCCAGGTGCCATGTAAGCTGGCCCATGATCAAAAAACCCAAAATTCTGTCAGTGACACCAGTCCTGTAGCCAGGTATTAATCTGCTGTCTCTTCCTGTATCTTTCCTTGATGTACCCTGCAAGCTGGCCCATGATCAAAAAACCCAAAATTCTGTCAGTGACACCAGTCCTGTAGCCAGGTATTAATCTGCTGTCTCTTCCTGTATCTTTCCTTGTTGTACCCTGCAACTGTTGGGACAGTGCTCCTGATACCTTGACCAGTCATCCCAAGGCCCTGAAGTCTCTCTTGATTGTCTTTAGTTTTCATCACTGCCTACCTGAAAAATTATTAATGGATAGTAGTCTGAGGGCCTAACCAGGGCAGGAAGTTTCCTTTTTACATCTTTGACCCTGGCCCCAGGGAGACAGCAGACTTTCCTAAGAAGTGGGCCTGCATATAGGACATCTCCTACAACCACAACCCACCTTTTTTTCTTTGTGGGAGCTGTTTTAATGGAGGGTGCAGGGTGACTTATCCTCTGCAGCACCTCCAACTTAATGGAACCACCTCCCTCAATGTTGTTGTTTAGTTCCACTTACAAGGCCTCATACCTGCTTTGCAAGGGAACCTGGAGGGGTGGAGTGGTCACAGTAGGAACCCTCCTCTTTCTGCCCCGGGGCAGGAACTCACTGCTATTTCCCCTTATTCCTCATGTTGCTGCATTCCACATCCTGAGCCTCATGCCTGTTGGACAGCAGCACCTAGGAAGGTGGGGAGGGTGTTTTTCCTGCCACCCTGTGTGTGGACTTTCTTCCATTCATCCCTTTCCCTTGACCTGCTTTCTTCAGTCAGGCAAGGGGAGGACACAGGAATCCCTTGATCTTTGTTTCTTGCTGGTGGTCTTACCCGCCCCTGGGCAGCCAGGGCTTGATCCCACCGGTCAATTTTCTTTTTCAGCTCCCTGATACTTCTCAACCTTTCCACCTCTTCTCTCAGCTCCACTACCAGACTGAGCAGGTCATCCACCTGCTCACACCTCACACAACTGTTTTCTGTATTACCACTCCATACCAGTGAAAGGCTCTGGCATTCTCTGCAGCCTGAGATCTGGGTAGCTGCATGTTCCCATAGCAGCTCTGTCTGAGTTGCTGCCTCTTTCCTGTTGAGTGCAGAGTACTCACCTTTGCCCCAAGTGGATACCATAGTCAGCTCCTTCTGTGAGGGTGACAACAACCAAGTGAGATAAATCACTTGAGCTTGCCTTGCCTGCTTAAACTGCCTGCACGAACTGCTTCTGCCCTGTTCACTAGACCTGGTTACCTGTGCTCCCTAGGAGGACATTTAAATCTTCCCCGGTTGCTCTTGGCAACGCCCCTTCCGGGTCAGCCCCTCTCTCGAGATCAGCACTTTCACTGCGACTCTTTTGGCAGGATCGGAATCTCCCCCTCCTCTCTCCAATCCATGCCCAGCCTCAGTTCTTACCATAGCCACTGCTGTGCACGTCGGTTCACCGCGTTTAAACCTCCCGTGGTTCCTCTGCAGTCACTGCTGTGCTCATCACTTGCTGGAGACTATCGTCTTTGTGGGTTCCTTGACCAGTGCTGTTATGTTACCGCTTATTTGTTCTTTCTTTTCTCCTTGCTGCCTGATTAAACCCACGAGTTTTTTGCCTTTATTGCTTTTTTTTTTTTAAATCCTCCTCTCCATCCCACTGGGGGCAGGGGAGGGGTGAGTGAGCAGCATGTGGTTCTAGCTGCTGGCTGGGAAAACCAGGGCTAAACAATGACATACAGGCACGCAGCATTTCCCACCTTCCCTAGTCTCAACAACCAGTTCATTTCTGCACACCACTTTTATTTGAAATTAATACTCCCAGAAAATGCTTTTATTGCCTCTTTGCCTGATAATAAAGAAAATGGTTATGTGTCATTTTTTGGCAGGTGACAGTTTTTTCTAGTTATCTCTACAAACACGTTCACTTCTATTTCATTGATCTTTCTCCTCCTCAACTGCATGATCACATATGCATACCAAAATAAAGTGTGAACTAACTGTCTTCACTTTATATTGTATACAAGTTAAAAGTTGGTTTACCAAATCACTGTTTCTGTAGAGACTGACCACAAAATGAAATAACTCAACCCCCTGTTTCCCAGTTCAGGAGAAAGTCTTTTACTATTGCTAACATTATAGTCTCACACATGCAGATGCCTTCTGTCCTGGTTTTGTTTAAACCAAGACCAGTTCTCTTTCAGTGAATTTTCCTTTTGGCTAAGTTCTTCTAAGTAACTGCACTTTTCTGAAGTTGGCTGCATGTTTTCCAGACACTGTTTGCTCCAGACCTGATAATGGTAACAATGGTATGCAGAAGAGGTCCAGCCAAGGTTGCTGATAATTTTTGCACGTTCCATAAATGAGAGGGGTGTACCTGCAAGGAGGGGCAGACAGAACAGGTGACCGGCATCTGAAGAGGACCCTGCCTGTCATGACTGTGATCCTAGCCCTAGTGTGGGGGACTACGGTGGGTACGTGGATTCCCTGACGGAGGGCATGGTAAGAGAAATTAGCCTTGAAGATATGAAGGCCTACCCATGAGAAAGATGGGAGTAAAGGAGTATCCGGAGATATTAAGGATGTACCCGTGAGAGAGAAGGGGATAGAAGAGTAACACTGATGATAGCAAAATTAGCCAATGAGATGTTACTGCTGTAACTTGTAAACAATAGTGAAGAGACACATGAATTGGTAAAACTGTATAAAAATGCACTTGTGGCAATAAATGGCATCTGCTACTTTCATCCTGGAAGAACTTGGTCTATGTCGTTTGTCCGTCTCAGCCGTGACATATGGTGACCCCTACGTGATCCTGTATGAAGAAGGATCTCGCATGAAGAAGAGACAGCGGTGAAGCTGTGACAGCTGAAGACGAGCTGTGGAGACGGAGCCCGGTACAGCTGATAGAGCAGCCGAGGAGAGCTACCGAAGATCCGGATCGTTGAAAAGACACCACACTAAGAGTTGGTGAGCTACCGGGAACGGGGGGGGTATTATATTATCTACATGAAAGTTGCTTCTGAAGAAGCAGGGTATTAGCCCTCTGGAACTGACTTTACGAAGGAAGGACTGTGTTACTATGGGGCAAAGCACTAGTGAAAGATGCAAAGAAACAACTGAACTGTTAACAACATGTCACTTGTTGCTAGAGACTTTCAGAGGATTAAAAGAGCAACGGAAACATGCAGAGACAGTGGGGAGGGATGGTCTTCCTGGCTCTCCTGGGCCAGATTCGGAGGAAAAGGCGAGATTAAGTACTACTCCGACCCCCCCTGTTACTAAAGGTTCGTCAACACCGCCCAAGTCCATATGATCTGATACGGATAAGGATCCGCGACACTTTCTTGGAAAGTTAAAAGGAATAGAGGAGGAGCGTACGTATGTGTGGCCCCGAAATCAGATAAAAGCTATGAAAGACTCACATGAAAAAACAGCGTTGGGTTATATACGATCTCGGGAGGGGCCCCCGGAGCACCGGTCAGAGCAGTGCGTTCAACCGACTGCTCCGCTGTCATCAATCACGGCTCAAACGTCTGCTCCACCATCATCAGTCGCGGTTCCGCCATCTGCGTCACCACCATTAATCACAGTTCAACCTTCTGCCCCGCCGCTATCAGTCGCAGAAGGAAAAAGTGGACATTTTTTTTTCCTATCCCCCCTTGCCTGGAGATTTAGGTGGGGAGGATCCTCCTGTGGTGAGCCAGACTGAGCTAAATAACGTAATTCCTATAAATTTAGGTCCCCCCAGTCTGCCCCCGCCCCCCTCCCACGCTGCTGCAGAGCAAATTCCTGAGGGTGGGGGTAGAGTTTCAGAGCGTAAACCGAACTTACCAAAAAGCTGGGATTTACCCCCCAGCTCTTGGAAGAGACACTAATTGGCACACCACAACTACAGGCACGATAAATTCCTGAAATCCTGAGGCAGTCAAGAGACCTCGCATATCAAGCTATGATAAAGGTGCCTGAAAGCGACAAAGCAGCCAAATCATTTGCAACTTGGTCTATGTCGTTTGTCCGTCTCAACCGCAACACACTCATGTCTCTCTCCCTGCTACAGAAGTTGAATCTGGTTTGACTTCATTAAAAAAATGGTATTTATTTAAATTCCACCTGAAGTTCACTATGTAAGCAGACCTTGTATTAGAGATTTACAACATATTCTTTAGGAACAGGATCCAGTCTTTAGAAGGAGGACCTGAAACAGGATGATAAAGTAATAATTAATTAGAAAAAAACACAGGTGTGGCTCAAATAATAGCTTATATAAGTAGGTATATACTGCACTTGATCGAGGAGTTGCCAACGAGGAGAGGTCATTTGCCAGACACGATGGGAAGACCCTTGAAGAGGAAAATGCGACCAGGCTGTAAGAGTCTGCAATACAAGCTGAAGAATGCTAGATGGCAGCAAAGACCGCAAAATAACTAGATGTTTATGTAATCATTTCTTGGTATAGGTGCACTCTATGTTAAAAATTTCCAAGAACTGTAATGAATATGTAATTTTTCTGTCAATATAAGCAAAGCAAAAATGATCAGTTGTTGGTGCACTCATGGTGGAATATCCCCAGTGGGGTCCCAGTGTGGAATAAAGGAATGCTACTTTTAAAACCTTAAAAGTGGTTTTAAGAGTTATTAATTTGCTGAGTTTACAATATCACCTCAGTCAGTGTGGAGGGTAAGTTCAACTCTTGAAGATGGGGAAAATAAGAGTCTGCCAGCTGACACATTAAAAGACTTAAAATTATGAATCTTGCCACGTGGTGGTGGAATATTATAATATGCATTTACTTAGCTAAATGATTTATATGAAATTTATATGGAGCTCATCCAGTGATCTGTGAGTAGTAAAATATCATCTCCATACAGCCACACTTGTTGAGCAGAGAGAGCTCAAAGTAGGCTGACCCAGGCTGTTATATTTATGGAATAAAGTGGTTGGCTCGTAGTCAAATTGCATACAGTGGGAAAGACTCCTTGCACCCATAACTTACTGGTGTTCACTATGTCATTCTGTTCCTTTGTGGGTTTCCTCAAAGGAATTCTTGGCCTAGTTGCAGCTCAGGCCTTTACCTCCTTTGGAGCCTGTAGCAAACTGCTGCTGGTTTGGTTGGGGGAGGGTCAAGTGCATCTGTCACATTCCACCCCCTGACTACAGTGAATCCACTTTATCAGCTCATAGAGTGGTAGTGCAGTTACCTCTTGCCTCTGTGTCATAAATATGCAGTGTGTTGTAGATCAGCGGTTTAAGTGTTAAATTAATATTATATATATGCAATGATAATGTGTGCAAGCTTTTTTTAAGCAAATAGCTTTAGTAATATTAAATGTCATTGCAGCATTGAAGAATTCCTCGTGATGAACAGGGAGTATTTTTTTAGTCATGTACCAGACTCTTATACATAAAATGTTCTTAACTCTCTCACTTGTGCATTCCCTTCACCTTCTTCTATTACTTGTTCACCAGTGGTAATACTGAATGCAGCAGCCTTGTATTGCCATTTACCATTTATCCTTTTTGCTGAGGCATTGGTAAACCAAACGCCTTCTGTTGGTGTTTCTTCAGTGAGTGGGGGCACATTCAAAACTGGTGAGGGTTTGAAAGTTTGTTGTAATGCTAATGGATCTGCATTTACATGCATTTGTAATTTGGAAACTGTAGCCTGTAACAAACTGCTGCTGGTTTGGTTGGGGGGAGGTCAAGTGCATCCATCACACAGTAGCCCAGGAGGAAGCTAAATGCTCCAAGGAGAACTGTGCCAGCCCCCAGCCTGCACTGGCTTTGCCCAGCTGTGTCCCTGCGGTACTGCTGCTGGCTGCAGGTGCTTATCAAAAGCTGCAGGGAGCCCCCTGGCACATCCGGTCTCCCACATTCAGCCAGAAGCATCTCTTCACCCAGAAAGAGAATCACAGACTCACAGAATCACAGAATGTTAGGGACTGAAAGAGACCTCGAAAGATCATCTAGTTCAATCTCCCTGCCAGAGCAGGAACACCTAGATGAGGATACACAGGAAGGCATCCAGACAGGTCTTGAATGTCTCCAGAGAAGGAGACTCTACAACTTCCCTGGGCAGCCTGTTCCAGTGCTCTGTCACCTTCACGGTGAAAAAATTCCTTCTCATATTTGAGTGGAACCTCCTGTGTTCCAGTTTGTACCCACTGCCCCTTGTCCTATCATTGATTGTCATCGAGAAGAGCCTGGCTCCATCCTCATGACACTCACCCTTTACATATTTATAAACATTAATGAGGTCACCCTTCAGTCTTCTTCTCTTCTCTTCTCTTCTCTTCTCTTCTCTTCTCTTCTCTTCTCATCTTTTCTCTTCTCTTCTCTTCTCTTCTCTTCTCTTCTCTTCTCTTCTCTTCTCTTCTCTTCTCTTCTCTTCTCTTCTCTTCTCTTCTCTAAGCTAGAGAGACCCAGCTCCCTCAGCCTTTCCTCATAAGGGAGATGCTCCACTCCCTTAAACATCTTTGTGGCTCTGCGCTGGACTCTCTCAAGCAGTTCCCTGTCCTTCTTGAACTGAGGACTCCAGAACTGGACACAATATTCCACATGTGGTCTCACCAGGGCAGAGTAGAGGGGGAGGAGAACCTCTCTCGATCTACTAACCACACCCCTTCTAATACACCCCAGGATGCCATTGGCCTTCCTGGCCACAAGGGCACAGTGCTGGCTTATGATCATCCTGCTGTCCACCAGGACCCCCAGGTCCCTTTTCCCTACACTGCTCTCTAACAGGTCGTTTCCCAACTTATACTGGAACCTGGGGTTGTTCCTGCCCAGATGCAAGACTCTACACTTGCCCTTGTTATATTTCATTAAATTTTTTCCTGCCCAACTCTCCAGACTGTTCAGGTCTCGCTGGATGGCAGCACAGCCTTCTGGCGTGTCAACCACTCCTCCCAGTTTAGTGTCATCAGCAAATTTGCTGACAGTGCACTCTATTCCTTCATCCAAGTCGTTGATGCATATATTGAATAATACAGGCCCCAGTATTAACCCTTGAGGTACTCCACTAGATACTGGCCTCCAACTAGACTCCGCCCCATTGGCCACAACTCTCTGGCTTCTTTCCTTCAGCCAGTTCACAGTCCACCTCACTACCTGATTGTCCAGATCACACTTCCTCAGTTTAGCTGTGAGGATGCTGTGAGAGACTGTGTCAAAGGCTTTACTGAAGTCAAGGTAGACCACATCCACTGCTCTGCCATCATCTATCCATTTCATTATGTCCTCATAAAAGGCTATGAGGTTGGTTAAGCATGACTTCCCCTTGGTGAAGCCATGTTGACTGCCCCTTATGACCCTCTATCCTCTATATGCCTTGAGATGGCACCAAGGATAAGTTGTTCCATCGCCTTTCCAGGGATGGAGGTGAGGCTGACCGGTCTATAGTTCCCCGGGTCCTCCTTCTTGCCCTTTTTGAAGACTGGAGTGACATTTGCTTTCCTCCAGTCCTCAGGCACCTCTGGGGGTGCCAGTGATCTCCAGCACCCTGCACAGGCAGGCATGCTAGCGGCTGCGCCAGACCGTGCAGGAAGGGGGTTGCATCCAGTGCTGGGAGCCCCCAGCCCTGCCACAGACCCCGGAGCTGGCAGGGGGTCCGGTCCCCCTGAGCACCTGTCTGACGGCAGCCTGGTTCAGGGACTGGAGGCAGTGGTGGGAAGAAAAGACGAGCTTCAACCTGGCTCAGAGGCAGTGGGCGCTGCAGGAGAGGCAGCAGAAGCAAGCCCGGGGTCGTCACAGCCTTTCAGCCAGCTTCACCCCCTCCCTCACCCACCAGTCCGAGTTGTTGGAGCTGAGCTGTCACCGCCGCTCTTCCCCGGCCAGACCCCATGTTCTCCCGGGAAGGTTCTCCGCGGGCGCGGGGCGAGGCAGTCCCCCGGCATTGCTGGCACCCGACGAAGCTCTGTTCTCCTCCCAGAGCCTGCGCTGAGCGGCAGAAGGCACTGCGGGACTACCTGGTAGTGGGGGCCGAATTTCACCCCCCCCGGCAGCCAGGCTAGCCAGCTCTCCATCCTCTCCTCCCAGAGTCAGCTCTTCTCCGCTTCCCAGCCCCGCCACAAACGTCCCTGCATGGGCTTCTGAAGCACCCAATAAACCCCGTCTGGCCCAGCCTTCGCCCCAGGGTCTTTGAGGGGGCACTGGCGGCGGGGAGGGTCGAGTGGGAACTCGAGCTCGGCGAGTTCCTCTCCGGCAGAGGTTCAGCGGGCCGGTGCGTAGGTGATGCCTACATAGTGCTCAGAGGTGTCGACCCTGGGGGCGTGCGGACCCTTTAAGGCGCCGAGGGTCCAGGCATGGGAGTGACAGAGGCGAATAGGTGGTGAGGTGGGCAGGCGCGTGGCTGGGCGATGCGGGGGACTCTGCGTGCAGGGAAGCCGGGGGTTTGGTCGTGCCTTTGCCCTGTGTCTCACTCGCCGCTGCTCTCACCTCGGGGCAAGGTCTGCGGCGGGCATGAGCCCTGCAGTGAGCACCCACACGGCACTGCACTGGGCCTCTGAGCACCCGTGTGTGTCCACCCTCACCTCCACGTGCATCCCCCATAACTCCCATGCATATCACCTCCATGTAAATCGCCCCCATGTGCCTACTGCACCCCACATCACCCTGGCCTGTGTATCTCCCTGTGCCTCCCGCATTCCCCCACCACCCTAGGCCACAGGGTCCACATCCCTATGGGGGGAGGTCGTAAGGCCCGCGTGCCCCTCCGCCTCAGTGGTGCTTAGCGGTGCCCAGCGGGCAGGACGAGGAGGTGGGCAAGGCGCAGCAGGCAGCAGCATGCCTGCCAGAATCCTCTATGACAGGGGTGTCAAACTCATTTTCACTGGGGACCACATCAGCCTTGCGGTTGCCTACAAAGGGCCGAATGTAATTTTAGGACTGTATAGATGTACTCCTGTAGGAGTCCCCGGTGAAAATGAGTTTGACACCCTTGCTCTATGAAGTCGACAAGATAACCAGGACAGCAGAGCACGTGTCTGTACGGGGGAGAGGGGGGGGGTGGGCAACACCCATGGGTGCGGGGCTCACCCTGCTCCCCCCAGCAGTGCCTGGTCTTCTGCGACGTGGCTCCTCAAAACCCCGTCCACTTCCTGGTGATCCCCAAGCACCCCATCTCCCGGATCAGTTGAATGGATACCCAGGATGCCGAGGTGAGTCCAGAGTTGTCTCTGGGACGTGGAGGAGATGCACGGTGCTGACCCTCCTGCTCTCTCCCCCCAGCTCCTTGGGCAATTGCTGGTTGTTGGTGGCATGCATGGTACAAGCGGAGGGGCTGGCCAATGGCTACTGCCTCAGTGAGTTGGTGTCCCCTCCACTACTCTGCCATGCTGTGGGATAGGACCCTCACTGGTGGTCCCGCAGGAGCAGAGCTGTGGGGGTTTGTTGGAGTGAATAAAGGACTCAGCATTCCAATTCAACGTGAATCACGCAAAGCCATTTATTACAGAAACAAGCCTCCTTATATATGCAACTATTCTCTGATCATGCGTCCACGCTCCAATCATGCATTCACTAATTGGATATCATCTATGTTCATGAGCTGTCCACACGCTGGAGTCTCACTGCTCATAGGTCCGTTGATTTACATCACATTGAGGTCTTGTTATTGTAGAGCTGCTTCTCTCCCACGGCAGGTCCTGCTCTCAGCTTTTGAGTTGGCCTTGAAATTCCTGGCTGGTTCAGTAACAAATCTCCATCTAACAGAAACCCCTCCACAATTCCCCTCTTTTTGTTCTTGAACCAGCCAGACCCCATTTACAGCGCGCTGAATCATCTTTGAAATACACTGCAATATACAGCACATGATTAACACAACAATCACAGTTACATATAATGCAACTAAGCCTTATTTAATAAGATCAAACAACTACCCACTTATTCCAAAACATTTAAGCTATGTGTCAAACCTTAATTTTACTACGGCAATCTTATTAATGTACTGTTCTACTTTGTCTAAAGCACTTATTAATAGATCCAGAATAATCAAACAAGTTAATACAGCACAACCAGAATCCTGATGTTAAAAGCAGAAAACCTATAACTGCGTGATTTTGTAGAGCAACATGTCCAATACCATCAACATCTATTATTAATTGAGTTAGTACTTCAGAAGTTAGATTAACCTATTTAAAAGACCAATAGCTTAACTTTGATATGTCTCCTAAGGTTTTACCAGCTGCTAGATCAGTGAGAAAGAGTGCATTGACTATCTAAGCGTAATATTGCCTTTTTGACTCTCCTGCTGTTTGTTCAAATTGTCATTCTCCACAGAAGGCACACCACGAGCTTGCTAATAGGCTTCTAGATCACCAGGTCTGTGAGCATCCACAACACCGAACCAGGATTCATGGTCTACATCTGAAACAGTCCTCACAACTTATCTCCCTCCTGTCCATTCGCATTCACCGAATCCTTGCCATCTCCACTCAGCCACGGCCCGACCCACCTCGCAGGAATCCACCCCGATCCCCGCCCTGCAATGCCACAAACACAACCCCCTCCCCAGGCCTTCAATCGATGTGGCCCTCTCCATTGACCAGCAACCTGACCACAACCAATGTAGGTTCCCTCTGACCTACCATGGCCTTGGGTCATACTTGCAAATTATTTCATCACATACAATGACTCCGACAACTGGCCCTGTGGTGGTGTTTCCCCTACTTCTCCTCCCCCCCCCCTTTTTTTTTTTGTTTTGTTTGTTTGTTTGTTTTTTGTTTGTTTGTTTTTAAATAAACAAGCAAACAGCTTCGGAATCAGATACATGCGTTGGACCTTGACTACGTACTCAAAATCACAAATCAAATATAGAGGTTCCTCCTTAAAAAGCTCTAAGTAATTTAAAGCTGTGCCAAGTTCTGCTAATTGGGTTGAACCTTCAATAATTTTTACAGAATAATGCCAATTTTTATCTTCATGCCAGACCACTACAGCTTTATGAGACTTCTCAAAACCATCAACAAAAACTTTGCAAGTATGTAGGATCAGACCAAAACCAAGTATGGCCTGTGACCTGATGTTAAAGACTTGAAGGTTCTGCAGCAATTTACATTTATGAATGCCAACAGCTGTGCTGTTAAGAAAACCAGCTAGTTCAATTTACAAGGACATAGATTACAAATAAAAAAAATCAGAATTAAATTTCACAAATGGTACGTATATAATAAAAGGATCATGGCCTATTAAGACTTAAATTCATTCCCTGCATTTTCTTGATCAGAGTGACAATTGATCTATCAGTCTGTTAGCAATCTCATCATACTGTCCCATAATAGCCACAGGTTGTTTCTTAGACAAATCTGCAAGTCCAATCGAATGCAGTTAGCTTCTAAGGTTGTCAGAAATTTATTCATCAAAGTCTCTAATTCCATTTTGGTTGTCATATTTATTGGATATTGTTTTCCCTTACCGGATTGAAGTCCTGTTTCAGTTCTATCAGTGTAGTGTTTTCTTTATCAAAACATTGGCTGTTAATACTAGTGGAAATACAGCATTCCAAATTTCCTTGGACATGTCTCACTTGCAGCAAGCATATCTTCACCATCCAAGTAGCTTCTTGTGGGCCATGCAACTAAACAGAATTCTCAGAAAATGTTATTTGAACTTACAATTTACTTAACAAATCTTGACCCAAGAGATGTACAGGGCTTTCTGGCAGCTACAAGAATTCATATGGTAAAACTTTGTTTCAAATTTGGCATTCCATTGGTCTCAAAAAAAAAAAAAAAGGTCTTTCTTTCTTTCTTTCCCACAATCTCAAAAACTATCATGGTGAATTTACGAAGAAGTCTTTCACAATTAGTTACCACAGAATAAGTCTATTAACAAATTTTTGGTTTAATTTCCCAGTTTCATTAGAACTACAGATCTGCTAGGGATGCCTTTAAATTTCACCCCCAGACTGCTCCATTCAGTATTACATCGCTGCAGTGGGGGGGAGAGAAAACCCCCCTTTCACCGCCTTGAAAGTGGGCAGCCAGGTTTTTCCAATTTTTTTTTTTTTTTTCTCTCTCTTCTTGCTGCAGTTCAGATGTACCAAGGCCACGCAGCTGGCATAATTGCTGGTACGAAGTAGGAGGCCCTGGCAAAATCCTCAGTTACAATGAGCTGAGTTTATCTTGCAACTTGACACAGACCTGGGATATTTTGCTTTTTTTGTTTTCCCATTTCATTCCAACCATAATACACTTTATATGCAATTCCGAGTAGCTCAGCAATAGTTACATTACTTAGCTCCATTTACCTTTTACAATTTACAGATGTCAAAAAACAGTATAATAAACACAAATCCATTATTCTGTTTTCCTAGATCCAAATCAGTCCATATTCTAGCAACTTTTAAATACAACCTCTTCCAAATTCACATCTATCATAGCATTTAGTTTTAGTTCCCATACCTCCAACAAATGCATAAATTCAATGCGAATCAAAGTTTAACAACTTAAATTCTTTTCTGGTCTCAAAATTATTAGGTAACAACATAAGCAATTACTCTAATTTGTAAGGATACATCCTAAGGGGGAGCAAGGTAGTACTTGAGTAGCAGAATCGGTTCCCATTTTGTAATTATCTCCCCAAATAAAATTATTTTGGTACTAAATATATATATATCTGCAAATTAAAATACTGAGCTCAGATATAAAAACCAAATACCAAGTTCAAATATGCAGATGGATCACAGTTACACTAATTCAAGACAATATCTCAATTTTTGCATTGCACCTTTGAACTTGTCCTGGTTTTGTTGAAAAACAAGTTTCTCTTTTAGTGAATTTTGCCTGTCAGCTAAAGCCTTCATATTAGCTGCATTTTCCTGGAGAACCAGACACATGTTTTGGTAAACCTAGCAACTGAATGCAAACTTATTGATAAGCACGGATGGACATCTCGTGAGAGGGGCAACGAGAAACTGGTGACCCAGAGACTGACCAGTGGTGTATAACATTCCATTCACGTGAATACTTCATATAAAAGTGGGAGATCACAAGGATCTCACCCTTTTCCTTTTCCCTTCTGCTTATGGTTGACATTAGGAGAGGACCTTGCTAGTCGTCCCTGCGAACTGAGACCTAGTGAGAGACTGAATCCAGCTCCGGTTGGCTACAGAGTCTAATCCAGGACTTTGGGTGCTGGCTCTGCAGTTGCTGAGACTTACAAGATTGGTTTTGTATATTTTGTATTATTTTCTCTATTCTTATTAGTAGCATTAGTAAAACATCTTTAATTTTTCCAACTCTCTTCTCTCTGTCCTTCTTTCCCTCCCGATCGCCTGTCCTTAGTGGGAAGGGGGGAGAGGGAGGGGCAAAAGGGGGAAGTGGGGGGGAGAGGAGGTTAACAATACATCTGCCAGGGTTTTTGTTGTCACCCTGCAATCTAAACCCTCGACAGAACTGCTTACTACTCAGCCAGATGGAGGTACCTCTGGGTCTCCCTGACAAAACAGGGCAGTGCACGCTGGCGCCCAATTGGCACCCGCTCCCCCGCCGCCGCAGCAAGCTGGACTGGGCAAGGCTTTTATTAGTGTCTCATCTGGTACGCTACAACTGTTATCCCAAAACCAGGATTCTTTACATGGTGCGCATACAAAAGAGCCAAATCAAGCACATCGAGATGAGACACAGCCTATCATAGAGTTGTGCAAGTCTGGATACTGGAATAAAGCTAGCATGCTAGAAAGAAAAATAACAGTTGCTACACACGAAAATTTTACCATCACATTCACTCAGTAAAGAACTAAATTACTCATGGTCTTCTGTATTATCACAAAACGCACATTTTGAGTCAACAGATTCTCATGATTTAACAGTTTGTGAACTCATCGTACCATATAACAAAGACCTACCAAAACTGCATCATGGTTAAACAGATACCCACAAAGAAAACAGGTTAATAAGGAAATCATCTTGCAGACTTTAACAAGTTTACTGTGACCTGTGTGTTGTCAGTTAATTCTCTCTCAGCTTGTTGAAGTTCAAATCGCTCCGCCTGTAAAACTGTCTGAAATGATTTAATGATCTCTTGTAGAGTTTTTTTTTGTCCTGCTCTTCTCGCCTTAAAAACAACATTAATTGCAACACAGAGTTTTACTTCAAGATTCTATTCTCTGGGCGCTTTTCCCATTCATCTAACTTACACAGCAGTTAACACTAATTTCAATACTTAACAAGATCCTATTTTCTCCTATTTCCAAGTGCTTTCCTATGTTGTAAAACACCTCCCAATACCGATTTCTTAGGAACACAACTGAAAACAGTAATTTCTGACCCCATCTTGTAAGTAAAGACCTTGAGAAGAGGGAGGGAGGGAGGGAAACACAGGGCTGCTTGCAGCGTGAGTCGGAAAAATGGGGAGAAGGTTTTACGGCACAAAACAATTAACTCACATTCCTGACAAGCTGCTTGATTTTCAGAGAGGCAATACACAGAAGCATGTAATATGTACTGTAAAACTCGCAAATAACATGTTGATAGCAAACATTAGTATTCTCTACTGCTAATTTCAAGGCCAGTGCTTCCTTAGCTTCTAAGTTTTCAACCTGCTTATTGATGACATCTTGAAGGTGGTCAATAAATTGCATGTAATTCTCATTGGGACCCTGATTAATATCTGTAAATAATTTGGCTGCTTTGTTGGTTTCAGGCACCTCTGTCATAGCTTGATATGCGAGGTCTGCTGACTGCCTCAGGATTTCAGAAACTAATCACGCCTGTTATTGTGATGTGTCAATTAGTGTCTCTTCCAAGAGTTGGGGGATACCCGCCCCTTTCAACGAATCCCCATCGTTCCATCCTAAATGATCTATAGCTGTTACATTACATAGGTCTAATTTTGCTTTAGTCTTTCATGGTTTTTATCTGATCTCGGGGAAACATGTACACATACTCTTTTTCCTGTTAACTTTTCAAAAAAAAAAAATGCTGCAAACCCTCATCTTCATCCAAGTCATCAGATAACGCGGACTTGAATGGTGCTGTAGAATCATTACTAACAGGGGGGTTCAGAAGAGTGCACATTCTCGCCAGTAGTTTCTAGAATCATAATTATTCGTAAAACCTGAGTCCCCAGGCACATCCCCTTTCCCATCACGATCACCATGACCGCATTGCCGACTGCTGGATTCACTCGCTATTAGCTGATCTAATCTTCCACACAGTTCTTTTGCCCAGTTCTTATCCGGCAACTCCTTCTGCTCTCTCGTGGAAGTTGGAGGGTTAAAAGACAATAAAGGCAGATACAAATTGGTAAAAGGATTGATAGTACACTTGTTTACAACTTTAGCATTCTCACCTTTCACAGGTTCTTTGGGCAAAGTTGTCTGACTCCAATCCTTTGGACTTGCTATTCTCATCAGGGTTGGGTAATAGTGTAGGAGACCACCTGCTCGGCATTTTTCCTCCCCCCTGCCCTGGACTGCTGAGCTATAGGGGATGCCAAAAGCACAGTAGGGGATGGAATAGGGACGGTATCAAAGACATGAACCGGGTAAACTTCACAGCGACTTTCAGGATTCTTATCAGGCTGCAACGCTACAAAAATTCCAGCAGCAGCAGACCATTCAACCTTAAGATCTTTTAAGGTGGTAATTATAAACTTCGATGTAGTTACTAATGATTTAGCTTCTTTATCTCCATTGCTGACCTTATCCCATAATTTCTGCCCTATATCGTCCCAAAGTTCAAGTTTAAAAGCCTTCTCGGTTTCTCCCAGGTAGCCGTTAGTTCTACACCAAACTAACAGTCTATGTATGTTACTTTCTTAATATTTAAGTCCTCTCACAGAGAGAATATCAGGAGGAGCTTCACTCTTCCCTCCTCCTGCCCCAGCCGCTCACCTTTTCCGGCGATTTCTTTGACAAATTTGTCTGCGGAATGTCCGTACGCCTCCTCCCGGTTCTCAGTCCAGCTGATCCACCTCCAGCTGGACCACTCCAGACTTTTCCCCGATCGTAGTGATACACCGTTCAGAGTATCACGTCGGGGTCACCATTTGTTGGAGTGAATAAAGGACTCAGCATTCCAATTCAATGTGAATCACGCAAAGCCATTTATTACAGAAACAAACCTCCTTATATATGCAACTATTCTCTGATCACCCGTCCACGCTCCGATCATGCATTCACTGATTGGATATCATCTATGTTCACGAAATGTCCATGCACTGGAGTCTCACCGCTGATAGGTCCATTGATTTACGTCACGTTGAGGCCTTGTTATTGTAGAGCTGCCTCTCTCAGCAGGTCCTGCTCTCAACTTTTGAGCTGCCCTTGAAATTCCTGGCTGGTTCAGTAACAAATCTCCATCTAACAGAAACCCCTCCACAGGGGTTGGCCTGATCTCTGTCCCTCTCCCAGCAGTGATGAATGATGGTGATACCAAAAATCTGAAATTAGTAATAAAATAATTTAATAAAATTAAGGTTCATATATGTTAGGTGTTAGGCACTTACTAGGCATTAAGTAAAAAGAATGGTATTCATTAAGATAAGCAGGAGAAGGCTACCCTGTTTCCCCAAAAATAAGACAGGGTCTTATATTAATTTTTGCTCCAAAACTTATTACTTTTTTATATGTATAGCTACCTAGACACTATTTAAATTGACATTTTTTAATGAACTGTAACTAGGGCTTATTTTTGGCGTAGGGCTTATATTTCAAGCATCCTCAAAAATCCTGAAAAATCATGCTAGCGTTTATTTTCTGGGTAGGTCTTATTTTGGGGGAAACAGGGTAAGACACAATGCGCTTGCTCTTAGAAGACAAGGTGATGAGACCAGCACAAGGACCAGTTCAGACTGTCTTTGCGGTTACAAGCCAAATAACAAAGGAACTGTGCCTGCCCAGGACTTGAGGTCAAACAGCAGGGCGGCTGAGAAAGACTTACTTCCTCCCAGGACTCTCGCAAGACCCCTGACTCATTGAACTGCGCATGTGCTGGGGACATTTACATATAGAATCATATAATCATTTCATTTGCAAGAGATCCTCAGGTTCACTGAGTCCAACAATAACGTAACTCTAGCACTAAACCATATGTGAAGTGGTTCCAAGAAATGTAATGCATATGTAAAGGATTTCCTGGAAATGTAATGAATATGCATGATTGTGGCAGATGCACTCGACCCCCCCTCAGCCAAACCAGCAGCAGTTTGGTCCAGGCTCCAGAGGAGGTAAGGGCCTGAGCCATAGCCAGGCCAAGAACTCCTTCCAGGAGACCCACAAGGAAGCAGGATGGCACACTGAATGCCAGTAACTTGTGAGCGCAGTGAGTCTTTTGCATACTTTTCCTACTGCATGCAATTTGACTACGAGTCAACCACTTCATTCTATGAATATGACAGCCTAGATGAGCCCACTTTGAGCTCTCCCTGCTAAATAAGTGAGCTGTATGGCAATGGTTTTACTACTCACAGGTCAGTGGATGAGCCCAATTCAAGTTCAGTATTAATCATTTAGTTTAAGTAGATGCACACCAAATGTAATGAATCATTTAGCGGTATAAAGTAGTATGTTTTTTAATATACTCTTTTCTTTATGTTACTTGGTAAGCTGGATTTGCTAAAATTTTAAGCTGTAAAGTTGAAGAGAAACTGCCAAATTCATGTATACCGTGATTAAGTTACAAAAGATGTACCCATCATTAACCAATTGACGTGATAAATGCTTTCTGACCATCTGCAAAACGAGGGGATATTTTTCAAGTTTTAGATCCTTCTGCATGACAAGAGAGAGACAGGAGATTAAGTAATACATTGATTAGAAGCAGAGTTTATATTTAAATAATAATTAATAGATGTATTGTAAGAAACTAAACAATTATAACTAACTTCATCAGTTATTTTTTAGTATAGATGTATGTCAAAATTTTCAAAAATTGTAATACATATGTAATAATTATGTGAATATAAGCAATGCAAGAGCATCCAGTCTTTGGAGCACTTATGGAGGATGATCCCCAGTGTTCCCCAGCACTGATAAAATAAAAGAATGCTGCTTAACAGTATAACTGACTCTGTCGTTAAGTTTATTTCTCCATTTCAAAGTTCTGCTCATATTTACCAAAAGCAACTACAGACTACACTGAACACTTGAAAGATAAGGTCTAGTTTGCACTTTGCTTGGAAAAACAGAACTAATGGGAAAAACGACGATCCAAGGCTAACACGGAGACATTACAGACATCTGCAAAACAGGGCCTATTTTGCACTTTGCTGAGAAGAAAGGATTTATTCAGACAAAACAGTACCTGCAAGGCTATGGACCATAAATAATGTCTAAGCTGAACAAAATAAAGGCCGACATGGAATCAGAGAAAAAGATCCAATGAGAAGCAAGAAGACCTCAAAATGAAATATTGCTATTGGACTGAATCATGGTACGAATGATTTGCAAAGATATAAAAGTCTATGGTTTTCTATGCTCAGGTCGGAACCTCTGTGCAGGTACCCAGCTTGAGCCAGTCCTCCTGCTATTCTACTCCATTAAATTTTTTTTTTCTGAGAATTTGTTTCCTGAAAGTCTGCTCTGCATACGGTTATCAGACCTCGCCTGAAAGTTTGCCTCTGGAGTTCTAAAATACAGACTCCGGAGTGAACGGTTATCAGGGAGAGAAGAATCTTAAGAATTTTAAACTCAAATAACATTTTCTGAGAACTCTGTTCAGCTGCATATCCCACAAGAAAATGCTTGGAAAGCACAGATCTGCTTGCTGCAATCAGAACAGCAAAGTGAGCAAGAAATCTCCAAGGAAATTTTGGATACTGTATTTTCACTAGTATGGGCAGCTAAAGTACCTGGTAAAGCCAACACTACACTAACAGAACTGAGACAGAACTGAAACAGGACTTCAATTCGGTAAGGAAAAACAACATCCAATAAACATGGAAGCCAAAGTGGGGTTAGAGACTTTGATTAACAAGTTTATGCACTATGGACTTTTGCAGGAATGTCAATCAGAATATGTATGTATGTATGTATGTATGTATGTCTGTCTGTCTGTCTGTTTGGGATTGGAAGGGACCTCAAAAGATCATCTAGTCCAATCCCCCTGCTGGAGCAGGAACGCCTAGGTGAGGTCGCACAGGAATGTGTCCAGGCAGGCTTTGAATGTCTCCAGGGAAGGAGACTCCACAACCTCCCTGGGTAGCCTGTTCCAGTGCTCTGTTACCCTCACTGAGAAGAAGTTCTTTCTCAAATTTAAGTGGAACCTCTTGTGTTCCAGCTTGATCCCATTGCCCCTTGTCCTATCATTGTTTGCCACTGAGAAGAGCCTGACTCCATCCTCGTGGCACTCACCCTTTATATATTTATAAACATTAATAAGGTTACCCCTCAGTCTCCTCTTCTCCAAACTAAAGAGACCCAGCTCCCTCAGCCTTTCTTCATAAGGGAGAAATAATACTCATAAGGGAGAAATAATACTCCAATTTTGCCAGTAAAGAAACCACATTCTATGGAATACTGGTTGATACAATATTTGAGAGCCATTAATCCTATTGTGATAAATGTGCACCTGGTAGTGCCAAAGCCCATACACTCTTCGACTAATATAGCAGGAAATAACATTTATTTTACTGTTTTAGACTTGAAAGATGCATTTTCTGTATACGATGGGATTTAGAGAGCCAGAAGCTTTTCACCTTTGAATGGGAAAGACCTACCACTGGAAGAAAGATGCAGCTTGCTAGACTGTTTGCCAAAAGGACTTAAGAACAATCCTGCTTTGTTTGGTGACATACTGGTAAAATAATTAGAAGCTTGGCAGGTATCTGTGACTGTGTTGCTGATTCAGGAGGCAGGGAAATTAACTTTGGGACAGCAGATTACTGCATTTGCACCATATGCTGTGGCCTCAGTGCTGGAACAACAAGGACACCGTTGGCTGTCACCTGGTACAGTACCAAGCAGCATTACTGGAACAGGATGATGTAGGTTTAAAAACAACAACATTTTGAATCCTGCTATTCTATTGCTTATATTTAATCATAACCAACTACTGAACAAGTTTTTTCTAGCAGACCAGACTTAAAGGATTCTCCACTGGAAGATGCAGAGTAGACTCTGTTCATGGGAGCAGTTTTGCTCTGAGTGAAGAACGACCATCTGGATATGCTGTGGTAACTAGAGAATATAACTGAATCACAATCATTGCCATCAAATATGTCAGCACAGAAAGCTGAGCTGATTGCTTTGATTAGAGCCTAAGAACTGTAACAAGGCGAGTGGGTTAATATATAGAGACTCTGCATATGCTTTTGGAATTGTGCATGCACATGAGACAATGTGGAAAGAAAGAGGACTTCTGACTTTACAAGTATCACCAGAGGTGTCAGTAATGCATTGTAAGGCTCACCAATTTGGACAATCTGAAGTTAAACTGCAAAGAAAGTGGCCAATGAAGCGATAATGTGTGCCTTGATCCTACAAAACCTATATGAGAGTAGATGCTATGATAGTAAGTGTTAAAAGATATGCAATTTGACCTAAAATGCAAAGTTGTAAGATCGGGTTAAAGCCTCCACCTGGAGAGGTAAAAAGAGGGAATTTTCTGGGACAATTTTGGTAAATTGATTTTTCTGAATTTTCCAGATGACCTGAAACTTTCCCATGACGGACCAACAAAACTAGGGAAGTAGCAAAGAAATTATTGAATAAAATCATACCAAGGTTTGGCCGTTCCACATTTTATAGTAGAAATAATACAGACCATTTCTACTCTTCTAGGGGTAAGATGGGATTTACATACCCCTTAGAGACTTCATTGTAGTGGGAAGGTAGAAATAATGAATCAATCTATAAAAAGACAATTAGCTAAATTGTGACAGGAATCTCATGCAAAATGGATAGATGTATTGTAAATTGTTTTCCTGAGAATTCACATTACTTCAAGAATAAGAGAAAAAGTAAGCCCTTCTGAAATATTGTATGGGAGACCCTATTCAGTAAACTTGTGTCCTGGTTTTGTTAAAAACAAGACCAGTTCTCTTTTAGTGATTTTTCCTTTCAGCTAAGTTCAGCTAAGTGCCTTCTAAGTAACTGCATATTTTTCCTAGACACTGTACTGGTGCTGATAAGAGGACCAACGGAATGCTGAAGAAGCTCATGCTTAGATTTATTACTATGGTAACCAAGGTTAACGGATAATGGGACATATTTGGAAGGAGGAGTGGATGGAACAACTGACTAAAATTGACCAACTGAGTATTCCATCCCATAATCATCATGTACCCTATATAAGAGCAGAGATCACAAGGGTCTCGCCTCTTCGACCGTGGCTAGAATCTGGAGAAAACCTTGTCTGTCTGCCTGTGATCTATAGGCCTCAGGCCCTGCATCCTTGAAATCCATTTTCTGGTTTGCTGTGAAGTCCCGCCCATGACTTCCGGGTGCCTGCCCTACACCTGCTGGAGCCAAGCTCCTAGCTCCGCCGCTGCTGGAGTGATGCCAACTCCATATCGGACATTCAAGATTGCTTTTGTATATTTTGTATATATATTTATTCTCTATTTATTAGTAGCATTAGTAAAACCTTTAAAATTTTTCCAACTTGTAAGACTCTTTCTAACTTGAAGTCCTTCTTCCTTATCTTTCTATCACCTTTTATGGTGGTGGGGATTAACAGAGGGCATCTGCCATTGTTTATTGTTGCCTTGCTTTAAACCTTGACAGATTTAATTTGTGACCCATACAGGGAGAGATGAACGTATGGGGAAAGAGAAAGTATGGATAGAGAGAGCCATACGGGGATAAGATAAGAAAAAAACTGTAACAGGTTTTGTTTAAAGGATGCTGTTGCAAATTTGGTTGGATTTAATAATGTCTTTTTTGGGATTAATTCTTATTGTTAATATTTTTGTGTGGAATGTCATCTCTGGAAGTCAGAATAAAGTTGTTATAAAAGTTTTGTTCATGGGTTGTGTAGAAGTGATTTATTTAATCCTAATTAAGCCAATGATGTATTTCTATTAATTGTTATCATACTTCAGGAGTATGCATTTTTGGAATTCTTTGGTAGAAGCAGAAGAAATTAAAGAGACCTGTGCCTTTTGTTTTCTCAGTTTCAGGAGTGATATTTTAGGACAGCTATTTAACTATTCTCTGCCTGTGGCATTAGAGCAAATTATAGATGCTTTGGGGAATTTTGAATATCCCTGGACATTTGAGTGAAGAGTCTCTGGAATGTGTGTCAGTCTTTGCTAGTGACAGGAATTGCCGCTCTTAAAGCTACAAGCACTTCAGCCACTGAAATGCCCATGCCAGCTACTGTACCCCCCTAGACAGATTCTGCAACTACGTCAGTTCTTATAACAGATACAATAGCTACTGCACCCCCCTCAACAGACTCTGCAGCAACTCCAGTTCCTGACTTGGATACTGCAGCCACTACAACTGCAACATCAGTTACTGCATCCACTCAAACCCCCACAACATGTGATGTGGCCATTCAGACTTGAACAGTATTAGTTCACAGAATCACAGAATGTTAGGGATTGGAAGGGACCTCAAAAGATCATCTAGTCCAATCCCCCTGCTGGAGCAGGAACACCTAGATGAGGCTACACAGGAATGTGTCCAGGCCTTAATTTTGCTCTTCGAGATCAAGGTAAATGAACCATTGATACAGGGAATTAACAATTAACTAATTAACACTTAAAGAACTAACACTTAAAGACTTAAAGAACTAACAGAGAGCTAACCCTTTAACCCACATCACTATTGCCTAACCTTGCTTAGCTTTGTGTAACTTATTGTATGAGAAAAAGGAGTTCGCTGACGCCTTGCAAAGATAGTAATCCTTGGGTGCATCCTTGGTGCATCCTTGGGTGAACTAGATAACAGAAACTTGGGCACAGGACAGGGGATATGCCAGTTTTAACCAACTCAGCAGTCTGAGTCCTAACCAACTCATCACACTGGACCAAAGGTGACGGTGTACAGAGAAGAGGACCCGGGTTCATGATCACTGCGCAGGTGCAACTAGGAGGAACCGGAGGTGGAGACTATGGAAATGGTCTCCTGGAACTCATTGTAATAAGAGCTGCCTTCTCGGGGACAGGTTATGAATATGTATAGGCATTCCTAAAACTTTCATGAATATGTAACACTTGACTGCATTTAACCAAGCTCACAGCTACTGTAATTTTACACATGTATTAGGTGAAATTATCCCTCATGTGTCCAGCGCTGTAAATACATACCTTCTTTACAATCTTAAGGGTTGTAAGATCATTTCTGCGCCTCACCATCATGAGTCCATCACCGAATGCACCGTGACATTAAATTGGCATCACGGACAGGATTCTGGGAAACAGAGGAGTGCAGGTAGTGTAGAGGGCTCTGTCTCTTGGAATCAAACCAGAAGATCTCAAAGTGCAAAAGGGGTGTTGCTCTCATGTTGATGAGAATTGTCTGCTAGGGAGAGTGAAGGGGTAATCTTATTTGTTAGTATAACTAAGTTGAGCCTTCCCGTAGCAGATTTTTGGCCCCTTCAACCACTCAGGAAAGAGAAGGGTGATGCAGCAGTTGCTGTGGCTTTTGTAACTAAGTTGTGCCTTCCCATAGTGGGTTTTGCCCCTTCGTAATAAGAATGACTGAAAAGGCTAATAATCGAGATGTGAGAAGTCGAGACTCGTTCTACACACTTTTAGCAGAGTATGGGGCTTGACCCTCCGTACCTGGAGAAGACTGGGCTCATGATAATTGGGCTAATTTACAGAGTGTAGTAGACCGAGTGATTTCTTTATAGACTAAGTCTAAGTTTAGATCAAATAAGGATAAAGCTATAGTCTGTGCTGTCCTAGGAGCTAACCTAGTAGCAGCGATTGAAGATCATCTCAGACGATGTAGTAATGAAAGCAAAATTATAGAATCCCTTGAAAATCTGGTGCAGATTTTGCAAAAAACTACCTTCAGTTTAGAACAACAATTAGAAAAAGAGAAGGAAGAAAATAGCTTATTAAAAAAAATATTTAAAAAACACAGGAGTGCTGAGAGAGTGGGAGCTAGAAGAGAAAAGTATCCGACAAATAAATCAAATCAATGAGGAGCATACTGACCCTCACATTACAAGTAAGCAAACACCTTACACTGACACTGAGCTGACCAAACTAAAGAAAGAGTGTGGTCACCTCCCTAAAGAATCTGAAATGGAGTACGTGTGACACGTATCCCTAACTGGGGGAGAACCCCTGGCAATCACTGGCACACCCAATCAATTGCTAGAAAGTGTACACAAAGCAGCCTGCTTGCAAATGATACATGAAAGAAAATTGATTCCCGAATATGAATCCCCAATGATGCTGCCAGTGAATCCTGACATGATAACTCCCTTGATAAGGGGACTTCCAGAGTCTCTCCGAGAAACAGGAAAACTAGAACCTCCATTCCCTAGTAGTGGGCAGGGGGATGGAGGATGGATTTATATCCAACAGCTCACACACACAAAGAGGGGAGATTTATTGATCACGGCTATAGTGGGTCCTAAGCATGCACTTGTAACCTTTTTAATCGATGCCAGTGCACAGATTTCTGCTCTGAAGGAAGAAGATGCTAAAAGGTGTGGGGTTTCTCCCTTGAAGTGACATTTTTGCGTCCTCAGTGCCTTACAGTCCACAGAACAATACCCCCTTCCCCTGGGTGCCAAGAAAGGTATCAAACCGGTTATACAAGAAATGTGAGAACAAAGAGTGGTAATAAATGCCCATTCTCTTTTTAACTCCCAGTGTGCCTGGGAGAAAAGTTTGTTCGTTGCTAGCCTGACTCTAGTAGAAGTAGAGAAGATTGCATGACAACAGCCGATCGTATTAAGAAGCTCATTTAAAATAATAAAAACAGTCACTTCTGGGGCCCGTACCCCTGATGAGGTGGTCCAGGAAGCCTCAGTATGAAAGTGGTATGCTCAGATTGAACACTATTGTAACATTTTCTCAATATCTGAAGGAACTTTAAAAAACCTAGCTATACAAGCTGTGGGCTGGGTAGCTTCTCATCAGGTAGATGGGGGATCCGCAGAAAATGGAATAACTGAGCTGATGAGTTAGCAAGACTGGCCCCCGTACAAAAGGACCAAATTTCAGAAGACTGGGAACGCTTGTTAGAATGGTTACATGTAAAATGCAAACACACTGGAGCTAAAGGCTTGTATCATGAAGCCCTGGTCAGCAAACAATGTCGAAGACAGCTTGAAAGGCACCCTTTAGAAGACAACCCTCTACATTTAAGGGAGGGTAAAGGTTTGTGGGATATCTGGCAGGTGGATTATTTTAGCCCCTTTAAGCAAACAGGAGGTAAACATTTTGTGCTGGTGGGGGGGAATAACCCCAGAATTGGTCCAAACTGAAGCTTTTGGCAGGGCTACAGGTGAAAACACTGTGAAACAATTGTGAGAATGGTTTGGAACTTTTCCAAAACCACAAGCTGCACCCCCGGATAATTGTATCATTTTAATTATTCTTGCCTCAAGGAGACGAGCCCTGTTTGTTTTCCTTTTTGCAGAAGAACTCTGAGGGAAACAGAGAATAACACAAATCATTCATTAATCGAATCTGAAGGCCTAAATTTTTAAAATGACCAATAGTATAAGCTGCTAATGCTTTTCTACATCTTTTCACTTACCTACTGTAGTAATTGAATGGGAGTGGGATAGTAAAGATTAAGTTAAAGACCTAACTGGTGTGTTGGGGACAGGATTGGAAGTCTTAAATGGTATTGATTCAGAAATATTAATGAATAAATTGGCTACCAGAAGTAAATATAAAAGACACACTTAGTGTGGTCCAAAATAACCTTTCTTTGGCTCTCAGTTGTACTCAGGCACAACTGTGGATGCAATCAGTAGCCACCTCAATCATAAGAGAAGCCACTTTACTTTAGTTTACTTTAGTAAACTTCACTTATAACCCCATCACAAACACAGCCACGACCTTTGTGTTAACCATACACAATGCTTCAATATACATAATTTACCCTATCATTGCATTAGGATTGAACCACAACAGAACTATACTCTATCCTTTCGAACACAGAGTATGGGTCCAAAAAGTAGAGGAAAAATGGCAAACTGTCAATTTAGAATCTTGTATTGTGCGAGAACAGCAAGGATTCATCTGTGAAAGTAATACAATCAGTGCTCAAGACATTTGTCTGAACACTGAGCAGAATTTTTGTCATTTTGAGATTCGTCCTGACAATCAAGAAACTGTATTAGTGTATATTGGCAAAGGTTGTGTGTGCTTGAGGACTGCTTGTAACTCTATATTAGTAGATACAGTGATGGTAAATATTAGAAATCATTCAAATTTTTGTGTTTGTAATTTTGTTAAAATTACTGGATGTGATTTTTCTTATTTAGCACCAGTTATATCTCATCAACTTATACAATCTAATGATACACCGATTTACAAATTACTACCTACACCTGTCAGGATGAATCTCACATTGGTAAAGCAATTGTTGCAACACCACGACTTGATCAAGATCTTGGAAGAAGTTCAAGTAAATGGACAGAAAACCTTGATAACCGTTCACCACAATGCTGAAGAAATTCACCGTGTGTTGAGTAGAAAAAGATGTTGAACATAAGTGGTGGGACACGCTTTTTGGGTGGTCACCTACTGCTACAGGCATCCTGAACAAGTTGTGTCACTCCATAGTTGTTCTCTTAGTATTAGTTTTGATAGGTTTTGTTCTGTCCGCCATATTGCATGTTTTAAATTGGAATTTGGTAAAGCGTTTGACACATTTAACATCTGTACTTAATGCACATAATTTGTTTAGTGTACCCTCCAATGTAGACATCCCTAAAACCATTGATACAAAGCGGATCACGTGGATATAAACCACTTTTCCTTTTCTTCCTCTATACCTCTCTTTGAGGATTGTGTTACTGCCACAAGCTCCTGATAATAATGTTCAGCCATGGGGTGGTGCAGGAGTCAGTCCAAAGAACAGTATCTGCTTGAACATTGCCATCAAGAACAGATGGACAACGACTTGGAGAGAGGCCTGAGGAAAAAAACTGTGTTATACAGGTCTCTCCGATCTGGGGACAATAGCTGTTGTCCAGAAGATGGATTTCCACCTGCTGCTTCAGCCAAACCTGCCCCCCCACCTCCTCCCTGTTACTAAGACCAATGAAGAAGAGCATGCGCAGAGGCTCGCCGAGGGTCTTGAGGTCACCCAAAGGACCAGAAAGAGACCCCTGAACGTGAGACCACAAAGGCGCAGACAGGTTCTGGCAGGTGAAGCGGAGATTCTTCGAGCCTGTGCAGTTAAGCCTGGATTGCAAAACAAAGGCGGAGATTGGCCTCGACCCATGGGAGTGAGGGGGGGTGAAGAAGCATAAAAGATGGTTCCTGACTGGACATTGTTGAGGTCTCCCCACCAAAGGATCACGGATCACGACAGAGGACTGGCAGGATGCTGTTTGGGACCTGGGACCATAGGGATGCCTTTGGACCCGTGATGGTAACCAACCCTCTTTCCCCCTTTCCTTTTTCTTTCCCTTTTTCTCTTTCTCTATCGCATGCCACTTTATGGGCAAAATAATAAAGTAACACTGTTTGATTGAATTAAAACCCCTTGGCATTTTGGTTGTCTAATTTTGCGCTTCGAGATCAAGGTAAACGAACCATCATGAGTCCATTACTGAATGGACCGTGACAGTACCCCAAAGACAGTTTTAGGCAGACAACAAGTTCCAAAATAGACTTTATTCTGGCCAGAAAAGTGCAGCCAACAAACCAACTGTCCTGGTTTTGTTAAAAACAAGTTTCTCTTTTAGTGAATTTGCCTGTCAGCTAAAGCCTTCATGTTAGCTGCATTTTCCTGGAGAACCCAACACGTGTTTTGGTTAAACCTAGCAATGGAATGCAAACTTATTGATAAGCATGGATGGACATCTCACGAGAGGGGCAACGAGAAAACTGATGACCGAGAGACTGACCAACGGTGTATAACATTCCATTCACGTGAATACTTCATATAAAAGTGGGAGATCACGAGGATCTCAGCCCCTTTTTCCCCCTTTTCCCTTTTTCCTCATGGCTGACATTAGGAGAGGACCTTGCTGGTCGTCCCTGCGAACTGAGGCCTAGTGACAGACTGAATCCAGCTCCGGTTGGCTACAGAGTCTAATCCAGGACTTTGGGTGCTGGCTCTGCAGTTGCTGAGACTTACAAGATTGGTTTTGTATATTTTGTATTATTTTCTCTATTCTTATTAGTAGCATTAGTAAAACATCTTTAACTTTTCCAACTCTCTTCTCTCTGTCCTTCTTTCCCTCCCGATCGCCTGTCCTGAGTGGGAAGGGGGGAGAGGGAGGGACAAAAGGGGGAAGTGGGGGGGGAGAAGAGGTTAACAATACATCTGCCAGGGTTTGATTGTCACCCCGCAATCTTAACCCTCGACAGATAATTGGCGCCCAACGTGGGGCAAGAGAAAGGGGTAAATTTGAAGATTTTTGACTTTTCTACTGCTCTGACGTACCTTTCAATTTTCTTGGCACGGTGCCAACTCATAGAGTTGTGATACTCGTGCGTCTGCTTGCTTTGGATATTTTTTAGTGATATTAAGGCAAAGTGAATTACATTGATTTAAAAATGTTATGGCAAAAGTTGTATCAGTTATTTTCTACATTGTGCTCGCTGATCCCATATCTGTGTTGGTGTTTCTTTCTGAATCGAAGTATTCATTATACAACAACAAGAAACTGGACAGCGGTCATGATGATTCTGTGTGGTTTGGCATTGGTTTATTTCATTATACTGCAGCCGCTAATGAATTTCTACTCGCTTCTGCTTTACCTTGAAAAACCTCCAGGAGAGATTAAAGAGCAGAATGGCTCTATATTTGCTAATTGGTCAAGCGAATCTTTAGAAAGGCTGACTAACAATACTTTTGTGTTTTCACTAGGACAGTTTGCAAATGTTTTAGAGAACTTTGAATATCCTTGGAGCTTTGATAGAACTGTGATGGTGTTATCTGGTTTGCTGAATGTGTGTCAGTTTGTGTTACTGTTAAGAGAAATGAGGTTCAATAGGAGGTTTGCGTCTCTTCTTAGTCTTGAGATTTGCGGTGCGTCTTCGGAAGCTTTAGCAAAAAGCACTCCTAGCCGCTCGAGAAAAGGCAAAACAGCCAAAGCTGCTGCTGCTGCAGCCACTGCCCCCCCAACTGCGGCTTCACAGGCTGAAGCTACAGCTCCTACGCAGAGCTCCTCTGCCAAGGTCGCTGCAGATAACGTTACTTCTCTAGCCTCAAAGGCTAACAAGGCAGCCCCCCCGTCTTCACACACTGCTCACTGTTGCTGCTGTAACCACAGCAATCACTGTGACAGTCATTCAGACTCTGAAAATGAATCAAATGATGGTGAACCCATATCAGCATCAGTTGCCGGTTGTAAGAAAGTCACTAGAAAGACTACCCATGCAGCAGGTGATGGCACAGGGCCAACATCAACCCAAGGGGCATCATCAGGACAGGGTGGAGATGAAGTGACCACCACTCGGTCCTTTTCTCCAGGTGAGCTGAGAGATCTGCGAAAAGACTTTAGTCGTCGTGAAGGCGAGAATATTTTAACCTGGCTGCTGCGATGCTGGGACAATGGGGCAGAAACAATTGAATTAGAAGGTGGTGAAGCCAGGCAGCTGGGATCTCTGTCAAAAGATTCCACCATTGATAGGGCAATTTCAAGAGACTCTAATGCCACTACTCTCTGGACCCGACTCCTGGCAGCTATGAAAGTCAGATTTCCCTACAAGGAAGATTGTATATCCACGTTAGGGAAATGGAATACTATGGAGAGAGGTATCCAGTTCCTGAGAGAATTAGCTGTGTGAGAGATCATCTATCTAGGACCAAACAGCCAAGAGGGGACAGACCCAGAGAGAATCAATTGTACAAAATCTATGTGGCGCAGATTTGTACAAAGTGCACCACCTGCATATGCTAAGTCATTGGCAGGAATGGTCTGGTCAGCTAGAGGTGTACAAGAAATTAATGAAGTGATTGAGCAGCTCCGGTACTTGGAGGACAGCCTTGCTGGTTCTCTACGGGCTTGTGTCTCTTCTGTGGAGAAACTGTGTGAAAAATCTGATGACCGGTTTGAAAAGCTGTTGCAAGAAATCAAAGAGCTCAGAGAAGAATCGTACCGTTCACGATCTGCACAAACCTATGTTTCAGCTGTTAGGAGAAGGGGTTTCCAATCTCGAGAGAGAGGGCAGAGACAGCCCACAAAAAGAGGTTCACTGTGGTTCTTCCTACATGAGCAGGGAGAAAACATGAATAAGTGGCATGGAAGGCCTACCTCAGAACTTCAAGAACGAGTACGTGAGATAAAAGGAAAAACTCCTAGGAAGGTGGCTGCTCCAGTTTACAAAAGGGGCAGAAGAGATTCTGATACTCTTGAAGGAACCTCTAATTCACACCCAGAGACTGTGCAAAACAGGAATTAGAGGTGCCCTGCCTCCAACCAGGTGGAGGAAAGGGATAACAGAGTTTATTGGACTGTACAAATACTATGGCCTGGTACAACACAACCCCAGGAGTACAAAGCTTTAGTGGACACTGGTGCTCAGTGCACAATAATTCCTTCTAATTTTAAAGGAACGCAATCCATCAATATTGTTGGAGTGACTGGGGGATCCCAGGAGCTGACTGTTGTAGAGGCTGAAATGAGCCTAACTGGAAAAAACTGGCAAAAGCATCCCATTGTGACTGGTCCAGATGCTCCGTGCATCCTTGGCATAGACTACCTCAGGAGAGGGTATTTTAAGGACCCAAAAGGGTATAGGTGGGCATTTGGTATAGCAGCTGTGGACACTGAGAAAATTGAACAGCTGTCTGATTTGCCTGGTCTTTCAGATGACCCTTCTGTTGTAGGACTGCTGATGGTTGACGATCAGCAGGTGCCAATTGCTACCACGACGGTGCATCGCTGGCAATACCGCACCAATCGAGACTCTTTGATTCCTATCCAGAAGCTGATCCGTCAATTGGAAAGCCAGGGTGTGATCAGTAAGACTCGCTCACCTTTTAACAGCCCAATCTGGCCAGTGCGAAAGTCTAGTGATGAGTGGAGACTAACTGAAGACTATCGTGGCCTGAATGAAGTTACACCACCACTGAGTGCTGCTGTGCCTGACATACTAGAACTGCAATTTGAACTGGTGTCAAAGGCAGCCAAGTGGTATGCTACAATTGACATTGCTAATGCATTTTTCTCTATTCCTGTAGCAGCAGAGTGCAGGGCGCAGTTTGCTTTCACCTGGAGGGGCATCCAGTATACATGGAATCGCTTGCCCCAGGGGTGGAAACACAGTCCTACCATCTGCCATGGACTGATCCAGACCACGCTGGAGCAAGGTGAAGCTCCAGAACACTTGCAATATATTGATGACATCATCGTATGGGGCGACACAGCGAAAGAAGTCTTCGAGAAAGGTGAGAGAATAATTCATATTCTTTTGGATGCTGGTTTTGCCATAAAACGAAGCAAGGTCAAGGGACCTGCACAAGAGATCCAGTTTTTAGGAATAAAATGGCAAGATGGCCGTCGTCAGATCCCAATGGATGTGATCAACAAAATTGCAGCAATGTCTCCACCTACTCATAAAAAGGAGACACAGACTTTCTTGGGCGTTGTAGGTTTTTGGAGAATGCATATTCCTGACTACAGCCACATTGTGAGCCCTCTCTATCGAGTGACTCGTAAAAAGAACCAATTTGAGTGGGGCCCTGAACAACAACAAGCCTTTGAACAAATTAAGCGTGAGATAACTCATGCGGTGGCCCTTGGACCAGTCCGAACTGGACTAGATGTTAAAAATGTGCTCTACACCGCAGCCGGAGATACTGGACTTACCTGGAGCCTCTGGCAGAAAGCACCAGGAGAAACCCGAGGTCGACCCTTAGGTTTTTGGAGTCGAGGATACAAAGGATCTGAGGCCAACTATACTCCAACTGAAAAGGAGATACTAGCCGCATATGAAGGAGTTCGAGGTGCTTCAGAAGTGATCGGCACTGAAGCACAGCTCCTCCTGGCACCTCGACTGCCGGTGCTGAGCTGGATGTTCAAGGGGACGGTTCCCTCTCCACATCATGCAACCGAAGTTACATGGAGTAAATGGATTGCACTGATCACACAACAAGCTCGAATTGGAAGTCTGAACCGTCCAGGGATATTAGAAGTGATTACAGAATGGCCAGAAAGCAAAGACTTTGGGATGTCTCCAGATGAGGAGGAAGTAAAACGTGCTGAAGAAGCACCACCATATAATACGCTTTCAGAGACTGATAAGCAGTATGCACTGTTCACAGATGGATCCTGTCGTCTTGTAGGAAAACATCGAAGATGGAAAGTTGCTGTGTGGAATCCCACACGACAAGTTACAGAAGCCACTGAAGGACAAGGTGAATCCAGTCAGTTTGCAGAAGTGAAAGCCATCCAGCTGGCTTTGGACATTGCTGAATGAGAGAAGTGGCCAATACTTTATCTCTATACTGACTCATGGATGGCAGCAAATGCCTTATGGGGGTGGCTACAGCAATGGAAGAAAAGCAACTGGCAGCGCAGAGGTAAACCCATTTGGGCTGCCACACTGTGGCAAGACATTGCTGCTCAGCTAGAGAGCCTGCCTGTGAAAGTTCGTCATGTAGATGCTCATGTGCCTAAAAGTCGAGCCACTGCGGAACATCTAAACAACCACCAAGCAGATCAAGCTGCTAAGATTAAAGTATCTGAGGTGGACTTGGACTGGCAACATAAAGATGAACTTTTCCTAGCTCGGTGGGCCCATGATGCTTCAGGGTATCAAGGTAGAAATGCAACATACAAATGGGCTCGTGATCGAGGGGTGGATTTAACTATGGACACTATTTCACAGGTTATTCATGAATGTGAAACTTGCGCCGAAATCAAACAAGCAAAACGGTTAAAACCTGTATGGTATGGGGGGCGATGGTTAAAGTATAAGTATGGAGAAGCTTGGCAGATTGATTATATGACACTTCCACAAACACGTCAAGGTAAGCGTTATGTACTTACAATGGTGGAAGCAACCACTGGATGGTTGGAAACATATGCCGTACCTCATGCTACAGCCCAAAATACTATCTTGGGCCTTGAGAAGCAAGTCCTTTGGCGGCACGGTACGCCAGAAAGAATTGAATCAGACAATGGTACTCATTTCAAAAACAGTATTATAGACAATTGGGCCAAAGAACATGGTATTGAGTGGGTATATCATATTCCATATCATGCACCAGCCTCTGGGAAAATTGAAAGGTACAATGGTTTGTTAAAAACTGCACTAAAGGCACTTGGTGGTGGAACCTTTAAAAACTGGGATTCACATTAAGCAAAAGCCACTTGGTTGGTCAACACTAGGGGATCAACCAACCGAGCCGGGCCTGCCCAATCAGAAATTCTACGTACTGTAGAAGGAGATAAAGTCCCTGTAGTACACATGAAAAATATCTTAGGAAAGGCAGTCTGGGTTACTCCTGCCTCAGGCAAAGGCAAACCTATTCGTGGGATTGTTTTTGCCCAGGGACCTGGCAGCACCTGGTGGGTGATGCTTAAGGATGGAGAAGTTCAGTGTGTACCTCAAGGGGATATCATTTTAGGTGAAAATATGCAATGTTGAACTGTATGATGTGAATTGCCGCACTAACAATGTTTAATAAGTGTCTTTCAGATCAAGACAATGGTGATGAAACTAGAGCTAGCTTCTTCGAGTGGCGCCCGACACCTTCTTCGAAGTTGGTGTCCTTAACCCACAAACAGTGGTCATGAGATGCACTTGTACCATTTTTCCTGCCCTGGGAGACTGTTGTGACAAAATGAACTTAATGAATTTTTCAAAGGATGGTCCACTGATGTAGTGGCAGAGCCCCCCCCGCCCCAGGGGGATGGGGTTGTCGCCAGCCTGGCTGAGAGGTGAAGCCAGAGACAAAAGAGACTAAAGGAGCACCATTAGAAGGTAACAATGAGTGAGCAATCGCCGGACACATGCGTGCAGAGCGCGTGGACAGTACATGCAGCCTATCATGTTATTGTATAACACGAGTTACAACCAATCACGTTGTTGTAAGGCGCGTGGACAGGGCAGCTTTGCTATAAAGCTAGCCCGGTCCGACAATAAAGCGAACTCTGTGAACATCATATTGGTGTGTCAGGTTCCGTGGCTCGCATGGATAAAGCAACACTTTGGTGACCCCGACGTGATACTTCGTATCGAAGCAAGATCGCCGGAAGTGAAGACGCGAGGACGCCACCTGGGGGCGACACCAGCCCAGCGCTCAATCATAGCGGAAAGTAGGCCTACGAAGAAGCAGGTGGCATGGGAAACACGGCATCCGTGGAAGAAAAAATAATAGTGAGAAGTATTCTGCAGCTGGCTGCAAGAACAGGAAGAATTTTGGAAAAAGACGCGGTGGAGCGCCTTTTACTATTCGCCCAGCGTAAGGGCTGTGTTCGTTCGACGGACGAATTTTTTTCTCCCAGTACATGGGAGGACATAGGGACCGAACTATGGGAAGCGGTTACAAGGGGGAGCCGCGAGGCTTGCGATCTCGCCGGACCCTGGCGGGAGGTCAGGCAGCTAATGCAGGAAGTCTCAGAGGAGCCGGAGCTGTGTGCCGTCCCCTCGGAGCCGCCCGCCGCGAGCTGCCCACCCTCCGAGAACTCCGAAGAATCAACACCGCTGGTATGTCCCGTATCAGATCTGGAGTTCTGGGGCGGAGAGCAAATTATACCCTCTGCGCCCGTTGAGCCATTGCCTGGCTCCGACAACGAATGGCAGCAACCGGCAAGTTTCAACAAGCCAGGACAAGTTAATCCAGCCGACGTGCCTTTGCCGGAGGACCCGATGGAACACCAGGACGGAGCACCGCAGAATCGCCCTGAGTTCCAGGAGGAGAGCCACGTGCAGAGCCTGAAGGACTTACTGAGACGGCAGGAGAGCCAGATACAAGAAGTTCTAGAAGCTATGAAACGACTAGATGGCGGTAACAGTAAAACTTCGCGGTTAATAGCATATAAAAAGGCGTCAGATGCAATTAAGGACGGGCTGGAGGCAATTGGCAGGGAATGTGAAAAACGGGGAAAACAGGAAAGGGAGGGGGTGGAATTAGACCTCACTCCGGAGGAGCTCCGTATCAAAAGGGAGCGAATACAAAAATGGGCTAGACAATGTGTTGAAGATGGGATGTGGTCTGTAAGAGAAGCAGATGAATATTTGAGAGCGCGATATGGAAAAGGGCTGGAGACTGGGTTAGCAGATCGGTTTGCAAATATGCGCCGACTTACTGATCCACAGGGAAACACAAGGGAATTGTATAGCAGTGATAATAATGATAATTTGGGTGCTGCCCCTGTGCATCAGGGTAGAGATATTCCTCGAGATCATTCTTATAATGCAGGGCAACGTTGGCAAGGAGTAATCAGAGATGCAACTATTGAAGGGATCATGTTACCTGGTAGTATTACAGCAGTGCCAGTGCACATAGATAATAGAGGACAAAGGCAGTGGTCGCCTTTTGATTGGAAAACGGTTAAGCAATTGCAAAGTGCAGTTATGCAATATGGTACGGATAATAAGCATGTGATGCAGCTAATCAATTCATTTTTCAAGGAGCAAGTACTAACTCAAACAGATATTAGGGCGTTGATGGAGTTATTGCTTCCTCCAACGGGGTATTTGCTGTTCTTGGACAAGTGGCAGGGGAAAGTGGAATTGGCAGTATTAGAAAATGTTCGTTTACCAGCTGATGATCCGTTGCGGTTAGCTAGCATGGACCAGTTACTGGGTCGTGGGCAATATGCGGATGGTGCTACTCAGGCAGCACTTCATCCAAGGATTTTGCAGCAAACGCAAGGGCTTGCCTTGGCGGCAGTGAAAGAATTGCCAAATAGAGGTAACCCTGTGCCACCCTATTCTACAATAGAGTGGGATCCTGGGGAACCATATATGACATTTGTGGATCGTTTAAAAGAAGTGATAGATGCCTCTCCTAACTTGACTCCAGAGGCAAAAGCTGCTGTGGGGAAAGATTTGGCTATGATGAATGCAAACACCCAATGCCAACAGATATTAGCCGGTTTGGGAAAAACTGCTTCTTTAGCAGAGATGGTGGAAGCTCGCACACAGGTACCGATTATGCAACAGGAGGTAGAAAAAGCAAAAATACATGCTCAAGCCCACGCTGCAGCCTTGGCTGCAGCACTTAAGCCTGCAATGAAAGGCCGAAGCCCTTCTTGTGGCCTAGCATGTTTTACTTGCGGACAGACAGGACATCTTAAAAGAAACTGCCCTCAATATGCTTAGCAGCATTGCAAAAATGGCATAACTCTCCAGTTAATCTGGTAACAGATTCTCTTTATGTTGTGGGAATTGTACAAAGAATACATAGAGCACTTTTGCAGCGAGTTTCCAATTCCTTGTTGTTTGAAGCATTGTTAGATTTGTGGAACGTATTAGATTATAGGACAGCACCAGTATTTATCATGCATATAAAAAGCCATACTAACATACCAGGTGGTCTAGTAGAAGGAAACAGCACCATAGACAAACTTGTGGCAGTAGCAGATATATCCCCTTTTGAACAAGCCAGACAAGCTCACGAATTCTTTCATCAATCCTCAGCAGCACTCCGAAAGCAGTTTACAATTACAAAGGAACAAGCTCGAGCCATTATTGCAGCTTGTCCTGATTGTGCCCGCATAGTCCCTCTCCAACAAAAGGGAGTAAATCCTCGGGGCTTGCAGCCAGGTCAGTTATGGCAAACTGATATTACTGAATTTGCACCATTTGGCAGACAAAAGTACATTCATGTCTCCATAGATACCTGTTCAGGACTGCTGTGGGCTACAGCCTTGACCTCAGCAAATGCAAAGGCAGTAAAACGTCATTTACTACAAGCTTTTGCTGTCATGGGTGTCCCTACACAAATCAAAACAGATAATGGTCCTGCATACCACTCTGACAGACTTGCAGCCTTCCTCACCCAGTGGAAGGTACAGCACCTGTTTGGAATCCCTTATAATTCTACTGGCCAAGCAATTATTGAGCGTGCACACCGTGCATTAAAAAATCTTTTGTCTGTTTTGAAAAAACAAGGGGGAATTGGTGTGAGCCCAGAAGAGGTATTGATGAAGGCATTGTATGTGCTGAACTGGCTTAATCCTAAAAGTGAAACTGAAATGGAACCAATTGTTATGCACCATATCAAAAATGTCAAAGATTTTTCCGAAAATGTGCCTAAGGTTAGTGTGTTTAATCCGACAACACAACAATGGGAAGGTCCTATGTCACTAATAACCTGGGGAAGGGGATATGCTTGTGTTTCTACAGGTAACCACAAAAATTCATGGATCCCAGCAAAGTGGGTGAGACCTTGGCTAGCTAACAGAGAAGAAACCGATTGCAGTGATGACAACCCTTAACCTCAGACATGTTATCGCTTTAAGCAACGAATGTAGCCAATGTTGAGAATACCACTTTGTAAAACAGAGCAGCAATTAATGTTTTGTTATTGGACATGTTCACAGTTATGAAGAGTTTGATTGTATGTGTTGTTTGAACTTAAAAGTTAAAAAGATAGAAGATTTGCAGAACAAGAAAATAACAGAAGATATTGGGTTTTTTGGGGTGAATGCCTTGTTTGGTTAAAAGGAATATTGAAAACAGGTTTGTTCTTGTTAATTGTAATTGTATTAGCCTTAATGTTCTTACCCTGTATTTCACACTGTATTTAAAGCATGATACGGCGTATTGTTAATATAAAATAAAAGAGGGGGAGATGTAGTGGCAGAGCCCCCCCCGCCCCAGGGGGATGGGGTTGTCGCCAGCCTGGCTGAGAGGTGAAGCCAGAGACAAAAGAGACTAAAGGAGCACCATTAGAAGGTAACAATGAGTGAGCAATCGCCGGACACATGCGTGCAGAGCGCGTGGACAGTACATGCAGCCTATCATGTTATTGTATAACACGAGTTACAACCAATCACGTTGTTGTAAGGCGCGTGGACAGGGCAGCTTTGCTATAAAGCTAGCCCGGTCCGACAATAAAGCGAACTCTGTGAACATCATATTGGTGTGTCAGGTTCCGTGGCTCGCATGGATAAAGCAACACTCTGATTAATTACTCCTGTGTATATATGTACATATGTGTATATATATATATATAGTAGTAGTGATTAATTAGATTGTATTGATAGATTGTATTAATAAGGTTTAAGTATTCAGTGAATGTCATATTATAAGGGGTGGAATGTCCTGGTTTTGTTAAAAACAAGTTTCTCTTTTAGTGAATTTACCTGTCAGCTAAAGCCTTCATGTTAGCTGCATTTTCCTGGAGAACCCAACACATGTTTTGGTTAAACCTAGCAATGGAATGCAAACTTATTGATAAGCACGGATGGACATCTCGCGAGAGGGGCAACGAGAAAACTGATGACCGAGAGACTGACCAATGGTGTATAACATTCCATTCACGTGAATACTTCATATAAAAGTGGGAGATCACGAGGATCTCATCCCTTTTTCCCCCTTTTCCCTTTTTCCTCATGGCTGACATTAGGAGAGGACCTTGCTGGTCGTCCCTGCGAACTGAGACCTAGTGACAGACTGAATCCAGCTCCGGTTGGCTACAGAGTCTAATCCAGGACTTTGGGTGCTGGCTCTGCAGTTGCTGAGACTTACAAGATTGGTTTTGTATATTTTGTATTATTTTCTCTATTCTTATTAGTAGCATTAGTAAAACATCTTTAACTTTTCCAACTCTCTTCTCTCTGTCCTTCTTTCCCTCCCGATCGCCTGTCCTGAGTGGGAAGGGAGGAGAGGGAGGGGCAAAAGGGGGACGTGGGGAGGAGAGGAGGTTAACAATACACCTGCCAGGGTTTTTGTTGTCACCCCACAATCTTAACCCTTGACAGATAATTGGCGCCCAACGTGGGGCAAGAGAAAAGGGTAAATTTGGAGATTTTTAGCTTTTCTACTGCTCTGATGTACCTTTCAATTTTCTTGGCACGATGCCAACTCATAGAGTTGTGATACTCGCGCGTCTGTTTGCTTCGGATATTATTTAGTGGTATTAAGGCAAAGCGAATTACATTGATTTAAAGATGTTATGGCATAAGTTGTATCAGTTATTTTCTACATTGTGCTCACTGATTCCTTATCTGTGTTGGTGTTTCTTTCTGAATCGAAGTATTCATTATATAACAACAAGAAACTGGACAGCGGTCATGATGATATTGTGTGTTTTGGCACTGGTTTATTTCATTACACTGCAGTCGCTAATGAATTTCTACTCGCTTCTGCTGTACCTTGAAAAGCCTCTGGGAGAGATTAAACAGCAGTACGGCTATGTGTTTGCTAACTGGTCAAGCGAATCTTTAGAAAGGGTGACTAACCATACTTTTGTCTTTTCACTGAGACAGTTTGCAAATGTTTTACACAACTTTGAATATCCTTGGAGCTTTGATAGAACTGTGATGGTGCTATCTGGTTTGCTGAATGTGTGTCAGTTTGTGCTTCTGTTAAAAGAAATGAGGTTCAATAGGAGGTTTGCATCTCTTTTTAGTCCTGGGATTTGCGATGCGTCTTCGGAAGCTTTAGCAAAAAGCACTCCGAGCCACTCGAGTAAAGGCAAAACAGTGAAAGCTGCTGCTGCAGCCACTGCCCCCCCAATCGCAGCTTCACAGGCTGAAGCTACAGCTTCTACACAGAGCTCCTCTGCCAAGGTTGCTGCAGATAACATTACCTCTCCAGCCTCAAAGGCTAACAAGGCAGCCCCCCCTTCTTCACACACTGCTCACTGTTGCTGCTGTAACCACAGCAATCACTGTGACAGACATTCAGACTCTGGAAATGAATCGAATGATGGTGAACCCATATCAGCATCAGTTGCCGGTTTTAAGAAAGTCACTAGAAAGACTACTCGTGCAGCAGGTGATGGCACAGGGCCAACATCAACCCAAGGGGCACCATCAGGACAGGGAGGAGATGAAGTGACCACCACTCGGTCCTTTTCTCCAGGTGAGCTGAGAGATCTGCGAAAAGACTTTAGTCGTCGTGAAGGTGAGAATATTTTAACCTGGCTGCTGCGATGCTGGGACAATGGGGCAGAAACAATTGAATTAGAAGGTGGTGAAATCAGGCACTGGGATCTCTGTCAAAAGATTCCACCACTGATAGGGCAATTTCAAGAGACTCTAATGCCACTACTCTCTGGACCCGACTCTTGGCAGCTATGAAAGTAAGATTTCCCTACAAGGAAGATTGTATATCCAAGTTAGGGAAATGGAATACTATGGAGAGAGGTATCCAGTTCCTGAGAGAATTAGCAGTGCGAGAGATCATCTATTTTGGACCAGACAACCAAGAGGGGACAGACCCAGACAGAATCAATTGTACACGACCTCTGTGGCGCAGATTTGTACAAAGTGCACCACCTGCATATGCTAAGTCATTGGCAGGAATGGTCTGGTCAGCTAGAGGTGTACAAGATATTACTGAAGTGATTGACCAGCTCCGGAACTTTGAGGACAGCCTTGCTGGTTCTCTGTGGGCTTGTGTCTCTGCTGTGGAGAAACTGTGTGAAAAATCTGATGACCGGTTTGAAAAGTTGTTGCAAGAAATCAAAGAACTCAGAGAAGACACGTACCATTCACGACCTGCACAAACCTATGTTTCAGCTATTAGGAAAAGACGTTTCCAATCTCGAGAGAGAGGGCAGAGACAGCCCACAAAAAGAGGTTCACTGTGGTTCTTCCTACATGAGCAGGGAGAAAACACGAATAAGTGGCACGGAAGACCTACCTCAGAACTTCAAGAACGAGTACGTGAGATAAAAGGAAAAACTCCTAAGAAGGTGGCTGCTCCAGTTTACAAAAGGGGCAGAAGACATTCTGATGCTCTTGAAGGAACCTCTAATTCACACCCAGAGACTGTGCAAAACAGGAATTAGAGGTGCCCTGCCTCCAACCAGGTGGAGGAAAGGGATAACAGAGTTTATTGGACTGTACTTGCACTGAAATCAAACAAGTGAAACGGTTAAAGCCTGTATGGTATGGGGGGTGATGGTTAAAGTATAAGTATGGAGAAGCTTGGCAGATTGATTATATTACACTTCCACTGTTGGGAAGTAAAATGTGGGAAAGCAAGATGTGCAGTTCCAGCCATCTGGATGATAAAGAAAGATCAATACTAACATGACCATCCGGATGGTCGAAGACATAATACTAACATAATAATATGTAAAGGGCCTTGGACAGATTACTTTGAAGTACATTTCTCGTAACTGTAAAAAGTTATAGCCCAAACTCGTGAGAATGGTATCTCGGGCCAGATAACCGCCCCCAAGTGCATGGGATGTGTGAATGTCCTTGGGCCTGGTCTGTGAATGAGTGGAAAAACAAGTGAGACAAATATCACATGAATTTAGTGTGTTCTTAATAACAATTAGTGGAAAAACACCTTTTTGTAAACATCTTAGCATCTTAGTCCAGACCTGTACCTGTAAATCCTATGGTCAATGGTGAATAAAGAAGGTAGCCTAAGCCTAGGCCTAGGTCAGCTCTCTGCCTGGCCAGGCTCTGCACTCCTTCCTGAACAAGATCTTTGCCTCTGCATGAATTTCTGTCTGCGTCCTGGTATGCGTTGTTCCTAATCGCCGCGTTCCACAAACACGTCAAGGTAAGCACTATGTACTTACAATGGTGGAAGCAACCACTGGATGGTTGGAAACATATGCCGTACCTCATGCTACAGCCCGAAATACTATCTTGGGCCTTGAGAAGCAAGTCCTTTGGTGACACGGTACGCCAGAAAGAATTGAATCAGACAATGGTACTCATTTCAAAAACAGTATTATAGACAATTGGGCCAAAGAACATGGTATTGAGTGGGTATATCCTATTCCATATCATGCACCAACCTCTGGCAAAATTGAAAGGTACAGTGGTTTGTTAAAAACTACATTAAAGGCACTTGGTGGTGGAACCTTTAAAAACTGGGATTCACATTAAGCAAAAGCTACTTGGTTGGTCAACACTAGGGGATCAACCAATTGAGCCGGGCCTGGTCAATCAGAAATTCTTCGTACTCTAAAAGGAGATAAAGTCCCCAGAGTGGTTTGTCCCATATTGAGTGCACACCCCTGGGCTGGCATTCTAAACAATCTAAACCGTCCTCGACACCCCCAAAAAGTGATGGATGTCCTACCCTGTCGGGCAGAGGGGGGAGACCCAAGACAGCCCCTGCCCTATCACTGTTGGGTAGAGGTAGGGGACCAAAAAGATGATGAGGGTTAGAAGCAAGTTCCAGTTTGGTGCCACGGGCAACCCCCCTCCCTAACTGCTTTGCTTCTCCAGATGCTCCTCCGTAATAAGTTCGAGGCCCTGGATCTTGAAGAAGAGGTAGGTGAGGATGTGGTGCAAGGCCCACCTACGAGGTCACATAGGAAGAGGTAGTTGACTCCACGCCTCAAGACTGCCTCTGATAAGAAAGAAAGAAGGGTAATTGCAGTAGGCGATTTCCTTCTGGGAGGAACAGAGGGCCCAACATACAGAGTTGACCCTCATCATAGGGAAGTTTGTAGTCTACCAGGAGCCCGTATCAGGGATATCACCAAGACACTTCCCTACCTGGTGCACCCAATAGACTACTAGCCACTGCTGATCTTCCAGACAGGTGGGGAGGAAGCTGCATCCCGTAGTCTGAGGGGAATGAAGAAAGATTTCAAGGTCTTGGGAGGGTTGGTGAAAGAGTCTGGGGCACAAGTGATTTTCTCTTCCCTCCTTCCATTTTTGGGTGACTATGTGGGATGGAATAGAAGAATTCAGTCCATAAATTATTCGCTACAAGACTGGTGCTACAGAGAGGACTTCGGATTGTTTGATAATAGCTGGTTTTATAAGACACCAGTCCAGACAGTGATACGTGGGAAAGGTTTATCTCACAGGGGCAAAAGGATACTGGGACAGGAATTAGCAGGGCTCATTTGGAGAGCTTTAAACTAGATTTGATGGGGGATGGGGTTGTAGCTGGGCTTGCACCAGTGGGGCAGCACTGTAGTATTGAGGCCTCCCTAGGGTGAAACTGGTGTACTCAACTCACTCCGTGAAATGCCTGTACACCAATGTGTGCAGCATGGGGAAAAAGCAGGAGGAGTTAGAAACCTGTGTTAGGGCAGGAGATTATGATCTGGTGGCGATTACAGAGACATGGTGGGACAGCTCACATGACTGGAATATGGTCATGGATGGCTATGTCCTTTTCAGGAAAGACAGACCAGCCAGGCGTGGTGGTGGAGTTGCTCTTTATGTGAGAGAGCAACTACAATGTATTGAGTACTGGGGCAGATGAGAAGAGAGTTGAGAGTCTGTGGGTGAAAATTAAGGGGCAGGCTGACAGGGGTGATACTGTTGCGGGTGTCTATTATAGGCCACCAGAGCAGGGTGAGGAAGTTGCCGAGGTCTTCTACAGGCAGCTGAGAGTGGCCTCACAGTCACAGGCCCTGGTTGTCGTGGGGGATTTTAACTTCCCTGATGTTTGCTGGAAGGACTACTCAGCCAGACATCCACAGTGCAGGAAGTTCTTCCAGTGCATTGACCATAACTTCCTGATGCAAATGGTGGATGAGCCAACTAGGAGAGGAGCACTGCTGGACCTCATTCTCATTAACAAGGAGGGTGTGTTTGAAGCAGTAAAGGTTGAGGGATGCCTTGGTTGCAGCTACCATGAAATGGTGGAGTTCAGGATCTCATGTGGCAGAAAGAGAATAGCAAGCAGAATTGCAACCCTGGACTTGAGTAAGGCAAACTTAGGCCTTTACAAGCAATTGCTAGGGGAAATCCCATGGGCAAGGCTGCTTGAAGGTAAAGGGGTCCAAGATAGTTGTTTAGCATTCAAGGACTGTTTTTTCCAAGCTCAAGATCAGAGCATCCCGACACGTAGGAAGTCAAGGAAGGGAGCCAGGAGATCCGTGTGTTTAAGCAGGGAACTGCTGCGCAAGCTCAAGTGGAAGAGGAGAGTTTACAGATCGTGGTAGAAGGGGCTGGCCACTTGGGGAGAATATAAGGCTGTTGTCAGAGGATGTAGGGAGGCAACTAGGAAAGATAAGGCCTCCTTAGAATTCCACCTGACGAGAGGGGTCAAGGACAACAGAAAGAGCTTTTTCAAATACATGGCAGATAAAACTAACACCAGAGGCAATGTAGACCCACTGATGAACGAGGTGGGTGCCCTGGTGGCAGAAGATACAGAGAAGGCAGAGTTACTGAATGCCGTCTTTGTCTCTGTCTACTCTGCCAGAGGCTGTCCTGAGGAACCCTGTACCACTGAGGGCCCAAAGGAAGTCAGGACAATGGTGGAGTCTGCCTTGATTGATGAGGATTGGGTTAGGGAACAATTAAGCAATCTGGACATCCATGAATCCATGAGTCCAGATGGTATGCATCAGTGGGTACTGAGGGAACTGGCTGAAGTTATTGCTAGGCCACTCTCCATCATCTTTGCTAAGTGTTGTGAAATGGGAGAGGTTCCTGAGGACTGGAGGAAAGCAAATGTCACTCCGGTCTTCAAAAAGGGTAAGGAGGACCCGGGTAACTATAGACCAGTCAGCCTCACCTCCATCCCTGGAAAGGTGATGGAACAGCTTATCCTTGGTGCCATCTCAAAGCATATCAAGGATCAGAGGGTCTTTAGGGACAGTCACCATGGCTTCAACCAGTCATGCTTGACCAATCTCATAGCCTCTTATGAGGACATAATGAGGTGGATAGATTGCGGCGATGAGGAACGACGCACACTGGGACACAGACCAAGATGCACACACAGGCAGAGATCTTGTGCAGGAAGGAGCGCAGAGCCGGGCAGAGCAGAGAGCTGAGCCAGGCTGAGGCCCTCTTTATTAGCCTTTGATAATTTATAGGATTTACAGATACGGATCTGGACTATGATGTTTTATCAATAATTGTTATTAAAAACACACCACACTCATATTACGTCTGTTTCAGTTACGTTCCCACTCATTCACAGGTCAGGCCCAATGACATTCAGACATCACATGTACTTGGGGACATTTATCTGGCCCGAGATAACATTCTCACTAGTCTGGGCTATCACTTTTTACAGTTATGAGAAACGTACTTCAGCACAACCTGCCCTTTATATTTTGACTAGTTCCTATGATCTAATTATGTCAGTACTACTTCTTCTTTGACCATCCGGATGGTCATGTTAGTATTCCTTTATCATCCAGGTGGCTAGAACTGCACATCTTGCTTTCCCATGTCTTTGCTTTCCCATATACATGGTGGCAAAGCAGTGGATGTGGTCTACCTTGACTTCTGTAAAGCATTTGGCACAGTCTCACACAGCATCTTGCTGCTAAAATAAGGCAGTGTGGTCTGGACGATCGGGCAGTGAGGTGGACTGTGAACTAGCTGAAGGAAAGAAGCCAGAGAGTCGTGGTCAATAGGGCAGAGTCTAGTTGGAGGCCTGTGTCTAGTGGAGTGCCTCAGGGGTCAATACTGGGGCCTGTATTATTCAATATATTCATCAATGATTTGGATGAGGGAATAGAGTGCACTGTCAGCAAGTTTGCTGATGACACCAAACTGGGAGGAGTGGCTGACACGCCAGAAGGCTGTGCTGCCATCCAGCGAGACATAGACTGGAGAGTTGGGCAGGGAAAAATGTAATTAAATATAGCAAGAGCAAGTGTAGAGTCTTGCATCTGGGTAGGAACAACCCCAGGTTTGGGTATAAGTTGGGCAATGACCTATTAGAGAGCAGCATAGGGGAAAGGGACCTGGGGATCCTGGTGGACAGCAGGATGACCATGAGCCAGCACTGTGCCCTTGTGGCCAAGAAGACCAATGGCATCCTGGGGTGTATTAGAAGGGGGGTGGTTAGTAGCTCGAGAGAGGTTCTCCTCTCCCTGGTGAGACTGCAACTGGAATACTGTGCCCAGTTATGGGCCCATCAGTTAAAGAAGGACAGGGAACTGCTGGAGAGAGTCCAGCGCAGAGCAACGAAGATGATAAAGGGAGTGGAGCATCTCCCTTATGAGGAAAGACTGAGGGATCTGTGTCTCTCTAACTTCGAGAAAAGAAGAAGATGAAGAAGATGACGAAGAAGACGACAATGACGACAATGGAGGGGTGACCTCATTAACATCTGGGAAAAAGGAGATTGAGCCCCTGTTTGTCATGTTTGTTTATTATATTTCTTAATGAGCTCATGAAATACAGTTTAGCTCACAGAGTACATTGTCCTGTAAATTTGAGAGATCCGAATGGACCTTGACACCCCTATCACTGAGTATCTGGAGCACCTCCTGTCCTGTGCCCCCCAGAACTGCTGGCTCAGACCACACAAACAATAAGGAGCAGGGGGACACAGACAGTCCCAGCATCCCCGCCACTACAGAGCATCCTCAGGCTGGGCATTTGGAGGGGGACCCCCATGTCCCGGGCATCCCAAGCCCCATGGGGGTGTGCAGTGAGGGAGTGGGAATATCCTTCAGCCCATCTGTTCACTACTGCTCCAAAATGTGGGGACAGTCCCACTGCTACCCCATCTGCCCCCCAGGGCAAAGCATGGTCCCAACCCTCCTCCATGGAGGGAGAGCCCTGGCATGGCCCATCCTCTCCTGGTGCCTGCAGCAACTGACATGCAGCCCCCATCCCTGTCCCCAGGCACAGGTGGGTTCCAGCAAAAGGTGGCAGTAGTGTGGCTAGAGTATGAGCTCAGAGGAATGCACCACAGCCTTCCTGCCAAAGCAAACCCTGCTGCTATGGCTCTACCTTCCCAATACCATCCCAGGCCCTCACCAGCTGCCACTGTGCCACAGCTGCCCTGTTCTGTCTCCTCACACCCACTCATGCTGGAGTGATAAAGGACTCAGCATTCTGATTCACTGTGAATCACGCAAAGCCATTTATTACAGAAACAAGCCTCCTTATATACGCAACTATTCTCTAATCACGCGTCCACGCTCCAAGCATGGATTCGCTAAATGAGTATCACGGGCAGTCCACACGCTGGAGCCCCACCGATGATAGGTCCGACGACTCACGCTGAGGCCCTGTTAATGAAGAAACGCCCCTCTTTCTCACAGCAGATTCTGTTCTCAGCTTCTCAAAGTGGCCTTGAGATTCCTTTGGGCCTGACTAATTCAACAACATATCTCCATCTAACCAAAGCCCTCCACAATTCCCCCTTTTTGTTCTTGAATTAGTCAGGCCCATTAAACAGCATGCTGAATCGTCCTTGAAATACACTGCAACATAGAACATGTGATTAACAACATAATTACAATTACATATAATGTAATTAAGATCAAAGAACTACCCACTTATTCCAAAACTTATAAGCTATATGTCAAACCTCAACTTTACTATGGCAATCTTATTAATGTACTGTTCTAGTTTGCCTAAAGCACTTATTAATAGATTCAGAATAAACAAACAAGTTAATACAACACAACCATAATCCTAATGTTAAAAGTAGAACATTTATAACTGCTTGATTTTGTAGATTTTGTAGGCATGTCTCATAATGTTACCTCATTTTTGCATGGAGTATCTAAGTGTAATATCACCCTTTTGGCTCTCCTGCTGATTGTTCAAATTGCCATTCTCCACAGAAGGTACACCACCTGCTTGCTAATAGGCTTCTAGACCACCAGGTCTGTGAGCATCTATAACACTGAATTAGGAGCCATGGTTTACATGTGAAACAGTCCTCACAACTTATCTCCCTCCTGTCCATCTGCATCCATCGAATCTTTGTTGTCTTTATTCAGCCATGGCTTGACCCATTTCGCGGGAATCCACTTCAATCCTTGGTCTGTAATGACACAAACATAACCTTTTCCCCAGGTTATCAATTGATGTGGCTTTTTCCATTGACTAGTGATATGGCCATAACTAATGTAGGTTCTTTCTGATTTAGCATGGTTTTGGGTCATACTTGCAAAGTATTTCATCACATACAATCCTTTTGACAATTGGGTTTGTGCTGTTTCCTCCACTCCCCCCTTTTTTTTAAAACCAACAAACAAACAAACAAACAAAGTTCAGAATCAGATACACACGTTGGATCTTGACTACGTACTCAAAATCACAAATCAAATTTAGAGGTTCCTCCTTAAAAAGCTCTAAGTAATTTAAAGCTGTGCCAAGTTCTGCTAATTGGGTTGAACCTTCAATAATTGTTACAGAATGATGCCAATCGTTATCTTCACACCAAACCACTACAGCTTTATGAGACTTCCCAGAACCATCAACAAAAACTGTGCAAGTATGTAGGATCAGTCCAAATACAAGTATGGTCTATGACCTGATGTTAAAGACTTGCAGGTTCTGCAGCAATTTACATTTCGGCATGCCAAAAGCTGTGCTGTTAAGAAAATCAGCTAGTGCAATTTACAAGGACATAGATTACAAATAAAAAAAAAAACAGAATTAAATTTCACAAATGGTACATATATGACAAAAGGCTCATGGTCTTTTAAGACTTAAATTCATTCCCTCCATTTTCTTGATCAGAGTGACAATTGATATATAACAGTCGGTATATCAATCTGCTAGCAATCTCATCATACTGTCCCACAATAGCCACAGGTTGTTTCATAGACAAATCTGCAAGTCCAATCGAATGCAGTCAGCCTGTAAGGTTGTCATAAATTTATTCCTCAAAGTTTCTAACTCCATTTTGGTTGTCATATATATTGGATATTGTTTTCCCTTACCGGATCAAAGTCCTGTTTCAGATCTATCAGTGTAATATTTGCTTTATTGAAACATTGGCTGTTAATACTAGTGGAAATACAGCATTTGAAATTTCCTTGGAGATTTCTCGCTTGCAGCAAGCAGATCTGCACCATCCAAGCAGCTTCTTGTAGGACATGCAACTAAACAGAATTCTCAGAAAACGTTATTTGAGCTTACAATTTACTTAACAAATCCTGACCCAAGAGAGGTATAGGACTTTCTGGCAACTACAAGAATTCATGTATTAAAACTTTGTTCCAAATTTGGCATTCTATTGGTCTCAAAAAACAGCCTTTCTTTCGTTCTCTCCCATGACCTCAAAAACTAGCATGGTGAATTTACTAAGAAGTCTCTTACAACCAGTTACCACAGAATAAGTCTATTAAAAAAAAAATAATTGGTTTAATTTCCCAGCTTCATTAGAACTATGGACCCACTGGTAATGCCTTTAAATTTCAAACCTCAGACTCCTATATGCAGTATTACAGTTCTCTAGCAGTAATATTGCTTGGGGGGGGGGAATAAAATCTCCCTCTCACCCCCATCTGAGATGGCAGGATCTCCAGCCCAGCATGAAAACAAATCAGTTCAACTCCACATTAAACCAACCTGGCTGCACTCCACACCCAAATCAGTACCAGCCTGACCCAGAGAAGCACTGAGCACTCTGACCTCCCCAGAGCTGACCAGTGTGAAAAGACTGACTTCAGCAAGGAGGTAAAATTATGAGCTCTTTCCCCAGATGTGCCAAAACCTAGGAAACAAGACAGAAGCAAAAAGAAACATCACCAACAACCCCTGATATCAAGCCAAGAAGCAACACAGTACCACAACAAGGATGGATGACAATACTCTGGGAAAAAAAAAGATAGAGCGGGGAGAGTAAACCCCCCTTTCTCTGCTTAGCAGCGGGAAAACAGGTTTTTCCAGTTTTTTTTTTTTTCTTCTTTCTCTTCTTGCTGCAGTTCAGATGTAGCCAAGGCCACGCAGCTGGCATAATCGCTGGTACGAAGTGGGAGGCTCTGGCAAACTCCTCGGTTACAATGAGCTGAGTTTTATACACGATTCCAATTAGCTCAACAGTTGTTACATTCCTCAGCCCCATTTACCTTTCACAATTTAAAGATGTCAAAATACAGTATATTAAACATCAATCCATTATTCCATTTTCCTAGATCCAAATCAGTTCACATTCCAGCAACTTTTAAATACAACTTCATACAATAACAAATTCACATCCATCATAGCATTTAGGTGTTTGTTTGTTTCTTTTCTTTTTTTCTTTTTCCTTTTTTTTTTTTTTCAATGCAAAGCAGAGTTTAACAATTTAAATTCTTTTCTGATCTCAAAATTACTAGATGACAATATAAGCAATTACTCTAATGCACAAGGATGCACCCTAAGAGGGAGCAAGGTGGAATTTTAGCAGTGAAATTTTAGCAGTGGAACTGGTTCCCATTTTGTAACTATCTCCCTAAACAAAATTGTTTTTGTACCAAATACAAATATGCAAATTAAAATACTGAGCTCAGATATGAAAACCAAATACCAAGTTCAAATATGCAGATGGATCACAGTTACACTAATTTAAGACAATCTCTCAATTTTTGCATTGCACCTCTGAACTGCTCACTGCTCAGCCAGGCAGAGGTATCGCTGGGTCTCCCTGACAAAACAGGTCAGTGCGCGCTGGAGCCCAATTGGCACCTGCCCCCCCGCCACTGCAGCAAGCTGGACTGGGCAAGGTTTTTATCAGTGTCTCATCTGGTGCGCTACAACTGTTATCCCAAAACCAGGATTCTTTACTTGGTGTGCATACAAAAGAGCCAAATCCAGCACATCGAGATGAGACACAGCCTATCACAGAGTTGCGCAAGGCTGGATACTGAAATAAAGCTAGCGTGCTAGAAAGACAAAATAACAGCTACTACACACGAAATTTTACCATCACATTCACACAGTAAAGAACTAAATTACTCATGATCTTCTGTATTATCACAAAATGCACATTTTGAGTCAACGGATTCTCATGATTTAACAGACTTATCGTACCATATAACAAAGACCTACCAAAATTGCAACATGCTTAAACAGATACCCACAAAGAAAACAGTTTAATAAGGAAAGCATCTTGCAGACTTCAGCAAGTTTTCTGACCTGTGTGTTATCAATTAATTCTCTCTCAGCTTGTTGAAGTTCAAATCGCCCTGCCTGTAATACTGTCTGAAATGATTTAATGATTTCTTGTCCGAGTGCTTTCCTATGTTTTAAAACACCTCCCAATACTGATTTTTTAGGAACACAACTGAAAATAATCATTCCTGACCCCATCTTGCAAGTAAAAACTTTGAGAAGAGGGAGGGAGGGGGGGAAGCACAGGGCTGCTTGCAGCATGAGTGGGAAGAGCGGGGAGAAGGTTTTACGGCGCACTTAAAAACAACTAGTAAAACAATTAAATCACATTCCTGACAAGCTGCTTGATTTTCAGAGAGGCAGTACACAGGAGCACATAATATGTACTGTAAAACTCGCAGATAACATGTTGATAGCAAACATTAGCATTCTCTACTGCTATTTTCAACACCAGTGCTTCCTTAACTTCTAAGTTTTCAACCTGCTTATTGATGGCCTCTTGAAGGTGGTCAATAAATTGCATGTAATTTTCATTGGGACCCTGATTAATAGTTGCAAATGATTTGGCTGCTTTGTTGGTTTCAGGCACCTCTCTCATAGCTTGATATTGCTGACTGTTGGATTCACTAATAGCTGATCTAATCTTTCACACAGTTCTTTTGCCCAGTTCTTATCCGGCGACTCCTTCTGCTCTTTCGTGGAAGTTGGAGGGTTAAAAGGCGGTAAAAGCAGATACAAATTGGTAAAAGGACTTGTCTATGACTTTAGCATTCTCAGCTTTCACAGGTTCTTTGGGCAAGTTGTCTGATTCCAATCCTTTGGACTTGCTGTTCTCATCAAGGTTGGGTAATAGTGTAGGAGGACACCCGCTCGGCATTTTTCCTCCCCCCGCCCCGGACTGCTGAGCTATCAGGGGTGCTGAAAGCACAACAGGGGATGGAGTAGAGAAGGTATCAAAGACACAAACCGGGTGAACTTCACAGTGACTTTCAGGATACTTATCAGGCTGCAATGCTACAAAAACTCCAGCAGCAGCAGACCGTTCAGCCTTAAAATCTTTTATAAGTTTCCATGTAGTTACTAATGATTTAGCTTCTTTATCATCTCCATTGCTGACTTTATCCCATAATTTCTGCCCTATATCATCCCAAAGTTCAGTTTTAAAAACCTTCTCAGCTTCTGTCGGATAGCCATTAGTTCTACACCAAACCAACAGTCTACGTATGTTACTTTCTTCATATTTAAGTCCTCTCATAGAGAGAATATGCAGGAGGAGTTTAACTATGGCTTGTTCCTCAGAGGATATGTTTTGCCCCATAATTTCACTCTTCCCTCCTCCTGCTCCCAGCCGCTCACCTTTTCCGGTGATTTCTTCAACAAATTTATCTGCGGAACATCCGTACGCCTCCGCCCGGTTCTCAGTCCAGCTGATCCGCCTCCGGCTGGGCCGTTCCAGGCTTTTCCCCGATCGTAGTGAGACACCATTCAGAGTATCACGTCGGGGTCACCATTTGTTGGAGCGATAAAGGACTCAGCATTCCAATTCACTGTGAATCACGTAAAGCCATTATTACAGAAACAAGCCTCCTTATATACGCAACTATTCTCTAATCACACGTCCACACTCCAAGCATGGATTCGCTAAATGAGTATCACAGGCAGTCCACACGCTGGAGTCCCACCGATGATAGGTCCGACGACTCACGCCATGCTGAGGCCCTGTTAATGAAGAAACGCCCCTCTCTCTTTCTCACAGCAGATTCTGTTCTCAGCTTCTCAAAGTGGCCTTGAGATTCCTTTGGGCCTGACTAATTCAACAACATATCTCCATCTAACGAAACCCCTCCACACACTCAGACCCTTGCCCCATGCCATGTCCAGAACCCTGGGGTACAATGTTCCAGTATGTTCTGGGCAGCCGTTCCCAACCTAGGCTGAGCTTGATGCCGGGGTCTTCCCTGGCTCCCCCCAACCTGTGTGGCACTCCAGGCCAGAGTGAAGGAGAGGTCAGGGGATGGAGGGGTTTGGGGAAGGCAAAAAATAGTTTGCAGCGACTCTCATATTTACATTTGGGATTATGTATTTACATGACCCCATGGGGCTATATACAGGGATGGGGGAGATTGGGCGGGGGGGAGCCACAACATTGAAGCCTGCCCTGGTGTGGTTGAGGGGCCAGTCCCAGCAGGAGCCTCTGTTTCTCCCCTGCCCCAGGAGGGGGTGATGTGTCACAACTTCTGCCAGGAGCTAGGTACCAATAAGAGACTGCAAAGTGCCCTACGGGGCAGCTAGGTCCTGAGAGCAGCTCAGAGACAGCTGAGCCACTGGGGAGAAGGCAGGGGGGCCAAAGATCCCAGAGGATGAGGGGATATGGGGTCCCCCGGGCTGGATTGGGGCTGGTTCCCCCCTCCAGTGAAGGCTGCAGAGGCAGTTGGACTTTGCTGGTACTGATGAAGAGGGGCAGATGGTGCCATGGCCACTGGCCCACTCAAGCCCTGCTGAAGCAGAGGGGCTGCAGTGGTAGGGGGAAGCTGCAGTGGCAGGGGGCCCTGGTCCATCCCAGGGGCCAGGTGCTGGGAAGCATAGCGGCCCACTGGGGTTGGGGACTCCACCACCGGGATCAAATGACTTTGGGGTCTTTCCTCTCACCCAGCAGCCAGTACATCTACATCTTCCCCTTGCTCTGGGGGCCAGAGGTGGGCGGTGAGACCCTCCCCAGCTCCCGGTGCTGCCTCTCGGGTGCTATGCCCAGCATCGAGTGGGACCGAAGGTCCCAGCCCCCACCTGTCCACCCAGTACATGACCCTGTGGCAGGAAGACAGCCCAAGACCCTGCACCCTAACCTTTCTCTCCACATTCCTGTGCAGTTCCAGCTCAAAGCAGCCAAACTCATCCAGGACTTCCTTAGTGGTGGAAGAGATGTGGATCTTCAGAGTTGGATAGCACAGAGGGGCAAAAGGGACATGACTGCATCTGGGAGCAAGGCATGACCTGTGGCACCGGACCCCAGCTGCCAGTCCTGCGGCTTACCCTGGTTGTTGGACTCCACGCAGAATGCAGTGTTCACCATGTCCCCAAACAGGCAGTACCGCAGCATCTTCAGACCCACAACTCTGGCACACACAGAACCTACAGGCACAGAGATGCCTGAGACTGCTGCAGGGCAGGTGAGCATCCCCCAGCCACAGTGTTAGCTGGTGTAGGGGCTCACCGGTTTGTAAGCCAATATGCAAGCAGAGCTGGTCATTGGGCCAGTGATGGATCGTGAAGGTTTTGACAGCCTCAAGCAAGGCCAGAGCCATGTGAACAATCTTTCAGGCATGCAGTTTCTTCTTGTGCACCAGCAGCCCCAACACCACCATGTAGGCATCCCCAATGGTCTCCACCTGCTGGGTCAGGGGGAGTGAGTAAATCCTGGGCTCCTGCCCCATCCCAACTCAGCTGGGATGAGGTCAAAGGTTAACTTTTGGAATATTCTGTGTGGTAACACAAAGTGACAACAATTACCCAAGAGGTTCAATTAAATCATGAATTTACTAAAAACATCACTCAGAATTACAGGGAATAGTGGTTTGGCAAAAGTTAGTAACTATATCATAAAACTTAGCAATACTTTAACAACAAAAACAATATTACTCTTAAATGCCCAGAATAAAATTAGAAAGAGAGAGAGAGAGGAAAAGGAGAGAGATAGTTTAAGATATCAGAAGAAAGGTAAGATCTCACCACTCCGTTGTTCTAGCTTGTGGTGGGTACAAAACTTCATTAATGCCATGCAGCACACACACACACACTAAAACAAAAAACACACAAACAAAACAGACTAAAAAGTGTCCCAAGTGAGCAAGTTTTATAACCCAGTCCATTTAAATGCGAGTGTGGCGGATGCACTTGACCCCCACCCCCAGCCAAAACAGCAGCAGTTTAGTCAAGGCTCGAGAGGAGGTAAGGACCTGAGCTGCAGCCAGGCCAAGAATTCCTTCCAAGAGACCCACAAGGAAGCAGGACGGCACACTGAATGCCAGTAACTTGTGAGCACAGGGAGTCTCATGCATACTTTTCCTACTGTATGCAATTTGACTACTAGTCAAGCACTTCATTCTATAAATATGACAGCCTGGATGAGCCCACTTTGAGCTCTCCCTGCTAAATAAGTGAGCTGTATGGCAATGGTTTTACTACTCACAGGTCAGTGGATGAACCCAGTTCAAGTTCAATATTAATCATTTAGCTTAAGTAGATGCACACCAAATGTAATGGATTATTTAGAGATATAAGGTTGTACGATTTTTAGTGTATTCTTTTTTGAGCGGCGGAGGAACACGCAGGTCGACTCAATATGAGTGATAAAGCATAGTTTGATTTATTAGCCCAAACAGCATATACTTATACAGTTCACGATAATTATGCATACCTGTCACCTACTAATTGGCTTAAGCTCTAATAGTCACATTTGCATGGTCCTCCTACTTGCAGTTGCTAGCTATGCTTATTCTACATTCTTGTGCTGTTGAAAGCTGTTTGTGAAACTCTGCCAAGGTCGCAGTGACCTTGCTGATTTTACTGAAACAGTCAGTGGTTCCCACTGCGGCCTAGTCTTGCTACTTATGCTAAGGTCTTCAGAACAGGCTCTGCTCGTACAACTGCTCTGCAGACCCATGTCCCTTATTTTTAAGCCGTTCTCCAACATTCTTTGACTCATGTTACTTGGTAGATTAGATTTGCTAAAATTTTAAGCTGTAAGGTCCTGCTTGTATTTACCAAAATCAACTGCAGACTATACCTTAATATCTTCAAGGTCAATCTCTGTTCAAATACCCGCCGCCAGGGAATCCACAGACCTACCATAGTCCCCCACATGCAGCCAAGAGGGAGCACTTCAGCAGGACTAGGAGGGTTTGGTGAGAGGGCTAAACTCCCCACCTGCCACACTGACCTTGAAGTGGTAGGTGTTGGCAAAGATCTGATACTTGCCATGCGTGGTCATCAGGGAGCCGTAGCTGGAGCTGTGCTGCGGGGAAGGAGAGAGCTAGGGGTGGGGACCCTGGGGCGAGAGGTGACAAGCACCAATGGAGGCAGGCAGGGACACCCAGGGGCGTACAGGGGATAGTGCAGGACAAACTCCGATGGGTCAGCACAAGCTCTGCATGCTCTGTAGAGAGGGTAAAGTCTATAGGATGAGGTATGGTGCACTGCAGGGGATGGATAAGGTGTGGCTGCACAGAGGACAGAGGACTGCATAGGGGACAGATGAGGTCTGGTGCTCTATAGAGGATTCAGAGTTGTGTAGGGGATGGAGTGTCACATAGGAGATGGATGAAATGTAGCTTTATAGGGAATGTAGAGTTACGGAGGGAGGAAGGGTTGTGTAGGGGATCAACATGATGCAGCCTTGTAAGGGAGGAGTGTTGTGCAGGAAGGGAGGGTGGCACAGGGTCAGGAGGAAGGTGGTACCCCAGGACTGGCAGCTCAACCAGGGACAGGGTGAGACAGCTGCCTGCTGCCTTGTGGTACTGCTCGGGGCTCTCAAATGGCAGCTCATCCCAGCAGATCCTCCTGAGCATTCTGGCAAGCTCCTTCTCCAACATAAGCTTCCTGGGAGGCACATGGGGGTCAGGTCCCTGCAGGCCCCTGTCCTGCCCACTCCCCCACCAGGTTGAGGGGTGCTCAGGCAGAGGCACTCCCCAGCCCCAACTGACCTGAAGATGAGGAAGCTGGAAATGCTGAATATGATGAAGGTGAGGCCAGTGCCCAAACCCTGGATGACCATCATGGAGAGGGGGCTGCAGGCAGGAAGGGATGTCAGTATGGTCCAGCTGCCTGTGGGAACCGGGTGGCCATACACCCACAGGGAAGGGTGCTGGGGACCAAGGGATGTGGGGACCTGGTACACCAATTTTTCTCACAGGAGGGGTTATCCATGATGAAGACGCAGGGTGAGTTGTTCAAGGCAGGGGGCCTTTCACCCAGAGAATCACAGAATCACAGAATGGTTGGGGTTGGAAGGGACCTCTGGAGATCATCTAGTCCAATGCACCTACTGTGGCAGATGCACTCAACCCCCTCCCAGCCAAACCAGCAGCAGTTTGGTCCAGGCTCCAGAGGAGGTATGGGCCTGAGCCATAGCCAGGTCAAGAACTCCTTCTAGGAAACCCACAAGGAAGAAGAACAGTACACTGAACACTGATGAATTGTGGACACAGGGAGTCTTGTGCATACTTTTCCTACTGTATGCAATTTGGCTACAAGTCAACCACTTCATTCTATAAATATGGCAGCCTAGATGAGCCTACTTTGAGCTCTCCCTGCTAAATAAGAGAGCTGTATGGCAATGGTATTATTACTCACAGGTCAGTGGATGAGCCCAATTCAAGTTCAATATTAATCATTTAGTTTAAGTAGATGCACACCAAATATAATGAATCACTTAGCGGTATAAAGTAGTATGTTTTTTAATATACTCTTTGCTTCATGTTACTTGGTAAGCTGGATTTGCTAAAATCATAAGCTGGAAAGTTCTGCTCATATTTACCAAAAGCAACTATAAACTACACTGAACACTTGCAAGATAAGACCTAGTTTGCACTTTGCTGGGAAGAACGGAACTGACTGCAGAAAAATAATGATTCCAAGGTTAACACAGAGACATTACAGACATCTGCAAAATGAGGTCTATTTTGCACTTCACTGAAAAGAAAGTATTTATTCAGACAAAACAGTACCTGCAAGGCTATGGCCCATAAAAAATGTCTATGGCAAAACAAAATAAAGGCTCATATGAGATCAGCAAAAAAGATTCAATGAGATGTAAGAAGGCCTCAAAGTGAAATATTGCTATTGGACTGAATCATGGTATGGATGGTTTGTAAAGATATAAAAGTCTATGGTTTTCTATGCTCAGGTCGGAACCTCTGTGCAGGTACCCAGCTTGAGACAGCCCTCCTGCTATTCTACTCCATTAAATTTTTTTTCTGAGAATTTGTTTCCTGAAAGTCTGCTCTGCATATGGTTATCAGGTCTCGCCTGAAAGTTTGCCTCTGGAGTTCTAAAATATAGACTCTAGAGCGAATGGCTATCAGGGAGGGAAGACACCTGAAAGTTTGCTTCATGAACAGACACAGGTACCTGGAGAGAAGGTAAGCAGCATTTGGGTTGGTATATTTCCCCCATGCAGTAAATAATAGAGTGAACCTGCCAATGAACTCTTTAAAGTTGCACTTCTATTTGAGAGATCTAAGCATTGTTCTGCAGTAAGCAGAACCCTAAATTACTCCTCTGCGACACTGCTAAAGAAGGTTCACCTAGACCAGATTGCACAGGAATGCGTCCAGGCAGGTTTTGAATGTCTCCAGAGAAGGAGACTTCACAACCTCTCTGAGCAGCCTGTTCCAGTGCTCTGGCACCGTCAAAGTAAATGAGCTTCTCCTCGTATTCAGATGGAACCTCCTATGTTTCAGCCTGTGCCCGTTGCCCCTCATCCTGTCGTTGGGCACCACTGAAAAGAGTCTGGTCCCATCCTCTTGGCACCCACCCTTGAGATCTTTATAAGTATAAATAAGGTCCTCTCTCAGCCTTCTCTTCTCCAGGCTGAAAAGAACAAGCTTTCTCAGTCTTTCCTCATAACAAAGATACTCCAGACCCCTAATCATCTCTGTAGCTCTCTGCTGGACTTCCTCCAGTATTTCCATTTCCTTCTTAAACTGGGGAGCCCAGAACTGGACAGAGTACTCCAGATGCAGCCTCACCAGGGCAGAGTAGAGGGGAAGGATAACCTCTGTTGTGTATTGATAAGGATAATGGCTGAAAACATTGTGGCGAAACTAGTTCATCCAGCCACAACGGATGACACATTCAGTATAGGGTGAACTGCAATTTACATATCAACGACAAGCTAACGAGCCACAGACCACGCTGGCTGGCTGATACCGGAGGTAGGGGATGAGCTGTAGGGCACATAGCTCCATCTTCTGATATGCCCAGCTTGGCAAAGAAAGGGGAAAAGCTGAGACCCTTCAACATGGCCCAGGATTTGTCGAGACTTGACAATCTTTCACAATCACCCCTTCCCCCCAGACTTTCCTCTACTCTGAGAGCTATAAAAAAGCTCACCTAAAACAGCACTAACAGGGAACTCACCCTCAGGACCCTCCGTGCACCAGCCTCGCCGCGGGAACCAGACCAGACACCGGAGGGTGCTGCGCTCCTGAACTACAAACCCCAGCATCCTCCCTGCGGGACACCGGAGGCCATACAACATCGTACAAGTCCTGTCATCCATGCTGCGGAGCCGTAAGAGTGGCTAGATCCCTTACCCTTTTCTTTCTTCCTTTCTCTCTGCTCTTTCCTTCTCTCCATTTTTCTATATCCCTATTTCTGTGTCTCTCCTTCTGTGACTGGTGATATATTACTCTCTTTCTCTCTTTCTTATACCTTAGTTTTCCTTCCCTCTCTACCACTTTCTTTCTCTCTTTTCCTTTTCAACATATAAGAGTAACATCATCTTAAGCTCTGCTGTTGGATTCTTGTTAAATTTTGTGTTATAGCTACTAATGGTTGCCAATACATTGCTAGTAGAAGGACTCTTGCTGTTAACGTATTGATAAGTTCTGTGATATCACAAAATACTTTTGCCAAGCCACTATTCGCTGTTATTAATATTCCAACACGTGCTTCTAGTAAAACTCATAATTAAATAGGACCCCTGGAGTGATTGTCTGTCATTCACTTCACGTAACTGCACAGAATTAACCCAGAGTTAACTCACACCTGGTCTCATCTGTTGAGTAAGGGCGTGTGTCGCGTTCAGAGTTAACTCATCCCTCATCCCATCTGTTGGGTTGGGACAGTTTTATTTGGTGTCAGAAGTGGGATATTCTGTGAGAAGCAGTTTAGAGGGGGGATAGGAGCCAGAGGTTTCAAAGGAGGACTGATTAGTCTGTGCCGCGTTCTCCAGCAGTGGGTCATGGCATCCCAGGTTAAGCCAGACCTGGACTGCTCCCTGCTGTTGAATTTACTAAAAGATTATAAGCCTTGCCTGACCCCTGAGGGTCTTAAGTGGGCCTCTGGATGTTGGTTGTCTCCAGATATTGTAACTCAGCGAATAAGGGACTTGGCAAAAAAAAAAAACCAACACAGGTTTAAACTTGGAAAAGGTAAAGCCATGATCTGTGCTGTTTTGGGAGCAGCATTGATAGCTGCCCAGAAAGAAAAAGAAACTGGGCAGGGGGTTGTAAGGCTCAGGCTGGACCGAGTCTCTCTTGGGGGAAGGTTGCACGGGAGTTGATTAATTATGACCAGCGTATGGGTTTCATTGGAAAAGAGGTTAAGTCTCAAGTAGCGGTGTGCCGAACTGAAACAGAGGTAAAATTCCCTCGCCCCCGAGACAAGAAATTTATGGGGATAGGTTTGAGGCATCAGTGTTGGAAATTAGGACTGGATAAAGGTATTCCCCGAGAAGTGATGGATGGCTTGCCCTTCCCCAATTTACAGCTGCTTGTAAAGATGTGTAAATCAGAAGATACAGATCAACCAGGAAAGCAATACACCCCCACGGCCCCTGTAACTCAGGTGTCAGCCGTGCCAGTCATTCCCACAGCTCCTAGAGAGAAATTCAACAGCCCCTCAAAGCCGGGAAACTTCCTTCGCCGTCCCCAGTAAGTGAGCCGGGTGACGGCGAATGGATATATTTCAGATGGCTCACTGAAAATAAGGGGGATCTGCTAGTACCTGGGACTCTCACAAATATTCTGTGTTTGGATTTACTCAAGGGTAAAGCCACAGCGTGCTCAGTGCTAGGAGCAGCCCCGGGGGCAGCTCAAAGCACCAGGCACCTGGACAAACAAACAGAGCAAGAAACGGTAAAGGTCCTACAGGACCAGTTAGCTGCAGAATGCAATACCACTCAGCAGCTCCTTACAGCTCTGTTAGATGCATTAGACCGGGAGAAAATCTTACAATCTGAATTGGAAGAATATAAGCAGGCAAAATATTACCAGACAAATCTTGATTCTGTTCCAGACAGTGAGCCCGGTTTTACCAGCCCAGCACAAGCGGCTGAGGAAGAGGGTCTTAAACTCCTGTATCCACCAAAATAATTGGAAATCACCCGGGAAGTATCTTATCCCAAGAACAAGCAGGCAACAATGAGGCCCCTCATTAAAACTGAGTCTACTGATAACAGCCAAGCGGGGCGGGGGGGGGGGGGTGGCTCTGCAAGTTGCCACCCTGTGGCCAACTTATTAGAGATTCAGGAGAAATATAGTAACTTAGCCCAAGAAACGGAAACAGAATGTGTTTTAACTGGTGGCGATGAAATTTTGCTCTCAGAGAAGGAAGCACAAGGGTATTCAGAGCCTGGTGTGCTTCTGACTGCTAATGATCAAAGAGAGTTGTTAACTCAACGAGCTGCCTATTGGGAGGGGGAGCTGGACCCTTTAGAAAGGGGAGACCCAGAATGCATTGAAACCCCCGCTGTAAATCACCTAACTGAAGATTTACAGAAGTCCACCTGTCCCCAGTTAATTCACAAGAGCCCCAAGAGCCTTCCCCGGTGTTGGTAAATGTAGATCCTGTCAGGCCTCCTGACCCACTGAAACTGCGTGCAGTGCGGCTGCGGGACCTTTTGGGGGATGCGTCGTCTCCACGGGGTGGAGGGGGTGTGTTTCCCAGGGTGGTCGAGCTGTCACTTGGGTGGAGGTGGCTCAGGAACTTAATTGTGGTAGCATGGGTCTGATAGGGGGAGTCACAAAAACGAAAACTGCTGTACCAAGAGTGGAATAGCAGGTAAATCGAACTTGTCCCCTAGGTGTCCCAGAGACAAAGAGAAACCTTTTGTGGGCTGAGGGAATAGAGAAGGGAATTCCCCAAGATGTAATAGATGGAATGTCTACCCTGGCCTTGTAAAAGCTTATTAGGGCATGGAAGGCACCCCATAAAAATGAACTGCTTGCTTGGGGGGGCATGGAAGCAGAGCCCTGAGCTGGTGGGACAGTGATTATCCCTCAGATGCCCACTGTTCCTGAGGGCGGATAACAGACCTGCCACCCCCAGTCAGTGAGTCAGGGGGCAGCCAGTGCGTTCATTTAAAGAGACTCACAGAAACTGTCAAGGGGGTCTGCTGATCGCCTTTCCTCTTGATTCCTTTAAAATCAATTCTCCACTGCCGAGGTGGTCCAAGACTCAGCCAAAAATGAGTTCAATGGGTTGCCTCTGACTTACTACTTTCTGTCCCCAAGCCCCTGCTATTCTTCCAGAGAAAAGGTAAAACAAGGACCCAGCAACCCTGCTCCACAAAACCAGATGACCTGCCCTCCTGAAACTACCACCACTGGCACTGTACCCCTCGTTTTAAAGACAACAATGAACATTTATGCATGGAAAGCTACTGACACCTATGGGAAAGAGCACCAGATCAGCACTGGTGGATCATCCCTTCTTTTTTTTTTTTTTTTTAAAGAAAAAAAAAGGGGGAGGAAGTAAAAGTTGCCTTTTAGTAATATTGTTATTTTACTATGTTTGGGGATTTTTATTTTGTATGTTAGCTTTTTTTTATCTTACAAGAAAGAAATGGTGTGGGGCTGGTCACACTCTCTTTAATGCACCCAAGGCTACCATTGGCCTTCTTGGGCACATTGCTGGCTCATAGCCAATCTGTTGTCCACCAGGACTCCCAGGTCGTTCTCTGCAGTACCGCTTTCCAGCAGGTCAACCCATAACCTGTACTGGTGCCTGGGGTTATTCCTCCCCAGGTGCAGGACCCTACACTTGCCCTCATTGAATTTCATTAGGTTCTTCCCTGTCCAGTCCTCCAGTCTGTCCAGGTCTCGCTGAATGGCAGTACAACCTTCTGGTGTGTCAGGCCTTCCTTGCAGTTTTTTTCATCAGCAAACTTGCTGAGGGTGCACTCAGTCTCTTCATCCAGGTCATTTTTGAACAGGACTGGACCCAGTACTGAGCCCTGGGGAACCCCACTAACTACAGGCCTCCAGTCAGACTCTGCACCATTGACCACAACCCTATGAACTCTGTTGTTATGGCGGATGCACTCAATCCTTCCCCCCCCGCCAAACCAGCAGCAGTTTGGTCCAGGCTCCAGAGGAGATAAGGACCTGAGATGCAGCCAGGCCAAGAACTCCTTCTAGGATACTCACAAGGAAGCAGAATGGCATATTGAATGCTGGTGGCTTGTGGGTGCAGAGAGTCTCGTGCATACTTTTCCTACTGTATGCAATTTGATTATGAGTAAACCACTTCATTCTATAAATACAACAGCCTAGATGAGTCCACTTTGAGCTCTCCCTGCTAAATAAGTGAGCTGTATGGCAATGGTTTTACTACTCAGAGGTCAGTGGATGAGCCCAATTCAAGTTCAATATTAATAATTTAGTTTAAGTAGATGCACACTGAATGTAATGGATTATTTAGAAATATACGGTTGTATGATTTTTAATATACTCTTTGATTCATATTACTTGGTAGACTAGATTTGCTAAAATTTTAAGCTCGTGTTTACTAAAATCAACTGCAGACTACACTAAACGCCTCCAAGATAAAGTCTAACTTGCATTTTGCTGGGAAAATGGAACTCTCTGGGAAAACAACGATCCAAGGCTAAAGGAGAGACATTACAGACATCTGAAAAGTGGGGCCTATTTTTCACTTCGCTGAGAAGAAAGGATTTATCCAGACTAAATATCACCTTCAAGGATATGGACCAAAACCAATGTCTACAACTGAACAAAACAAAGGCCCACATGGAGTCAGAGAAAAAGGGTCCAATGGGTAGCAAAGAACCTGCTGTTGGACTGGATCTTGGTGTGAATGGTCTGTAAAGATATAAAAGTTTGTAGTTTTCTATGCTCAGGCAGATCTCTGTGCAGGTACCCAGCTTGAGCCAGCCCTTCTTCTATTCTACTCCATTAAATTTTATTTTTCTAATAATTTTGTCTCCTGAAAGTCTGCTCTGCATATGTTTATCAGGGAGGGAAGGTGCCTGAAAGTTTGCTTCGTGAATGGGTACAGGCATCTGGAGAGAAGGTAAGCCGCATTTGGCTTGGCATATTTCCCCCATGCAGTAAATAATAGAGTGAACCTGCCACCGAACTCTTTTAAGTTGCACTTCTCTTTAAAGAAACCTAAACATTGTTCTGCAGTAAGCAGAACCCTAAATTACACCCCGCGACAGTCATCCAGCCAGTTCATGATCGATGGATAGATGGATCACTGTGCACTCATCCAACCCACACTTCCCGAGCTTACCTGTAAAGATGTTGTGAGAGACAGTGTCAAAAGGCTTGCTGAAGTCAAGGTAGACAACATCCACTGCTCTTCCCTCATCTACCCAGCCAGTCATGCCATCATAGAAGGCTATCACGTTGGTCAAACATGATTTCCCCTTGGTGAATCCATGCTGACTACTCCTGATAACTTTATTTTCCTCCACATGCTTGGGGATGACATCCAGAATCAGTTGTTCCATCACCTTTCCAGGGATGGAGGCAAGGCTCACTGGCCTGTAGCTTCCTGGGTCATCCTTCTTGCCGTTTCTGAAGACTGGAGTGACATTGTCTTTCTTCCAGTCCTCAGGCACCTCTCCTTTTCTCCAAAACCTCACAAAGATGATGGAGAGTGGCTTAGCAATAACATCTTCCAGCTCTCTTAGCACTTGTGAGTGCATCCCATCAGGGCCCATGGATTTGTGGATGATCAGCTTGCCTAAATGATCTCTAACCTGATCCTCCTCAACTAAGGGAAAGTCTTCCTTTGTCCTGCCTCTAGGATCTGGGATTCCTGAAGTCTTAGCAGTAAAGATGGAAGCAAAGAAGGCATTCAGTAATTCCACCTTCTCTGTATCATCCATCACCAGGGCACCCACCTCATTCAGCAGCAGACCTACATTTTCCCTAATCTTCCTTTTGCTGCTGATACATTTGAAGAAACCCTTCTTCTTGTCCTTGACATCCCTGTTCAGTTTTAATTCCAAGTGGAGCTTAGTCTTCCTCACAACATCCCTGCATACTCTAATGTTGGAAAGTAAAATGTGGGAAAGCAAGATATGCAGTTCCAGCCATCTGGATGATAAAAGAAGATCAATACTAACATGACGATCTGGACGGTCATGTTAGTGATTGAAAAAGTGTCCAGAGAATAGAACCTTGAAGTATAACACTTTGTTGTTTCTAAAGCGAGAAGAGTAGGACAAAAATAAAACTCTACAACAGATCATTGAATCATTTCAGACAGTTTTACAGGAGGAATGGTCTGAACTTCAACAAGCTGGGAGAGAATTAACTGATAACACACAAGTCATAGAACACTTGCTGAACTCTGCAAGATACTTTTCCTTATTAACCTGTTTTCTTTGTAGGTATCTGTTTAAGCATATTACAGTTTAATAGGTCTTTGTCTGTTATATGGTACAGTAAGTTCATAGACTGTTAAATAATGAGAATCCATGGACTCAAAATGTGCGTTTTGTGATAATACAGAAGATCATGAGTAATTTAGTTCTTTACTGCATGAATGTAATGGTAAAATTTTGTTTAGGGAGATAATTACAAAATGGGAACTGGTTCCACTACTAAAATACCACCTTGCTCTCCCTTAGGATGCATCCTTATACATTAGAGTAATTGCTCTTATTGCTATTAAATAATTTTGAAACCAGAAAAGAATTTAAGTAGTTAAACTCTGATTCGCATTGAATTTATGTGTTTGTTGGAAGTATGGGAAAGAAAACTGAATGCTATGATGGATGTGAACTCGAAGGAGGTTGTACTGAAAAGTTGCTAGAATATGACCTGATTTGGATCTAGGAAAATGAAAGTAATGGATTGATAGTTAATATGCTGTTTATTGACATCTGTAAGACGTTGCAAATGGTAAACGGGGCTGAGGAATGTAACTATTGCTCAGCTAATTAGAATTGCATATGGAGTGTATTATGGCTGGAATGAAATGGGAAAATAAAAAAGTAAAATATCCCAGGCCTGTGCTGTACTGTTTCAATATAAATTTCAGGCCTGTGTCAAGCTGCAAGATAAACTTAGCTCCCTGGCAGCTCCCAGACAGCTCCCACTTAGCACCAGCAAATAACGCCACCTGCGTGGCCTTGCCTGTATCTAAATTGCAGCAAGAAGAGAAAGAAAAAGAAAAAAAAAAAAAAGAAAAACCTGGCTTCCCGCTTTTAAAGCAGTGAAAGGGGGGTTTTCTCTTCCCCCCCACTGCAGCAATGTTGTAATACTGAATGGAGGTGTCTGAGGGTGAAATTTAAATGCATCCCTAGCAGATCCGTAGTTCTAATGAAACTGGGAAATTAAACCAAAAATCTTTTAATAGACTTATCTTGTGGTAACTAGTTGTAAGAGACTTCTTAGTAAATTCACCATGCTAGTTTTTGAGATTGTGGGAAAGAAAGAAAGACCATTTTTTGAAACCAATGGAATGCTAAATTTGGAACAAAGTTTTAGCAGCTGAATTCTTGTATTTGCCAGAAAGCCCTATACCTCTCTTGGGTTAAGATTTGTTAAGTAAATTGTAATCTCAAATAACGTTTTCTGAGAATTCTGTTTAGTTTCATGTCCTACAAGAATCTGCTTGGATGGTGCAGATCTGCTTGCTGCAAGTGAGAAATCTCCAAGGAAATTTTGGATGCTGTATTTCCACTAGTATGGGCAACCAAAGTATCAGTAAAGCAAACCCTACGCTGATAGAACTGAAACAGGACTTCGATCCGGTAAGGGAAAACAATATCCAATAAATATGACAGCCAAAACGGAGTTAGAAACTTTGATGAATAAATTTATGACAACCTTACAAACTAACTGCATTCAACTGGACTTGCAGATTTGTCTATAGCTACAACATAGAAACAACCTGTGGCTATTGTGGGAGAGTATGATGAGAATACAGACTGATATACTTGGAATGGATTTTTTTGCCCAATTCTTTTCGTAAAACTATTACTGAGCCCCTGGAATTGATTGTTACTCTGATCAAAAAAGGCAGAGAATGGATTCAGGCTTTAGTAGGCTGTGATCCATCTGTCATATATGTACCTTTTGTGAAAGCAGATTTTGATTTTTTTTTTTTATTCACAATCTCTGTCCTTGCAAATTGCGCTAGCTGATTTTCTTAACAGCATAGCTTTTGGCATGCCTAAATGTAAATTGCTTCAAAATCTGCGTGTCTTTGACATCAGACCACAGACCGTACTTGTATTCGGTCCTATCCCAAATGCTCGCACAGTTTTTGTTGATGGTTCAGAGAAGTCTCATAAAGCTGTAGTGGTCTGGCGTGAAGATAACAATTGGCATAATTCTGTTAAAATTGTTGAAGGCTCAACCCAATTAGTGAAACTTGGTGCAGTTTTGTATGCCTTAGAGCTTTTTAGGGAGGAACCTCTAAATTTGGTTTGTGATTCTGAGTACGTAGTCAAGGTCCTGCAGCAGATCCCCTCCACTTTTCTTAAAGAAATCTCACAACAGCAACTTATTGATATGTTTGTATCATTGCAAACTGCATTACAGCTTCACAAACACCCACTGTTTGTTACTCATATACGCTCTCATACAGCCTTACCAGGTCCCATAACTGAAGGCAATGCAATTGAAGATTCTTAGACTGTAGCTACAGTCTGTTTCCAGTCTACCAGGGCTTCACGTGCTTTCTTCCATCAGATTGCTGCTACCTTAAAAAAGATGTTTGTTCTCACTCTCAAGCAAGCGAGAGACATAGTGTGCTCTTGCCGGGAATGTCAAGGTCTGATTACAAGCTCGCCCTCCCTTGGAGTTAACCCTCGCAGACTCTCAGCTAATGACATTTGGCAGTCTGATGTTACATGTGTTTCATCTTTTGGCCGTTTGAAATATGTCCTTGTTTCTATACATACTTTTTCAGGTATGCTTTGTGCATCTGCGCATACAAGTGAGAAAAGCAGAGATATTCAGTGTCACTGGACCCGCTGTTTTGCTACGCTGGGAGTACCACAACAGATTAAAACTGACAATGGTCCTGGATACACTGCTAGATCCATGCAATATTCTTTACAGCAATGGGGTGTTTCACATCTCACAGGTATTCCACATTCTCCCACTGGACAGGCTATCATTGAACAGGTGCACTCCATGTTAAAACGGATGTTATTAAAACAAAAAAAGGGGAATATGACACCTCAAGAACAATTAGACAATGCAACATATACTTTAATTTTTTTGAATCGTACTATGCCTCCCTCCTCTATCACAGCAGTGGAAAAACACTTCCGTGTTCCAGATTCACTGTCTCAGAGACCACAGCTTTTATACTGGGATCCCCTGCAAAACAGTCAGTGGCAAGGGCCTGTAGAGTTAATCACCTGGGGAATGAGCATACTTGTGTTCTTCTTCCAACAGGACCAAAGTGGTTTCCTGCAAAATATGTTAAACCTTTCTATGAGTTGGACAAACATGATGCAGGACCTAATGCCAGAGATACAGCATCTGTCCCTGCAGCAGAGGGCAACAAAGAAACAGAAGAGACCAAACGAAGAGGCACTAGCATATCAGAATGATACAGATTTACATTATTTGCACTGGGGACTAACTGGTGAAAAAACTTTCAATGCATTTGTTTTCCTTATTAGTATGGCTAACCAGTTTTCTCCAATATTTGTTAATAACTGTAGTAGTTGTAATTTGTATTGTTCTGTTCTATTGTAGGTTGATTTGCAACAAGAAAATGACACATAAGGTATGATGATCCACAGTGGACATTCAAACTCACCAACAGAATGCCCCCTTTTGACTTTGGAGGCAAGAGGTGACTGCACCACCACTCCAAAGTAGTTTGTCAGATGACTGTGGTCACAGGCTGGATTGTGAGGCAGTACACGTTCCCCTGAAATCGGGAGCTTTCAATTTGGAGGTTGATGGCTCTTTAGCACCTTCTGTGCCTCACTGTGCCTGTCCCCACATGTATACACCTAGAATGGTACCAAGGTGTTGTCAATAAACTTCACCTCTACCAACTGATGGGTCAGGAGGGGTGGGACCCTCGGTCAATTGACAGGGTCCTTAACAAAGGAGGTGCCCAGACTAGCTGAGAAGCTTCTGGACTATGTTGTAATGCCCACAACCACATCTGGCCAAACAATGAAACGGGCTTCCCGCCGAAGACACCCTTTGAGTGGTCTTCTCGGAGCTGCTGGTCTGTAAACTGGAGTCCTTTCCTTAGACAGGAACACCATCTAAGGAAACTTCCTGGGATTAATGATACCTCACTTCTTTATTTGAGTGAGTGACTATTTCTTGTGAGTACCCTGAAGTAAAAGACCTCTAGTTTTGTTTCTTGCGAGTGACTACATGCACATTGTGGATCCTCATTATTCTTATGATATTGTCTTTAAATAATCTCCTTAGCTGATATCTGAACCTGTATTTTCTGTTATCAGAGTGCTAAATATGTGTAATACTGTTGAAATTGAATTATAGTGTTTATGAGTGCTATGAAGTAAAATAACAGTCTTAGCTAATGTGTAAGGCCTGATTTAGGATTTAGCTAGTACCCTGAAAAATAATTACATAGTTTGTAGGAATTAGGACTGTAAGTCAAAATGGCTAACATTATCTGATAGCATAAAGCGATTAGACCCTAAAACTTCATTTTCAGCTCTCAATCTGCATATATGGGTTTTTGTAGGAATTGGATATGCTTGTGTGATGTATTTTCTTGTAGTCCTCCGAATCATCTGGAGAATGATACAGAATGCAAAGAAGAACAAAGCCAGGGTCCTTACTGCACTCATTGAGAACCTGATGTTTAAAACAAAAAAGAGGGAAATGTTGGAAAGTAAAATGTGGGAAGGCAAGATGTGCGGTTCCAGCCATCTGGATGATAAAGGAAGATCAATACTAACATGACCATGTGGACGGTCAAAGACATAATAACATAATAATATATAAAGGGCCTTGGAGAGATTACTTTGAAGTACGTTTCTCGTAATTGTAAAAAGTTATAGCCCAGACTCGTGAGAATGGTATCTCGGGCCAGATAACCGCCCCCAAGTGCATGGGATGTGTGAATGTCCTTGGGCCTGATCTGCGAACGAGTGGAAAAACAAGTGAGACAAACATCGCATGAGTTTAGTGTGTTCTTAATAACAATTAGTGGAAAAGCACCTTTTTGTAAACATCTTAGTCCAGGCCTGTACCTGTAAATCCTATAAATCATCAATGGTGAATAAAGAAGGCAGGCTAGGCCTAGATCAGCTCTCTGCTTGGCCAGGCTCTGCGCTCCTTCCTGAACAAGATCTCTGCCTCTGCGTGAATTTCTGTCTGCGTCCTGGTATGCGTCGTCTCTAATCACCCCACTCTAACAGTCACCTTATCTTCCTCTCAGGTGGTCTGTCCATTTTTCCAATTACATAAACATCCTCCTTCCACCTGAATTTTTACTGGAGTTCCTTATTCATCCATGCTGGCCATCTTCTCCCTTACTTGATTTCTTGCTCATAGAGGTGCATCAGTCTTGAGCTTGGAGGAAGTGATGTTTGAATATTAACCAACTCTCTTGGATCCCCCTACTTTCTAGAGTCCTAACCCATGGCATTCTTCCAGGTAGGACCTTGAAGAGGCTAAAGTTTGACCTGCAGAAGTCCGTGGTTGCAATCCTGCTTATTTCCCTGCTTCCTCCACGCAGGATCCTGAACTCCACCATCTCATGGTTGCTGCAGCCGAGGTTGCCCCCAATCCTCACATCTTCAACCACTTCTTCTTGGTTTGTTAGGAAAAGGTCCAGCAGCACACCTCTCTTCATTGGCTCCTCCACCACCTGTGTCAAGAAGTTGTCATCAATGATCTGTAGGAATCTCCTGGACTGTGCGTGCTTAGCTGTCTTGGCTTCCAGCAGATGTCAGGGTGATTGAATTCCCCCATGAGAACCAGGGTTTGTGATTGCGAGACTACTTTAATCTATCTGTAGAAGGCCTCATCAATTTCCTCTTCCTGATCAGGTGACCTGTAGTAAAGACCTGCAATATTGTCACCCTTGTTAAGTTGTCCCTTAATTTTTACCCATAAGGACTCTACTCATTCTTCATCCCCCCCAGGCAGTGTTTGATACATTGGAGTTGCTGTCTCACATAAAGTGCAACTCCTCCACCTCGCTTTGCTGGCCCGTTTTTCTGAAAAAGTACATAGCCTTCCATGACAACATTCCAGTCATGTGAGCTATCCCACCACCATGTCTCTGTAACTGCATAAAGATCATGGCCCTGTGACCGCATATAGATAACTAATTCTTCCTGTTTATTCCCCATGCTACATGTGTTGGTATATAGACACTTCGGAGGAGTAGTCGAGCATGCAGGTTTCCCATGAGAGGTGCAGAAGGATCATCCATAGCCATAAATACCCTTGAGGTGGTTGGCCTTCTGGTTCTCATCTTGGGATACAGCTAAGGAATATTTGTTGCTGCTCTGGTTGGCCTGGTCACCAGGTTCATCGGTCAGGGTGTACCTTAGTACACCCACAGCCACATGCATGGGGGCACCTCAGCCCTGGGACCTCCACAATGGGACTGCATATGCACCCACGGCCCTATAACCCGCCACTGGGGACATGCACGCACCCTGCAGAGATGGCACTGCCTGTGGCTGTTCCCACCAGGGATGGACCCTTTGGCATTTCCTGTGCCCCTGTCCCGCCCTCTACACCCTGGGGGAGGGTCTCCACCACCCCATCATGCAGGGTTCACAGGATGAGCTGGGTTTGGATGTGCTGGTACTTGAGTTTTTGAGGCTCATTGTTGCTTTTCCATGCAAGAGATGGAACCTGACACATCAATATGATGTTCACAGAGTTCAACTTTATTGTCCGACTGGGCTAGCTTTATACCAGAGCTGCCCCGTTCACATACCTTGCAACAATGTGATTGGTTACAGCACGTGCTATACAATAACGTGATAGGCTGCATGCACTGTCCACACGCTCTGCACGCGCGTGTCAGTGATTGTTCATTGGTTGTTACCTTCTTATAGGGTTCCTTTTGTTTCTTTTGTCTCTGGCTTCACCTCTCAGCCAGGCCAGCGACAACCCCATCCCCCCGGTGGGGGGGCTCTGCCACTACATCTCCCCCCCTTTAATTTAATACAATGTTAACAATACGCTGTATCATTCTTTGAAGACAGTGCGAAATACAGGGTAAGAACATTAAAGCTAATACAATTACAATTAACAAGAAAAGACCTGTTTTCAATATTCCTTTTAACCAAACAAAGCATCCAACCCAAAAAACCCAACATCTTCTGTTATTTTCATGTTCTGCAAATCTTTAATCTTTTTATGCATAGATTCTGAATGTTTTTTAAATTCAAACAACACATACCATCAAAGTCTTCATAACTGTGACCATGGCCAATAACAAAAAATTAAACGCTGCTCTGTTTTGCGAAGTGGTATGCTCAACACTGGCTACATCCATTGCTAAAAGCGATAACACCTCTGAGGTTAAGAGTCATCATCATTGCAAGTGGTTTCTTTGTTAGCTAACCAAGGTCTTACCCACTTTGCTGGGATCCACGAAATTTTATGGTTACCTGTAGAAACACAAGCATATCCCCTTCCCCAGGTTATTAATGACATAGGACCTTCCCATTGTTGTGTTGTCACATTAAACACACTAACCTTAGGTCCATTTTCAGAAAAATCTTTGACATTTTTGATATGGTGCATAACAACAGGTTCCATTTCAATCTCACTTTTAGGATTAAGCCAGTTCAGCACATACAATGTCTTCATCAAAACCTCTTCTGGACTCACACCAATTCCCCCTTGTTTTTTCAAAACAGACAAAAGATTTTTCAAGGCGTGGTGTGCACGCTCAATAATTGCCTGGCCAGTAGAATTATAAGGGACTCCAAACAGGTGTTGTACCTTCCACTGGACGAGGAAGGTTGCAAGTGTATCAGAACGATATGTGGGGCCATTATCTGTTTTGATCTGTGTAGGAACTCCCATGACGGCAAAAAACTTGTGATAAATGATACTTTACCGCTTTTGCATTTGCTGAGGTCAAAGCTGTAGCCCATAACAGTCCTGAACAGGTATCTATGGACAAATGAATGTACTTTTGTTGGCCAAACAGTGCAAATTCAGTAATATCAGTTTACCATAACTGGCCTGGCTGCAAGCCCCGAGGATTCACTCCCTTTTGTTGCAGAGGCACTATGCGAGCACAATCAGAACAAGCTGCAATAATGGATCAAGCTTGTTCCTTGGTAAGGGTAAACTGTTTTTGGAGTGATGCTGAGGATTGATGGAAAAACTCATGAGCTTGTCTGGCTTGTTCAAAAGGAGATACATCTCTCACTGCCACGAGTTTGTCTATAATGCTGTTTCCCTCTACTAGCCCACCTGGTAGGTTAGAATGTCTATTTATATGCATTATAAATACTGGCGCTGTCCTATAATCTAACACGTTCCACAAATCTAATAATGCCTCAAATACAAGGAGTTGGAAACTTGCTGCAAAAGTGCTCTATGTATTCTTTGTACAACTCCCACAAGATAAAGAGAATCTGCTACCAGATTAACTGGGTAGTTATGCCATTTTTGTAATGCTGCTATCACCGCTTGCAATTCTAAAATTTGAACTGATCCTTCAGCCACAACAATCTGTGAATGCCACTGACCGTTCTCAAACCATACAAAACCTCCTTTGCGTGAGCGACTACTCACATCCGTGAAATGGTTATGGCATCTAATGGACGCTCAGTAACAATTGACATAGGCTCCAAGGGGAGGTTGGTTTTAAATATGGGATACGGTGGATAATGACTGTCCACCTGCACCGGAATCCAGGTAAGAGCTAAGGCAAGATTGTCATGTTTGAGAAGGATCTGTTGAAACAGATTGCGAGAAATGGGGATCACAATTTTAGCAACATACGACCCAGACAAAGTCAGATATCAGCTTAGTCCTTTCACTACCACTTGGGCAATGGCTTCCCACCTTTGAATGATGGTTTTTTGTTTTTGACTGTGTCATGGAGACACCCCAAAGATAGTTTAGATGGACAACAGGGTCCAAAACAACTTTTATTCAGTAAAGAAAGTGCAGCAGATTAGCTGGTGGAAGACGGGGTTTTAGCTCTCCAATAGTGACATAAATACAGGTTCGAATATCAGTCGAGGTAATTATTAAAGGTGCAGCAAATATTAACAATGGAGATCCACAGTGTGCATACACATGGCTCACCAAAAACAATGCCAGAGCCGTCCCTGACTCCAGGAAAAGTATACACTTGCCTGAATCTGCAAGGAATTATTAAAGAAAATACACGTGCTTATATTTAAGCACGGAATAAGCACCTGTGATCCTGTGAGGAATTATTAAAGAAAATTTTATCACTCACCCACGTGGTTCGGTGGGGTGAATCCCGGTCCCAGGAAATTACCTTAGGCAGCCATCCTGCCTAAGGGGGAGGGCTCTTGGCTGCAGACTTTGGCCTGCGCTCCAAGAGGTCCGCACAACCGGCGGCTGGCCTCGTTGGGAGTCCTGTTTAAACAGCCTTGTCAGATCTGACTGTAGGCATTCCAGAAACTTCTCTGCACCCCTACTCTGGCTGTGGGGTTCCCTGAAGCTTCTAAGCACCCCCACTCTGGCTGTGGGCACCCAGTTGCTCCTTGACACCTCTATGCCCCCATCCCTTCTCTCTCTTAATGACCCTGATCAATGGGTTCCGGGGTTAAAACAAAAGAAGCTGTTAACCCCATTGCAGGAGAGGGGGGGGAAGATGTGTCTGCACCTTCCATATCGAAGGAAGGAAGGGAGGGGGAGGGGGGTGTGCATCTGCCACAGACTGTTTAGAAATATCCATTCTAATAGTAACAACGGATCTTTTTCTTCCGTACTCCACTGGGCCAAAAGTCCTGCCACCTCCTTATTGGTATTATAGACATAAAAAGTAACAGGCAATTCTGATCTTATCTGCTGAGCAGTATTCTGTGAAATTTTTCTTGCAATTTGCTCAAGCGCTTTTTGTGCTTCTGGTGTAAGGCACCGTGGTTCTTGGGGGTCTCGTCCCCCACGAAGGAGACTAAACGACGGTTGCAAATCTGTAATTCCAACAACATTTCTTATCCATTGCAAGTCCCCTACCAACTTCATTGCATCGTGAAGGGTTGCTACCTTTGCTTTCATAGCAAGCTTCTGAGGTCTAATCATGGCCTGAGTTAGTTCATATCCTAAATATTTCCATGGTGCGGTTCGCTGTACCTTTTCTGGTGCCACAACCAGACCCCACTGACCTAATTGCTTCATCAACTGAATTATTGTATCCTGACTAATTTCCTTTTCATTGCACAAAAGGATATCATCCATATAATGATAGATGATCATCTGAGGGCGTTGTTGCCTAAATGACTTTAAAGCCAAATCTACATACCATTGGCAAATAGTAGGAGAATTTTTCATTCCCTGAGGTAACACTACCCAATGATATCTTTTCGTGGGAGCTTGGTGATTAAGCACTGGAACAGTAAAGGCAAACTTTTCACAATCCTCTGGGTGTAACGGGATTGTGAAAAAACAATCCTTCAAATCAATGACAGTTATATCCCAATCTTTTGGAAGCATGGTTGGGGTAGGAAGACCTGGTTGCTGTGCCCCCATATCTTTCATTACTGCATTAATTGCCCTGAGGTCCTGTAACAAATGCCACTTCCCTGATTTCTTCTGGATAGTAAAAACAGGTGTATTCCACGGGCTGGTGGAAGGGACCAAATGTCCGAGACGGAGTTGCTCTTCAACCAACTCCTCTAAATGTGCGAGCTTTTCTTTTGGTAATGGCCATTGATCCACCCAGACAGGATCATTTGTTTCCCAACTCAGCTTCATACTCGGCCGGGTGTCGCTCGCCGCAATGGCCATTATCAAAAAGGTGACTGCATGACTATTCCCCACTGAGACATCACATCTCTTCCTAATAATGCAATTGTCGTGTTTAGAACATAAGGCCATACCCATGCCTCTAAGCCCTCGACCTCTTATCTTAACCATATGTGTGCTGATGTGGGTAGGAGTGGCCCCCCCTATTCCCACTACCATGGTATTTACTGCTTCTAAAGGCCAACACGGAGGCCAATCAGTGCGAGGGATAATTGTCACATCTGCGCCTGAATCTAAAAGCATTCTTTTTCTTTTAATCTCACTTCCAGGCCCATATATGGAAACTACCCTAGATGGTTTGTCCAAAGTCAGTTTTTCTGTGAAAGCAACCACAGGGGCTCCGGTAGAGCCAAAACCTTTCTGATCTCTTTCCGCATCTAAAGCCTTTGGGACACATACTCTGAAGGGTACCAATTGCGCTATACGGGTCCCCTGTTTAATAGTCACAGTGGGCATTAAGACTTGCAACATAATGCCTAATGGTCCAGCATAATCAGAGCCTATTAATTCAGGCAAAACAAACAATCCCTGTCTTGAAGCAGAAGAGTGGCCTATTAAAAGCGCACTCAATCCATACCCTAGGGGCCCCATTACTGTAGATGGAACTACATGTACAGACTGGTCTGTTATTGTGACGTCTGTTCCCACGGCCAGATCAACACCTGCGCTTCCTGAGGTTGCTGCCCTGAGCTCGGACAAGCAACCATGGCTGTTCCCCCTCTCGGCTGGTATTGTGGTGTCATCGCACCCCAGCCCCTGGCGCTGGCCCTCCCGTTTCCTGACAGCGGTGTCCCATCTTTTTAAAATTTTGATCGACACTGCACTGCTAGGTGTCCATACTTATCACACCGACTGCACATGCCATTGAAGCACGAATAATCGAGGGCAGCTGGCGACTGGCTAGTGCCATTACTAGGTCCCCCTCTCCGAGCGTACTGAGGGCAATTTCTTTTAATATGTCCTGTCTGTCCGCAAGTAAAACATGCTAGGCCGTGAGAAGAAGGGCTTCGGCCTTTCATTGCAGGCTTAAGTGCTGCAGCCAAGGCTGCAGCATGAGCCTGAGCATGTATTTTTGCCTTTTCTACCTCCTGTTGCAAAATCGGTACCCGTGTACAAGTTTCCACCATCTCTGCCAGAGAAGCAGTTTTCCCCAAGCCGGCTAATATCTGTTGGCATTGGGTGTTTGCATTCATCATGGCCAAATCTTTCCCCATAGCAGCTTTTGCCTCTGGAGTCAGGTTAGGAGAAGCATCTATAGCTTCTTTTAAATGGTCCACAAACTTCATATAGGGTTCCCCAGTGTCACGGAGGCACCCCGAGGTTAGTTTAAGGGACAACAGGGTCCAAAACAACTTTTATTAAACCGGTCAGAAACAGGGTTTTAGCACTCCAAAAGTGACTTAAATATAGATGCGGATATCAGTTGAGGAAAATTATTAAGGGGCAGCAACTAATACAACAGGCGGTCCATAGAGTGCATGCACATGGCTTCACCCAAAACAATGCCGGAGCCGTCTCTGAGTCCGGGAGAAGTACACACTTGCCTGTACACGGTGTGGGATTATTTTAAAGAGATACACGTACTCATAGTGAGTACGGAAAGTCTACACTCGCGATTCTGAGAGGGTAAATTTATAATATGCTCGCAATCCTGCGAGGGTTAATACTCGTGCAAATGTGCATGGAATATTACATGTGCTTATGTGGAAGCACGGGAGGAAAATACACTCGCGATTGTGCGAGGAAATAATTTATACACGTGCTTGTATTGAGCACGGAAAGTTACACGTGCAAATGTGCACAGAAAGTACACATGCTTGTATTAAACATGGAAAGTATGCATGCAAATGTGCACAGAAAGTTACATGTGCTTATGTGGAAGCACGGGAGGAAAATACACTCGCGATTGTGCGAGGATTAATTTTACACGTGCTCATATTGAGCACGGAAAGTTACACGTGCATATGTGCACGGAAAGTATAAATACACTTGCAATCCCGCAAGGAGAAGTTTTACTCACACCCGTGGCGGCAAGGCAAACGGAGTCTCCATCCCGGGGAGGGTGGGCTCTCGGTGGCAGCATCTCGCTCATGCTCCAAGAGACTCACGACAATGGGCGGAGTCTCAACGAGAGTCCTGTTTTTTTTATTGGCTGATCAGATCTGACTGTAGGCATTCCAGAAGCTTCTCTGCACCCCCACCCTGGCTGTGGGGGTGCCCCTGAATCCTCCAAACATCTCCCACACTGGCCGCGGGCGCCCAGCAGCTCCCTGGTGCCTCGGCACTCCCTTCTCCTAACGGCCCTGGCCAGGGTGCTCTGGGACCAAACAAAAGAAGCTGTAGCAGAGAGAGAGGGAGATGTGTCTACTCCTTCCATGATGAAGGAGGGAGGGGGAGAGAGGGGGGTTTGCATCCTGCCACACCCAGGATCCTGCTTTATTGTAGAATAGGGTGGCACAGGGTTACCTATATTTGGTAATTCTTTCACTGCCGCCAGGGCAAGCCCTTGCGTTTGCTGCAAAATCCTTGGATGAAGTGCTGCCTGAGTAGCACCATCCGCATATTGTCCACGACCCAATAATTGGTCCATGCTAGCTAATCGTAATGGATCATCAGCTGGTAAATGAACATTTTCTAATGCTGCCAATTCCACCTTCCCCTGCCATTTGTCCAAGAACAGCAGATACCCCGCTGGAGGAAGCAATAACTCCATCAATGCCCTAATATCTGTTTGAGTTAGTACTTGCCCCTTGAAAAATGAATTGATTAGCTGCATCACATGCTTATTATCCATACCATATTGCATAACTGCACTTTGCAATTGCTTAACCATTTTCCGATCGAAGGGTGACCACTGCCTTTGTCCTCTGTTATCTATGTGCACTGGCATTGCTGTAATACTGCCAGGTAACATAATCCCTTCAATGGTTGCATCCCTGATTACCCCTTGCCACTGTTGCCCTGCATTATGAGAGTGATGTTGAGGAATATCTCTACCCTGATGCACAGGGGTAGCACCCAAATTATCATTACTGTCACTGCTATACAATTCCCTTGTGTTTCCCTGTGGATCAGTGAGTCGAAGCATATTCGCGAACCGATCTGCTGACCCAGTCTCTAGCCCTTTTCCATATCACGCTCTCAAATATTCATCTGCTTCCCTTATTGACCACATCCCATCTTCTACACATTTCTTTGCCCATGTTTGTATTCGCTCCATTTTTATTTGGAGCTCCTTGAGAGTGAGGTCCAGTTCCACCCCCTCCTGTTCCTGTTTTCCCCATTTTTCATATTCCCTGCCAATTGCCTCCAACCCATCCTTAATTGCATCTGACACCTTTTTATATGCTGTTAACTGTGAAGTTTTACCAGCACTGCCATCTAATCTTTTCATAGCTTTTTAAAACTTCTTGCATCTGGGTCTCCTGCCATCTAAGCAAGTCCTTCAAGCTCTGCACGTGGCTCTCCTCCTGGAAGTCAGGGTGATTTTTTTGATATAAAATATACAAAACCAAACTTGAATGTCCCGGGGTAGAGCAGTGGGCGGAGCTGGCATGGCTTCAGCAGTTGCAGGGCAGGCACCCAGAAGTCATGGATGGGACTTCACAGCAAACCGGAACTGGATTCAGGGATGCAGGGTCTCGGGCCTAAGGTCGCAGGCAGACAGGCAGGGTCCTCTTTAGATGCTGTCCATGGTCAAAGAGACCGAGATCCTCATGATCTCCCTCTTATATAGGATGTATGATGTATATGGGAAGGAATACTCGGTCAGTTTTAGTCACCTGTCCTGTCCACCTCTCCTGTAAACACGCCTCTCTCAATTATGGGATGTGTGGCATCTTATCAGTCTTCTTGGCTGTCATAGCAATAAATCTAAACATGAGCTTCTTGGTCATCTTATCAGCTCCGAGCACAGTGTCTGAGAAAAAATGTGCAGCTAACTTCAGGAAAGTGCAGTTACTTAGAAGAACTTAGCTGAAAGGAAAATTCACTAAAAGAGAACTGGTCTTGTTTTTAACAAAATCAGGACAGATGGCCAACAAGTGCCAAGGCCTGTTTTTCTAAACAACCCATGCCCTCTCATCACATTTACCTTGAGGGGAGCCTGGGCAGAGCCACAGGCAGCAGTACACTTAGGATGCTGGGGTACCTGGGGTGTTGGGGTACCAGGGTGTGTAGAAGCACTCTGCCAGCACTGAGGGCAGCGGAGATGCATGGTTAACCCACTGGCACAAAAACATGGCCTGACACGGAGCAGCCACAGCTGGGATAAATGGCCCAGGAGAGTGCCAAAGGATGATGGAGAGGGATAGAGCATGGGGGCAAGCATGGGAGGATGAGACTGTGCAAAGGAGGGCAAGGGAGGGCAAAAGGGCAAGGGAGCCATGGCATGGGGTTGCCCAGGCTGTGGAGCCCTGCCTGCCACCAGCAGTGGGAAGAAGGCACTCAGCGTGGGGTGGAAAGAGCATGTCCAACAGCTGGGGACCCACAGACACCATCCAACCCAGGCTTGTAGAGCCCCTGCAAAAAACGTTGTGTCCAATCCATGGGGTGGAAATGGCTCTCCCCTGTGAGGAGGATTGGGGTGTGGGTGCCAAGTTCAGGGACACTCGTGGGAGACACAAGGCATGCCAGCACTCCTCCCAGCCCATGCTCCTCTGGTGGCACTAAACTTTATCCAGTGGGCAGCCAGCCTGCAGAATAAGGTGACATCAGGGTTTTGATCATGTCCCCTCTTCGTTGTCCCCTCTTTAGACCAACAACCTCATTGCTTAGTCAAGGTGGGGTTGGCTCTGATCCCACCTGTACTTCCAGCCTCCAGAAGCTATCCCATCTGACTTACCAGCTGTGGGAAGCAGGATGGTGTCACTCCCTGAGTAGCACTTTGTCCCATCCTGTCCCCCTTCCTGGCTCCTGGTTGCACAGCTCTCTCTGAGTTCCCTGCTCAGCTCTCCCCAGGGTCCAGTTGTTCTGGTGAGTGGTGAGTACAGGTGAGCGGACATGGCTCAGAGCTGTCATCTGCCTGCATGCTGCTTGCATGCTACCTGTACACTGCCCGCACTCTGACCCAGTGTCCTGGGGGCTCTGGGGCTGAAGTATCTTCAAGGTGCTGGGCAAGGATACGTGCCCACATCCCATAGCCTCCCTGGGGCCTGAGGCAGCACCAGGGAAGTCAGCCTAGCTATATGTTGGGGTTGGGGTTTTTTTTTCTGTTTAGAGAGAAGTCTGGAGCACAAGTCTTATGAGGAGCAGCTGAGGGAACTGAGGTTGTTTAGCCTGGAGAAAAGAAGGCCGAGGGGAGATCTTATCACTCTCTACAACTACCTGAAAGGAGGTTGTAGCATGGAGTGTGTTGGTCTCTTCCCCTAAGTAGCAAACGACAGGATGAGAGGAAATGGCCTCAAGTTGTGCCAGGGGAGGTTCAGATTGGATATGAGAAAAAATTTCTTTACGGAAAGGGTTGTCAGACATTCAAACAGGCTGCCCAGGGACGTGGTTGAATCATCATCCCTGGAGGTGTTTAAAAGATGTGTAGATGAGGTTCTTAGGGACATGGTTGAGTGACAGTGTTAGGTTAACAGTTGGACTCGATGATCTTGAGGTTGTCTTCCAACCAAAATGATTCTATGATTCCATGAAAATAAAGCACTTGTGAGGAGCTGGAGCCAAGCTGCCCAGTGCCTAAAACAGCAATCACAGCACTTCCTTGGATTTATGGTGTTTGCTTTCACAATGCCAGCCGTGATCCTGGGGCTGAAGGGGGTCCCTGGCACTGCAAAATAGCCCTGGGCAGCACTGCAATGGAGCCAGCCCGGGGCAGGCAGCAGAGTGCCAGGCGAGCAGGGGGAACCACTAGAATGTGTCCCCAGGAGGAGCTCAGCCTCATCCATGCCAGCTGCCCTATCTCAGCTGCAGGAGAGTGGGGTGGGGAGCCAGGTGCCCTGCTAGGGTTCAGGGAGCTGAAGCAATCTGCATGCACCAGAGTGGAGCCAGCCATGCTGGCAGCCTGTGTGGGAGCGGCAGAACATACAGCTCCAGCCACCTGGATGATAAAAGATCAATACTAACATGATTAACAACTCCAGACATCTGGATGATCAAGGAAGACTAATACTAACATGATTAAATCACAGCAATCAGTCAAAATACAAAGCGGTCTTGGACAGGTTATACAGGATGACTGTGTGCTTATGAGAGTGAGAGGCCGGGCTGGAAGACCACTCAAAGAATGCATGAGAGTGAGAGGCCGAGCTGGAAAACTGCCCAAGGAATGTGTGTGAAAGAATGTGACTGAAAACAGTCACAAGACGAGTGTGGTGTGTCTGGAATAACATTTTTTGAAAAAAACATCCTGTTTGACCTCTTGGTCCAGATCTGTAGCTGTAAAATATAAATTGAGAAAGAATTAATTAAAGGGAGCTCTACTCAACTCTGCTCTGCTCTCGCTGCTAACAAGAACTCTGTGTGCGTGTGTGTGTCTGCGTGTGTCATTCTCAATCGCTGCAGCCTGCCCCAGCCGGTTCCAGGACTGTGTTGTGCAGAGCTTTGTGTAGATGTTTCTGTTCTTGCAATAAAGTTTTTAAACAAATAGGAGGTCTCCAGCCTGCGACTGTCGTGCAGGGCAGGCTGCGTCCAGCACCAGGAACGGTGTAGGAATACAGATCTTTGTAAGGCTGAGTTTTGCACATTCAGATGTTTATTAGATTTCCATGCAAAGGGGAAAACTCTTTGAAAGGTTTGGTAGAAATGGGGAGCTAACTGTTGAGTGGGGAGATCTCCATTCTAGCTCCTGAATGCACAGCATGCATTCACTCCAGCTCCCCAAGGATCCCAAGACCAGCAGGATGCCTTCATACCCAGGAGCACAGACAGAGAACAGCCCGGGGAACTCAGTGCTCCTCAGTTTTGGATCATCACTATCGTGCTGCCGCAGCATGTGGCTGCATCCATAACACCAGCATGTGCCAGCAATGCAAGGCTGGCCTGCCAGGAGCCTCCTCTGGGCAAGGGTAACAGGAGTACTGGGCTGTGCACATGAGACATCTTTCCCACGAGGCAGGACAGACTCACCTGGTGCCCACCTGGGCATTGCAGATGAACCCAGGGGGACGCTGAGGTGAACACCCCACAGCATGCCAACGACAGTCCTGCCTGACATTCCCACTAGATGCTTGAAGCACCACAGGCCCTTACCAGCTCTCCTCACTTCAGATGGCGATGGAGTTGGTGCAGAACTGAGATACATAGGAAGCCAGGATGGGATTGGTGGGAAGGACTATGATGGGTAAGTCCCAGCTGAAAGTGTCCACTTTAACTTGTTCCCCCCAGTCCAGAGGATGGCCTCCAACTGGCTCCCAGAGGTCACAAACTCAAAGTACAGCTGCCACTTCAGGGACACTGTGGGCTAAAGGAGGGTCAGCAGCCAACACCACAAGGGACAGGGACAGAAGCTGTCTTGTGCTGGCTGTCCTGGTAAAGGGACAAGAAAATAAGCCTACTCACACAGGCCAGCTCCCTCCCACACAACCCAGCCCTGCAGGGCAGTGAAGGCAGGACTGGGGAAATTGCCATCCTCCTACAGAAACCAGCAGGGTCAGGTCCCTTCCCTGTTGGTGAATCCATGGGTAGAGCTGAGCAGAATGGGCAAGCTGAAGCTGCTCTGGGACATGTGCAGGCAGACCTCCTGATGGCGGGCGGGCATGCTGAAGGAGATGGGTTGACCCTGCTGGTGCTGGAACTCCTCCTGGATGCTCTCCTCTGTCTGCAGGCTAATGGAGAACTGCAGGGCAATCAGCAGGATGCTCACTCTCACACACTCACACAGCCCTGGCCAAAGCCTTGGGGCCTCCATTTCCCAAATGAGCTCAGAACTGAGGTTATTCCCCACCTCATCCCCCAAGGGGACCTTGACCTGTCCCAACAGATGGGATGAGGGATGAGTTAACTCTAGATGTGACACACGCCCTGACTCAAGAGATGAGACCAGGTGTGAGTTAACTCTGGGTTAATTCTGCGCAGTTATGTGAAGTGAATGACCTCTGGGGTCCAATTCAATTGTGAGTTTTACTAAAAGTACTTGTTGGAATATTGGTTACAGCGAATGGTGACTTGGCAAAAGTATAACAGAACTTATCAACACATTAACAGCAAAAATCCTACTATGAGCGGTGTATTGGCAACCATCAGTAGCTATAATATGAAATTTAACCAGAAATCAAGAGCAGAGCTTAAAGATGGTGTTATCCTTATATGTTCAAAAGGGAAAGAGAGTGGTAGAGAAGGAAGGAAAACTAAGGTATAAGGGAGAGAGAAAGAGAGTAATATATATATATATGGAAGGAGAGACAAAGAAATGGGGGTATAGAAAAAAGGAGGAGAGAAGGAAAGAGCAGAGAGAAAGGAAGAAAGAAAAGAGTGAGGGATCCAGTCTCTTACGGCCCCACAGTGTGGATGACAGGACTTGTACAATGATGTGTAGCTTCGGTGTTCCATGGCAAGGATGCTGGGGTCAGGAGCGCAGCATCCTCCAATATCTGGTTCAGAGTGAGGGTCCTCAGGGTGCTGGTATTCTCCCGATGAGGCCGAGCTAGTATTTCCTTTGGTGAGACTGGTAGGCTGGTCTTCCCTCGATGAGACTGACAGGCCCTTAGATGAGACTGGTATTCCCTCAACTGTGCTGTTTTAGGTGAGCTTTTTATAGCTCCCAGAGTAGAGGAAAGTCTGGGTGGGGGGAAAAGTGGTGATTGCGAAAGAGGGACAAGTCTGGACAAGTCCTGGGCCACGTTAAAAGGGTCTCAACTTTTCCCCTTTGTTTGCCGAGCCGAGCATATCAGGAGATGGGGCTATGTGCCCTCCAGTACATCCTCCATCTCTGGTCAGTCAGCCAGCCTGATCTGTGGCTCGTTAGCTCATTGTTGATGTGTAGATCGCAGTTCCCGGTGCTCTGAATGTGTCTTCTGGCTGAACTAGTTTTGTCACAATGTTTTCAGCCATGATCCTTATCAATACTCAACAGACCTCAGCTGGGTCCCACTAGAAACCCTACAGCAGCCCAGTGCCACCTCAATTCCTTCTCTCACTCCCCCACCCAAAACCCCTGCCTCTCTCCACAATGACTCCAAAACCAGCACTGACCTGCAGACATGGGATGTCTCCTTCTGAGAAGTTAAAAGGTCCCAATAATATCCTCTTTGATCTTATACACAGTTTTAAAGATGCAGAACCCCACCTTCCCACAAGTGTTACTGATGTTATACAGGTCTGAGGAGCAAGAAGGGGGGGTAAAGGGTTGCAGCAGGATGAGGCTCTGCTCCATACAGCACTTTGGGTTAATAAAAGATCCCAGCAGAAATGACCCCACACCTGTTTCTTGTGTGTGAAGGACAGGTTCTGGAGGCAGCATTCCCTTTGGGAAACACATGCAATGAGCAAGAGCCAATCACATGCTGGATATACTGGGGAGAAGGTCTCTCTGGCTGAATTAGGAAGAGCCTGAGACTGGCAGGGAGAGTCTATGGGAAACTTCGATCCAAGCAGGCCCTGATGGAGCTGTTCCACAGCCCCAGTCAGAACTTTGCTTTGCCAGAAAGAGATTTTTGCAGTGAGCACTGAGCTGTGCTTCGTGCCCAGGTTAGGACAGAAGGTTCAAGCAGGGGAAATGACCTACAAAGGCTGCGTTGGGAGGTGACCACCATGAGCAGTTGTCACCTGGTCTGCCAGGTGAGAATCTTTCTTCAAGTCCTCCTCCTCCTCCAGGAAGGGGTTTGAGGGCACCACAGACTCATCCTGTGGGAACTGGTAATCCTTGAGCCCTGGGGAGAAGGCAAGAGTGTCATTGGGGCAGGGTGCAGCCAGGCCTGTGTCTACAGGTTGTTGTTTGGATTTAGTTTGAGAATAATAAGATAACGAACACTTTGGGACAGAATTAATGTTTTTCTTCAAGTAACTTTCCAGTGGTTTTGAGTTGGAACAAAGAGAATTTAAGAACTTACTGTTAGCCGTTTTCTGAGAGACCAAGGTCTTTCTGGGATTTCTGTCTGCAGGTATGAGGCAGCTAAGAAGGGAGGCATAGATGGGACAGACTTTGACTGACATCCAGGCTGATCAATGAGAATATTCCATGCCATTAGCGTCATGGTATGTATTTAATGAGAGTCAGGTTTTCCAGCTGGGGAGACCTCTTCCAGTTCTGTTCCATTTTGGTTGAGTTCCATTCAGGAGTTCCTTTAGTTTGTCCTTTTGCCATTCTGCTTTTTTTACAGTCAGCCTCTAGACCTTTCTGCCTCTTTGGTCTTTTCTCTCTCTCCCTGGGATCAGCTGTTTGGGACCAGGGTGCTCTCTTCCTGGGACTGACTGCTTGGCACAAACAGAGTTTGTGAGGAATTGCATAGAGCATGACCATGCTAGCTAAGAAAAAGAAAAATTTCTAACTGCATGAAGAAAATTAACTTGATTTCAGTCAAACCAGCACACCAATATATTATGGGAACCTAAAAGCAAGGTTGGGCAGACTGTCTGTCCATTAGACAGTATTAGTTTATCCCTGACCAGTGGGTGAGTAGTGATTTTCCCCGTTGACGTCTACAATAGAAACTAACTGCTAGCTAAACGGAGGCTATCCTTTGTAAGTGTCCTTATCTACCATCAATATTTGGGCTCCTGTGTCAATGAGGAATGTTGTTAGGTAGCAGTTATTAACTGCAACCATCATCTAGGGACTGGGATCCTTAGCAGGGGGAGTAGCAGCTGCCATTACCTCCACTGAATCGAGCTCCACCCTAGTTTCCTGCATATGCATGGTCTAGATTTACTGCTGATAGATTTGGGTATAGCCTGAGCTCACTTCCCTTGCTTCTTCTGGCTCATTATCTCTTAAAATCTTACAGCGTCACCCCCATCTCCTGACACAGACCCCATAGCTATCAAGAGAAGTTAATGAGGAAAACCCAGCCAGTTTCCCTAGAACAGGAGTTGGCAGCCCATTTAACTGACTCAGAGCAAGCCCCTTATCTAAGCACATTTTCCATAATCTCTTACACTCAGCAGTAACTGAGAGCATTTCCCAATTTCCCCCTTTTGTTTTTGTCTTTTGCATGGAGACAGGCTGTCTCTTTTCTATTACATTTACTTTAGTTGAGGTTCTCCCCTGGTTTTTATCCTATGGGGAGTATAGTGGTAAATCTGCTAGCATACTCTTGGAAAGTAGTACTGTTTAAGTTTGTCTTAATGGCCAAAGCTAAAGATTTCAGCACCCCCTCAGCTCCCTTTACGATAGGTCGGAAGTGTACAGGCTCAGGAATCACCTCCAGGGATTCTGTTCTGCAGGAGGGGGCAATGGGTGCTGGTCCTTCTAACAGAGCTAAAATAGTTTTCAACAGGGTGGTTTGCAGGGTTGCTGCTGATTTCCAGGGGCATGCACTTTTTCCTCCACAGTCAGTGGGATGCATAGCATGTCCCCAGCAGAAACCCATAAAAACCACACATGTGAAGACAAAAAGAAGGGTAGTTGTCATAGGGGACTCCCTTCTGAAGAGAACAGAGGGCCCAATATGCCTATCTGACCCAACCCACAGGGAAGTCTGCTGCCTCCCTGGGGCCAGGATAAGAGATGTTACTATTGGTCCTTAATTTTGGCAGAGAAGAGGTAGGAAAAAGAAATCTTAAGGCGATCAAAAGGGATTTCAGAGTTTTAGGGCAGTTGGTCGATGGCTCAGGTGTTTTTTTCTTCCATTCTTTCAGTAGCAGTCAGGAATACAAAATAGAACAGGCAGGCCCAACTAATCAACACATGGTTCCGTGACTGGTGTCATCGGTGGAACTTTGGGTTCTTCAATCATGGGATGGTCTCTTCTTCGTCAGGTCTTTTGACATCTGATGGGATGCACCTCTCGCAGAAGGGGAAAAAGATGTAGGTTCAGGGGCTAGCAAGGATGATCGATAGGGCTTTAAACCAGATTGGAAGGGGGAAGTGGGCAGTACCAGGCCAGTCAGTGATGAGGAATGGGACGGCACACCAAAGCTCGAGGAGGTGCGTGACAGTGAGATTCCTCAGACTGCGCCACGAGGTGAAGGGCACAATCAACCACACTTGAAATGCTTCTACAATAATGCTTGCAGCATGAGGAAAAAGTAAGATGAACTAGAAGCCTTGGCCTGGTCCCAGGGATATGATATAATTGGCATCAGTGAAACCTGGTGGGATGAGTCCTGTGACTGGTGTGCCATGATGGATGGTTACAGGTTATTCAGAAGGGATAGGCAGGGTAGGAGAGGCGGGGGGGTGGCATTGTGTGTAGCGGAGGGGCTGGAATGCATAGAGCTAGCAGTTGTCAGTGGTAAAGTTGAGAGCCTCTGGGTAAGGATTAAGGGACAGACAAATAAAGCAGATGTTGTTGTGGGAGCCTACTATAGGCCTCCCAGCTGGGATGACAACACTGATGAGTTATTCTTTAAGGAACTAAGTGAAGCCCCCAAGACATCTTCCCTTGTCCTTATGGGGGACTTCAACTTACCAGATGTCAACTGGGAATATCATACAGCTGGCACCAACAGGTCCAGAAGATTCCTAAAGCATCTGGTTGATAACTTGTTGGTGCAGGTACTAAGGGAATAGACCAGGAAAGATGCCTTCCTAGATTTGCTACTTGATAACAGAGAGGGTCTTGTGGGAGAAGTGGCAATTGGTGGCTGCCTTGGCAACAGGAGGAAAACTGACACCAAGACTAAACTTTAGATATGAGGAGAATTCTGGTTGCTCAGAAAACTACTTATTAAGGTCCCCTGGTCTCCTGGTTTTGTTAAAAAACAAGTTTCTCTTTTAGTGAATTTGCCTGTCAGCTAAAGCCTTCATATTAGCTGCATTTTCCTGGAGAACCAGATACATGTTTTGGTAAACATGGCAATGGAATGCAAACTTATTGATAAGTACGGATGGACATCTCGCGAGAGGGACAATGAGAAACCGGTGACCAAGAAACTGACCAACTGAGTATAACATTCCATTCACGTGAATACTTCATATAAAAGTGGGAGATCACGAGGATCTCGTCCCTTTTCCCTTTTTTCCTTTTCCCTTCTGCTTATAGCCGACATTAGGAGAGGACCTTGCTAGTTGTCCCTGCAAACTGAGGCCTAGTGAGAGGCTGAATCCAGCTCCAGGTTGGCTACAGAGTCTAATCCAGGACTTTGGGTGCTGGTTCTGCAGTTGCTGAGACTTTCAAGATTGGTTTTGTATATTTTGTATTATTTTCTCTATTCTTATTAGTAGCATTAGTAAAACATCTTTAATTTTTCCAACTCTCTTCTCTCTGTCCTTCTTTCCCTCCCGATCGCCTGTCCTTAGTGGGAAGGGGGGAGAGGGAGGGGCAAAAAGGGGAAGTGGGGGGGAGAGGAGGTTAACAATACATCTGCAAGGGTTTTATTGTCACCCCACAATCTTAACCCTCGACAGCTGGGAAGAAGCTTTTGAATTTGCTGAGGTCCGTCAGTGTTGGTCGCTTTTTAAATACCACCTACTAAAAGCACAGGATCAGGCAAAATGCCAAAAATCTAGAAGGGGAGGCAAAAAGCCAGCTTGGTTGAGCAGGGCTCTTCTTCTTGAACTGCGGCAAAAGAAGAAAGTATATGGTCAGTGGAAGCAAGGTCATGTGTCATGGGAGTACTACAGAGATGCTGCTCACACTGTAGGGAAGAAATTCATGTGGCCAAAGCTCATTTAGAATTGAAGCTGGCCAGTACTGTGAAGGACAATAAAAAGACCTTTTTCAAATATATTAATGGCAAAAGGCAAACTGGAAATAACATTGGTCCATTACTTGGTGAGTATGGTCACCTTATTAACAGGGTGTCACGGAGGCACCCCGAGGCTAATTTAAGGGACAACAGGGTCCAAAACAACTTTTATTAAACCGGTGAGAAACAGGGTTTTAGCACTCCAAAAGTGACTTAAATAGAGGTTCGGGTATCAGTTGAGGAAAATTATTAAGGGGCAGCAACTAGTACAACAGGCGGTCCACAGAGTGCATGCACGTGGCTTCACCCAAAACAATGCCGGAACCACCCCGAGTCCCAGAGGAGTACACACTTGCCTGAACACGGTGCGGTCTTATTCTTAAAGAGATACAGGTAAAGCGTACGCTCGCGATTCCGCGAGGGTAAATTTATAATACACTCGCAATTCTGCGAGGGTTAATTTACTTACACGTGCGAATGTGCACGGAATACTACACGTGCTTATGTGGAAGCACGGGAGGAAAATACACTCGCGATTGTGCGAGGATAAATTTATAATACACTCACAATTGTGCGAGGAAATAATTTAAAGTACGCGTGCAAATGTGCACGGAATATAAATACACTTGCGATTGTGCGAGGAAATAAAGTTATACGTGCTTGTATTAAGCACAGGAAGTTACACGTGCATATGTGCATGGAATAAAGTTATATACTCGCAATCCTGCGAGGGGTTTTACTCACACACGTGGCGACAAGGCAAGCGGGGTCTCCATCCCGGGGAGGGGGGGTTCTCGGCGGTAGCATCTTCAGCTCGCACTCCAAGAGACCGGTGACAATGGGCCCAGTCTCGATGAGAGAGTCCCGTTTTATACTGGCTGATCAGACCTGACTGTAGGCATTCTAGAAGCTTCTCTGCACCGCCACACCATGTGTGGGGTGCCCCTGAAGCCTCCAAACATCCCCCACACTGGTCACAGGTGCCCAGCGGCTCACTGGTGCCTCGGCAATCCCTTCTCCTAATGGCCCTGGCCAGGGTGCTCTGGGCCAAACAAAAGAAACTGTTAGCCTCAAGTAGCAGAGAGAGGGAGATGTGCCTACTCCCTCCATACTGAAGGAGGAGGGGGGGAGAGAGGGGGATTTGCATTCTGCCACACAGGGACACAGACAAAGCAGAGACATTTAATGCTTTCTTTGCTTCAGTCTTCAACACTGATGATGGACTTGGGGGGGCCCAATAGGCCTGGGCTAGAGAACCATGGCTGTAAGAACAATAAACTCCCAGTCAATCCGGAACTTGTGCAGGATTTGCTAATCCAGCTAGATCCCTACAAGTCGATGGGGCCTCATGGAATTCATCCAAGAGTACTTAAAGAGCTGGTTGATATATTGAGACCTCTCTCCGTGGTTTTTCAGTGCTCCTGGGAATCCGGATAGGTCCCAGGTGACTGGAAGCTGGTGAACGTTGTCCCAATCTACAAGAATGGCAACAGGGATGACCCTGGCAACTATAGGCCTGCCAGACTCACTTCTGTGCCTGGCAAAATCATGGAGAAGACTATTCTGGGAGTTATTGAAAAACATCTGAATGACAATACAGTCATTGGTCCCAGACAGCATGGGTTCATGAGGGGAAAGTCCTGCTTGACCAACTTAATTACTTTCCACAACAAGGTTACCCACCTAGTTGACCAAGGGAAGCCTGTCAATGTGATCTTTTTGGATTTCACTAAAGCCTTTGATACTGTCTCTCACAGTATCCTCCTGGACAAAATGGCCAGCATACTGCTGAATAAACACATGATGCAGTGGGTGGGAAATTGGCTGACAGGCTGGGCTCAAAGGGTTCTAGTAAATAGGGTTATGTCAGGCCGGCAACCAGTCACTAGCGGGCTTCTGCAGGGATCCATCTTAGGGCCAGTACTCTTCAATGTCTTCATAAATGACTTGGACACAGGACTTGAAGGAATACTAAGTAAGTTTGCCAATGACACAAAATTGGGAGGAGCTGTCGACACTCTTGAGGGCGAGAAGCCCTGCGGAAGGATCTGGACAAACTGGACAACTGGGTAATCACCAACCATATGAAGCTCAACAAGAACAAGTGCCCAATTTTGCACCTGGGTGTCCCTGGCAACCCTGGCTGTACATACAGACTGGGGGATGAGATGCTGGAAAGCAGCTCCGTGCAGAGAGAGATCTGGGGGTTCTGGTTGACGGCAAGTTGAACGTGAGCCAACAGTCTGCCCTTGCAGCCAAGAGGGCCAACCGTGTCCTGGGGTGCATCAAGCACTGTATTGCCAGCTGGTTGAGGGAGGTGATTGTCCCACTCAGCTCTGCACTAATGCAGCCTCACCTGGAGTACTGTGTGCAGTTCTGGGCGTCACAGTATAAAAAGAATATAAAGCTACTGGAGTGTCCAGAAGAGGGCTACAAAGTTGGTGAAGGGTTTGGAGGGGAAGCCCTATGAGGACCAGCTAAAGTCACTTGATTTGTTCAGCCTGGAGAAGAGGAGACTGAGGCGAGACCTCATTGTGGCCTACAGCTTCCTCACAAGGGGAGGAGGAAGGGAAGACTGATCTCTTCTCTCTGGCGATCAACAACAGAACTCGAGGGAATGGCAGTAAGATGTATCAGGGGAGGTTTAGGTTAGACATTAGGAAAAGGTTCTTCACCCAGAGGGTGGTGGAGAACTGGAACAGGCTCCCCAGGGAGGTAGTCACAGCTCCAAGCCTGAAAGTATTCAAGAAGAGACTGGACAATGCCCTCAGACACATGGTGTGAACTGTGGGGTTGTCATATGTAGGGACAGGAGTTGGACTCAACGATCCTTGTGGGTCCCTTCCAACTCAGGACATTCTATGACTTTATGATTCTAATTTTACATTTAATTCACACAATGTCACATCCTAGTAAAGGTGAGGAACATTATGGCATATAGAGAAATTCACAAGTTACTTATTTCCAATTGTATATTCCATCAATTGTAAGAATGGCCTTAAAGTCTTTTTCCCAGTTGCACCAATAACATGGGCCTTTATTTTACTTGATTGTCCTTTACAATTTGCTACTACAGAGTGGGTTGCCCTACTATCTATTAAAAAAATCTATCATATCATTTCCCAGCTTTACTGGAACCAGAGGATCAGCTGGGGAGACTTAATAGATTCCTCCCGTCCCCTTCAATCTAATCCTATTTCTGCCATCACGATGGGCTCTTTAGTGTTCCCCTGAGTTTTCTTAAGATGAGGGCACTCATTTTTCCAGTGCCCTTCCTGTTTGCAATATGCACACTGATTTGGTCCAAGGGGGGTTTGTCCAAAGGATGTTTTATACCAATTCCTTCCCCCTACGCTCCCCCTTTCTCTCCCTCGCAAACTTTCTCTCCCTCTTCTCCTGCTTTCCTGGTTTTCTGACAAGGCAGCAGCAAACAGGCAAGCTTGCAACTTCATTTGGACCTGCTTCTCTTTTATTTCTATCTCATCACACTAATTATATACTTTATAGGTAATCACTATTAGTTGTGACACAGACATACCACTTGTGTCATCTACCTTCTGCAACTTCTTTCTAATGTCTGGCACTGGCTGTCCAATAACTAACTTGTTAAACATTTTCTGATTGCTTTCCTCTTCTGGATTAAAATCAGTCCATTTCTTTGCCACTTCACCCAATCTTTCATAAAATGCCAATGGACTCATATTAAAATCTTGCCTCACTTCCTATAATTTAGACAAATTCTTTGGCTATTGCACTCCATGCTGTATCCCATATAAAATCAAGTGTTGATATGTTCTCAGTCTTTCCAATCCCCTAGATGTAATGGGGAACTATCGTGGTTCTTCCCTACATAGATATTGATCAGGGTCTGTCCCATGACACTGGTTACTCTCTTCCTTTGCTTTTTCTCACATCATCTGTCTTCCTTCACTAGTAAACAGATATTCTACTAGGGCCTGGATATCCCCTCCAGTTAGGGTTATGGGTTAATATAACAGTTTTAATCATCCCCTACAGTCCTTCTGGATTAATTCGATACAGTCAAACTGATTATTTCTAATTTAACAAATCTGAGGTAGTAAAGGGGATATGTACAAGCACTGGCCCTCCTTCAGGCCCAACAGTTTGTCTGAGAGGGGCCTGAAATATTGGATGTTGTCCTCTAGTTCTCCCAAAACAGGGCTAACATTAGGTTGGTGCAAAATAATTGCAGTTTTGAACCATGAATTTTAAATCATTATAACTAGGTTCAAACACATCTTTACTAATCAAAATAGGAAACATTACAATCAACATAGTTTCGTCAATGAGAAATAAGTTTGTTTATTCCTGTAGCATAAAAATCTGTGTGTTGGGTTTCGATGAACTCTTGGAAAGCATTTTCTGCATCCTGCTGTTTGTGGAAGTGTTTTCCCTGCAAAAAGTTGTCAAGATGCCTGAAGAAGTGGTAGTCAGTTGGTGAGAGGTCAGATGAAGATGGCGGATGAGGCAAAACTTCGTAGCCACAGCCCAATTCATTCAGCTTTTGAAGTGTTGGTTGTATGACATGCAGTCGGGCATTGTTGTAGGCCCTTTCTGTTGACCAATGCTGGCTGCAAGCATTACAGTTTTCAGTGCATCTCATTGATTTGCTGAGCATACTTCTCAGATGGAATGGTTTTACTGGGATTCAGAAACCTGTAGTGGATCAGACTGGCAGTAGATCACCAAACAGTGACCATGACCTTTTTTTGGTGCAAGTTTGGCTTTGGGAAGTGCTTTGGAGGTTCTTCTCAGTCCAACCACTGAGCTGGTCATCACCGGTTGTCATAGAAAATCCACTTTTCGCCGCGTGTCACAATACAATCGAGAAATGGTTTGTTGTTGTTGCATAGGAGAAGACGACACTTCAAAATGATGATTTTTTTTATTATCGGTCAGTTCATGAGGCACCTACTTCTAGAGCTTTTTCACCTTTCCAATTTGCTTCAAATGCTGAATGACCATAGAATGGTCGACGTTGAATTCTTCAGCAACTTCTCATGTAGTTGTAAGAGGATCAGCTTCAATGACTGCTCTCAATTGGTCATTGTCAATTTCCGATGGCCAGCCACTATGTTCCTCATGTTCAAGGCTCTTGTCTCCTTTGCAAAACTTCTTGAACCACTACTGCACTGTACATTTGTTAGCAGTTCCTGGGCCAAATGTGTTGCTGATTTTGCAGGTTGTCTCTGCTTCTTTACAACCCATTTTGAACTCGAATAAGAAAATTATTTGAACTTGCCTTTTAGTCTAACATAATTTCCATAATCTAAAATAGATATAAAATAAACAGCAAGGAATAAGTCAGTAGTAAAAAAACCTTAAAGCAAGAAAAGTGCATTAAAATTATGTACAACATAACTACATTTCTTTAAGAATGTATTCCAATACCAAGCAGCAAATTTCAACACTGCAAAAACTGCAATTACTTTTGCCTCAACCTAGTAACTTCATTTTCTTCTTCACTAGAAGAACTTGTGTCCACTTGTCAAGGAGTTACTACAAACCAATTGCTCATCCTCCTCAGTTTCTTTTTGACAACCTTTTCCAATTTCACAACCACTACAACAGGAATTTGTCTTTTTCTTTTTCTCATTTATCAAATATATTCCATTTCGATGCTTCGAACCAACTAACCCACATTTCCTTCTAGTGTCACAATCATTTCTAAGAGAGAAAAACAACTCCACATAAGGTACTTCATCCCACTTTTCTAACTTTCTACAAAACAACATTAATTATAATATTGTGTTATATTGCAAAGACCTATTTTCTGGCCATTTTTCTTCATCTTCCAATTTATAAGCAGCCCACCATTGATTACAATATCTTTTCAATTTATCCTTGCTTAGGGGGTCCCCTCCAAATTTTCTCAAATATTTTAAAATACATCCCAAGTGAGAACAAGGGGGTATTTCCTGTGAAGTAGCTGAACCCATATCAGTACTGAAAAGAAATTCTTAACCCCTCTGCTCCAACCCTCAGTTGGTGTCCTGGTTTTGTTAAAAACAAGTTTCTCTTTTAGTGAATTTGCCTGCCAACTAAAGCCTTCATATTAGCTGCATTTTTCTGAAAAGCCAGATACATGTTTTGGTAGACAATGCAATGGTATGCTAGGTCATTGATAAGAATGGATGAGAATGGATGCACATCTCGTGAGAGGGGCAACGAGAAACAGGTGACCAAAAAACTGACCAACTGAACTATTCCATCCAATTCACATCATACTTCATATAAAAGTGGGAGATCACGAGGATCTTGCCCTTTTTCCTTATGGTCGACATTAGGAGAGGACCTTGCTAGTCGTCCCTGTGAACTGAAGCCTAGTGACAGAGTGAATCCAGTTCCAGTTGGCTGCAGAGTCCAATCCAGGACTTCGGGTGCTGGCCCTGCAGTTGCTGAGACTTTCAAGATTGGTTTTGTATATTTTGTATTATTTTCCCTATTCTTATTAGTAGCATTAGTAAAACATCTTTAACTTTTCCAACTCTCTTCTCTCTGTTCTTTTTTTCCCTCCCAGTCACCTGTCCTTAGTGGGAAGGGGGGAGAGGGAGGGGCTGAAGAGGGAAGTGGGAGGAGAGAGGGGTTAACAATATATCTGCCACGGTTTTATTGTCACCCCGCAATCAAAACCTTGACAATTGGCAAAGGGCCTCTCCCTTTGTCATGCATCTACATCTAGATGCATCTTGTGTCAAATGTCGGCTGCTTCCCAATGTAACTTACTAACCCTCCCCTTCTCTTACCTCTTTAAAAATACCTCTATAATGTATTGCACCATTGTGTCGCTTACCGCCCGATGGTTGGAGAGGAGCCAGTGGAGGTCCTGATCAATAGGTCAATGCATGTTGGAGTCCTGCTCGGTCCATGTCTCCTTCTGTCAGAAGCAGTAAGACAGTCCAGGCAAAACCATTACGACTGTCCCACCTGGGTTACCAGAAAATGTTGTCCCAAAAGGTGGGATGTATTAGATGTATTCCTGGGGTGTATTAGAAGGGGGGTGGTTAGTAGGTCCAGAGAGGTTCTCCTTCCCCTCTACTCTGCCCTGGTGAGTCCACATCTGGAATATTGTGTCCAGTTCTGGGCCCCTCAGTTCAAGAATGACAGGGAACTGCTGGAGAGAGTCCAGTGGAGGGCAACAAAGATGATTAAGGGAGTGGAGCATCTCCCTTATGAGGAAAGGCTGAGGGAGCTGGGTCTCTTTAGCTTGGAGGAGACTGAGGGGTGATCTCATTAATGTTTATAAATATGTAAAGGGTGAGTGTCACGAGGATGGAGCCAGGTTCTTCTCTGCAACATCCAGTGCTAGGACAAGGGGTAATGGGTTCAAACTGGAACACAAGAGGTTCCACTTAAATTTGAGAAGAAACTTCTTCTCAGTAAGGGTAACAGAACACTGGAACAGGCTGCCCAGGAGAGTTGTGGAGTCTCCTACTCTGGAGACATTCAAAACCTACCTGGACACCTTCCTGTGTAACCTCAAATAGGTGTTCCTGCTCTGGCAGGGAGATTGGACCAGATGATCTTTCGAGTTCCCTTCCAATCCCTAACATTCTGTGATTCTGTGATTCTGTGATTGTTACCTGGTGTGCAGATACCAATTTATACATGGGGTCAAGGTATTTCCTTTATTTACAGTTCTGCACAGAAAAAGGTGCTAGGCAATCTTTCTCAAAGCTAGCACACTAGAAGTAGGCTGAGCTATGTATTTATACATTTCAACTTTTAACTTTTAACTATTCCTAACATCTTCTGCATATTTATGCCTACTCAGAGTTCATTGGTCTAAACTTTGCTCTCTTTGGTTTAAAGGTACAGTCCACTTTTATTCTTCTATGCATGCTCAGTGAATAGTGGGCTTTTCTGAGTTGGGGGCGTTTTTTGAGTCAGAGGTCAAGATCTTCCCCTGCTACCTTTACTTTTCCCCTAGTTCCTATAGCCTTTGTTTTGATCTTGGTAATTTCCCATCCTTTGGCCACCAAAACTTTGAATTCCTCATTTATCTTCCTTTTTATTCTTCACGGGAGAGTTAAATTTCAACCAAAAGGTTCAACCAAGTGAGCATCTCCACATAATACTAATCCCAAGGTCTAGGCAATCATAGAGCAGCAAAACTGATTCAAATTACTTATTCAACTATACCAAAATTCAAGATCTAAGACATCACACCCATGAGCAAAAAAAGAAATAGCTACCTAGCCGAGAGTGAGAGTGCCCATTCTTCCTCCTCCATCACCATGTGGGCATCCCCTGTATCATACCAGGAAGCATGAAAGCATCAGCAGTCCAGCTGCTGCTGGATCTGCTTCAAATGCTTTTTGGGTAAGCTAATGTTTTATATGCTTCAGCTTGGAGGTTTGGTCTATACCATTTAAATAAGCTAGTGGATCTGACAAAACTGCCAGAAAAAAAGATGATGGCTGCAAGAGACAGCAATTTGCAGATGATAATGGCTGCCTAATGGTCCTTCAGCTCTTCCTGGCCACCTGTCCTGCCTAAGTGGTGCTCTCACCCAGCATATATCAGGCCTTAGCATGAACTGCGTTAGCCAAAATCTAAGCAGGAGTTGAGTGAGCAGTCGCACTCCACCAAATACGTTTGGCATAGACCAAACATCTAGCAAACTCATTGCTTTGGTGAGTGGAAGAGGTACTGTTCCTCCTCTTGCCTCACTGAGGGTGAGGGTAGGGGAAAGTTTTGAGCGCTTAAACTGAAGTCTGGCTTCACAGTTTGTAATTGAGTAACAACTGATGGTACACACTTTCAACACGGCGAGATAAGTGCTAAATATGGATATACAAGCATACTAATAACAAAATAAAATAGAATACAATCCTACAATTATCATAGTATGTAACATAAGATGCAATATGCCAGTTGCAGATGGTGCATTAAAATGTCATGCCAGTGATGACTAGCAGATTGTTCAATTTCTGTTGCAATTCTGATAATTCATTCTTAGGCAGGAGCAATCATTTTGTTCCTGTTGTTCCACAGAACATCACAAAGTGACACCATACATGTACAACTCTGCGATTGTCATACACTGAGTCTAAAACAAGTATCTGAGGATATATTACTGGAACATGGGTCTTATATTACTAAATGCTCAAGGCAGCACCATTCATGGTTTCTCCATTGTTCACATCCAGAAGTATCAATTAGATTGCCTTGGTTATCTATCAGTTTGCTTCCTTGAACTGGTGCCCATATTCTGTTAGCTACAACTATGGGAAACAGGCTATACTGGTAAATCACAAAATCACAGAATGGTTAAGGTTGAAAGGGACCTCTGGAGATCATCTAGTCCAACCCACCTACTAAAGCAGGTACACCAAGAGAAGATGGCACAGGAATGCATCTCTCGTTATTTTATTAAACTGCGTTTATCTCAATCCAAGTTTCTCCCTTCCCTTTTGACTCCCTGGTTGGGGGGGGGGGGTGGGGGGGGTGGGGGTGAGCGAGCAGCTATCATGGTTGTATTGCTAGCTCGAGTTAAAACATGACAGGCTTTTGTGGTGCCCAACATGAGGCTCAAAAACTGCTAAAATTTGGCACTAAAAAGAGGTAAAATTTAGAGATGTTGGTGTTCTTACTGCTGTGATGCAGATTCAATTTTTTTGGCATGGTGCCAACTCATAGGGTTGAGATACAGGTCTGTGTACTTTGGACATCATCTAGTAGTATTAAAGCAGTTTGAATTATATTGGTTTAAAGATGCTGTGACATAAGTTGTATCAGCTGCTCTCTACAATGTGTTCTGCAGAACCTTATTTGTGCTGAGCATATTTCACTATTAGGTTCGTGCATTCTATTACATCTGGAAACTGGATGATGATGATGATGTTTCTGTGTGTTTTGGCACTGTTGTATTTAGAGAAACCACTATTATATCTAGAGAAACCTCCAGTAGAGATTAAAGAGAAATACATCTATGTGTTTTCCAATTGGATGAGCCAATCTATAGAAAAGCTAACTAACTATACCTTTCCTTTTACATTAGGACAGATTACAGATGTTTTTGAGAGTTTTGAATATCCTTGGAGCTTTGACCATACTTTATTGGTATTGTCAGGTCTGCTGAATGTGTGTCAGTTGATGCCAGTGATAAGAGAGATGATGTTTAATAGGAGGATTGCATCTATTCTAACTCCTGAGACTTATGTTCCATCTTCTCAAGCCTCAGCAACAGGCATGGTTATGGTTGCTGTCTGCCCCAAATGGGGGAAGGCAACTAAAACAGCTCCAACTCCTACACAGAGCAAGGCAGTGAAGGCTATAATAGCTACATTACCCACTACCCCACCCCAACTACTGCTTCTCCAGCCTCAAAGATTGACAAGGCAGCTCCAGCTCCTACACAGAGCGAAGCCGCCAAGGCCGTTACCTCCCTGACCGCAGACACTGTTGCTTCTCCAGCCTCATAGACCGACAACGCAGCTATTGCACCCCCCAACACTGTGCACTGCTACTGCTACTGCTGTAACCACAACAGCCACTGTAATTATGCCAATGTTGGTGACAGTCATTTAGACTCTGGAAATACATCAAGAGATTGTGAGCCCATATCGGCATCAGTTGCCAGTTGTAAGAAAGTCACAAGAAAGACTACTCATGCTACAGATGATGGCAAAGGGCCAACACCAACCCAAGGGTCAGTGTCATCAGCACAAGGAGGAGAGGAAATGACTCAATCCTTTTCTCCAAGTGAGCTGAGAGATATGTGAAAAGATTTTAGTCATCATGAAGGAGAGAATGTTGTAACCTGGTTGCTCTGATGCTGGGATAACGGAGCTGAGAGTATGGAACTAGAAGGTGGGGAATCCAGGCAGTTGGGATCTCTGTCAAGGGATTCCACCCTTGATAGGGCAATTTCAAGAGAGAACATCTCCACCACCCTCTGGATCCGACTCCTGACAGCTATGAAAGATTGTATATGTAAACCAGGGAAATGGAATACTATGGAGAGAAGTATCCAGTTCCTGAGAGAAATAGCTGTGCGGGAGATCATCTATTTTGAGCCAAACAGCCAAGAGGGGACAGACCCAGACAGAATCAATCGTACACGACCTTTGTGGCGCAGGTTTGTATGAAGCGCACCACCTGCATATGCTAAAGTCATTCACAGCAATGATCTGGTCAGCTGGAGGCAGACAAAGCATTTCTGATGTGATTAAGCAGCTTTGGGACTTTGAGGACAGCCTTGCTGGCTCTCTACAGGCTTGTGTCTCGACCATGGAGAATCTGTGTGAAAAATCTGATGACCAGTTTGAAAAGCTGTTGCAGGAAATCAAAGAACTCAGAGAAGACAGGTTCCATTCACCACTTGCACATTTCAGCTATTAGGAGAAGGCATTTCCAATCTCAAGAGAGAGGACAGAGGCAGCCCAAAAAAGAGGTTCACTGAGGTTCTTCCTCTGTGAGCAGGGAGAAAACATGAGAAGGTGGCATAGAAGGCCTACCTCAGAACTTCAGGAATGAGTACATCAGTTAAAAGGAAAAATGCAAGGGCGAAAAATCATGGACTCCACACAATCCAATATGAATTCAAGAGAAGCCATTTATTACAGAGACAAACCTCCTTATATATGCCGTTATTTCCTGATCACGCGTCCACACTCCAAGCATGCATTAGCTGATTGGATATTGTCCATGTTCACGGGCTGTCCACGCGCCCGAGTCTCACTGCTAATAGGTCTGTTGATTTACACCACGTTGGGGCCTTGTTATTTCAGAGTTGCTTCTCTCCCATGGCAGGTCCTGTTCACAGCCTTGAAATTCCTGGCTGGTTCAGTAACAAATCTCCATCTAACAGCAACCCCTCCACAACTCAGCCTCAAGAAAATCCCTCAAATCTCCCACAGAAAAACTCCTAGGAATATGGCTGATCCAATTTACAAAAGGAGCAGAAGAGATTCTGATCCTCTTGAAGGAACCTCTAATTTGTACACAGAGACTGTGCATAACACACATTAGAGGGGTCCTGCGTCCAGCCAGGCCGAGGAAAGGAACAACAGAGTTTATTGGACTGTGCAGATACAATGGCCTGGTACAACACGCCTCAAGGAGTACAAACCTTTGGTGGACACTGGTGCTCAGTGCACGATAATCCCCTCAAACTATAAAGGAACACAATCCATCAGTATTTCTGGAGTGACTGGGGGATCCCAGGAACTGACTGTTGTAGAGGCTGAAATGAGCCTAACTGGAAAAAACTGGCAAAAGCATCCCATTGTGACTGTCTCACATGCTCCATGCATCCTTGGAATAGACTGCCTCAGGAGAGGGTATTTTAAGGACCCAAAAGGGTATCAGTATGCATTTGGCATAGCAGCCATAGACACTGAGAATATGAAACAGCTGTCGACTTTGCCTGGTCTCTCAGAGGACCTTTCTGTTGTAGGACTGCTGATGGTTGACGACCAACAGGTGCCAATTGCTACCATGACGGTGCATCACCGGCAATATCGCACAAATAGAGACTCTTTGATTCCTATCCAGAAGCTGATCCGTCAACTGGAAAGCCAGGGTGTGATCAGTAAGACTCGCTCACCTTTTAATAGCCCAATTTGGCCAGTGCGTAAGTCTAGTGACAAGTGGAGACTAACTGTAGACTATCGTGGCCTGAATGAAGTTATGCTCAAGTGGAAGAGAAGAGTATATAGATCATGGAAGGAGGGGCTGACCACTTGGGGAGAATATAAGGCTGTTGTCAGAGGGTGTAGGGAGGCAACTAGGAAAACTAAGGCCTCCTTAGAATTAAACCTTGTGAGAGGGGTCAAGGACAACGGGAAGAGCTTTTTCAAATACGTGGCAGATAAAACTAACACCAGAACCAATGTAGGTAAACTGATGAATGAGGTGGGTGCCCTGGTGACAGAAGATACAGAGAAGGCACAGTTACTGAATGCCTTCTTTGTCTCTGTCTACTCTGCCAGAGGCTGTCCTGAGGAGCCCCGTACTGCTGAGGCCCCAGAGGAAGTCAGGACAATGGAGGAGTTTGCCTCGTTTGATGAGGACTGGGTTAGGGAGCAGTTATGCAATCTGGACATCCATAAATCCATGGGTCCGGATGGGATGCATCCGTGGGTGCTGAGGGAGCTGGCTGAGGTCATTGCTGGACCGCTCTCCATCATCTTTGCTAGGTCTTGGGTAACAGGAGAGGTGCCTGAGGACTGCAGGAAAGCAGATGTCACTCCAGTGTTCAAAAAGGGCAAGAAGGAGGACCTGGGTAACTATAGACCAGTCAACCTCACCTCCATCCCTGGGAAACTGATGGAACTACTTATCCTTGGTATCATCTCAAAGCATATCAGAGATAATAGGGTCATTAGGGGCAGTCAACATGGCTTCAGCAAAGGGAAGTTGTGCTTGACCAACCTCATTGACTTTTATGAGGACCTAACAAGATGGATGGATGATGGCAGAGAGGTGGACGTGGTCTACCTTGACTGGAATAAGGCATTTGACACAGTCTCCCACAGTATCCTCACAGCTAAATTGAGGGAGTGCAGTCTGGATGATCGGGTAGTGAGGTGGACTGTGAAGTGGCTGAAGGGAAGAAGCCAGAGAGTCATGGTCAATGGGGTGGAGTCTAGTTGGAGGCCTGTATCTAGTGAAGTGCCTCAGGGGTCAGTACTGGGGCCTGTATTATTCAATATATTCATCAACGATTTGGAGGAGGGAATAGAGTGTACTATCAGCAAGTTTGCTGATGACACCAAGCTGGGAGGAGTCACTGACACACCAGAAGGCCGCACCGCCATCCAGCGAGACCTGGACAGGCTGGAGAGTTGGGCAGGGAAAAATTTAATGAAATATAACAAGAGCAAGTCTTGCATCTGGGTAGGAACAACCCAACTACATTCCATGTAGTTACCAATGATTTAACTTCTTTATCTCCATTGCTGAATTTATCCCATAATTTCTGCCCTATATCGTCCCAAAGTTCAAGTTTAAGTTTTGAGTCACTAAAGCTCATAACAGTCTTTTCAGATTTTAGTTGCTTCAGTGTAGTAATCATCAGTTTCCAGGAGGTTACAAGGCCGAGAATATCTTTTTCACTGCGACTAATTGCCTTCCACAACACAGTTCCCACTTTTTCCCAAATCTCTGTTTGAAAAGCTCCTAACTGATCAGCAGGAAACCCATTGCCTCTGCACCAGATTAATAGTCTTTTGAGGTTACTCTCCTCATACTTCACCCCTCTCTTAGAATATGCGAGAGGAGCCGCAGTATTTCTTCTTCTTCTTTAAAAATATTCTGCCCCATCTCCTCTCGCCCCCAGCTGTTCACCTCTTTGGGTGTCTGTTGCAATGATATCAGATCCTTTATCCCTCCTCTGTTGCTTCTGTAGCGATCAATCAGGAGTCACGCTGCCTGCAGACTGCGTCCCGGTCACAGTCCGGCCGCGCCGTTCCAGCTGGGGCTCTCTCCCCGCAGTGGTCATCCCCCTTCCGTAAATTCTCCTTATGGATCATGTTGGGGTCACCACTTGCGAGGGCGAAAAATCATGGACTCCACACAATCCAATATGAATTCAAGCGAAGCCATTTATTACAGAAACAAGCCTCCTTATATATGCAGTTATTTCCTGATCACGCGTCCACACTCCAAGCATGCATTAGTTGATTGGATATTGTCCATATTCACGAGCTGTCCATGCGCCCAAGTCACTGCTAATAGGTCTGTTGATTTACATCTTCTTGAGGCCCTGTTATTGTAGAACTGCCTCACTCCCACAGCAGGTCTTGTTTTCAGCTTTCGAGCTGACCTTGAAATTCCTTTGAGCCTGGTTAGTTCAGAAATAATTCTCCATCTAATAGAAACCCATCCACACAACAACCTCAAGAAAATCCCTCACATCTCTCACAGGTAATTGCTCCATAATACCATACACCATACTAACAGTATTCAGTAAGTACCTTTCAGGTCAATGAAGAATGAACTTCAACAAAACTGAAGAAAGCCCAGCAATCATGAAACCAGAGCTGTCTTCAACAACTGGCATCCAGCCACCTCCTCAGGGTTGACACCTTTGACCTGCAAACCACAGGCATGAACTACATCAGATACACAAGCTATGAGTTCCAGATGTAGCATGCCACAATGCAACACTCCAACATGGCACTCCATCTTTCTTGCCCCAGGAGACCATCTTGACAGACAGAATACAAAGTCACAGACTAAGTGGACTTAATGAACATTTTAGAGGGATGAGATGATGCTGTGGACTAAGGGAATAATATCTATGTGCACATATATATATAAAGTTGTAGTAATTAACTGAAATGTATTGGTAAGTCTAAGACCTGAGCATGACAGAAAAGGTATAGAATAAGGGGTGGAATATACTGAATCTCTCGCTGCCAGGAGTGTGACAGTCTGGGGCACTCTCGGTTCTCTCTGGACCACACGATTTGGTGCTATTGTGTTTAGGGAGTGAGCTGCTGTCCGGGACAGGGGGAGGTTTTGGCGCAGACTGTGGTCGGGAGGAGGCGAGCTGCAGCCACATGGTGAGAGATTGTGTTGTGTATCCATCGCTTTGTGTGTTCTTTCACTATTGTCATTGTTATTGTTGTGGGTTTTGTTTTGCTTTGTTTTGTTTTGTTTTCTCTGTTCCGTTAAACTGTCCTCATCCCATCCCACAAGTTTTGCCTTTTGTTTCCTGATTCTCCTCCTCATCCTACCAGGGCAGGGAAGGGGTGAGTAAGTGGCACATGGTTTTAGTTGCTGGCTGGGGGTGGAACTGGGGCTAAACTGCGACACTGCAAATTTTGTTTACCTGGACTTTAATAAAGCTTTTAACACTTTCCCACAGCATTCTCCTGGAGAAACTGTCTGGTCATGGCTTGGATGGGCATATTCTTCTCTGGATAAAAATCTGGTTGGATGGCTGGGCCCAATGAGTTGTGGTAAATGGAGTTAAATCCAGTTGGTGGCCAGTCACAAGTGGTAATCCCCAGGGCTCAATATTGGGGCCAGTTCTGTTTAATATCTTTATCAGTGATCTGGATGAGGGGATTGAGTGCACTCTAAGTAAGTTTGCAGACGCCACCAAGTTGGGTGGTGTCACATACATACCTTGACTCAGATTCGTTGATCCCCTTGGTTGGAATATACTCAATACCTGAAGTCCATAAACAAAGGCTTTTATTTTGTGGCTCAGCTCACATGGCAAATAATTTGCTAATAGAAAGATTTACAATGCTTGTGGGGTTTATACTTTACATGACTTATTACTTATTAAAAATAAAAGCAAAAGAATAAAGAGAGAGGGAGAAAAAGAGATATCACCACTCTCAGATCCCACAATGTGTATGATGGGTGAAATAGTCCTCTGGTTCTCAGATTCCACTATGAGAATGATGGGCAAAGTAGTCCTCCAGTGGTGGGTGCGCTGCCAGTGCTTGTATATGTCAAGTTCTTGCTTCCGGATTGCTTGCTTACATAATCCTTGATCTTCTGCACAGATGCCACTGTGGGTGTTGGTCGCAAAAAGTGGAAGGGTCAGTACTGTTGAGGGTGCACTTGGTCTCTTCATCCAGGTCACTGATGAACAAGTGGAACAGGACTGGACCCATTGCTATCATGGAGACGTGGTGGGACAGCTCACATGACTGGAATGTTGTCATGAAGGGCTATGTACTTTTCAGGAAAGACAGGCCAGCAAGGCGAGGTGGAGGAGTTGCACTTTATGTGAGAGAGCAACTTGAATGTCTTGAACTCTGCCTGAGGGGGGTTGACGAGTGAGTTGAATCCCTATGGGTAAAAATTAAGGGACAAGCTAATAAGGGTGATACTGTTGTGGGTGTTTACTACAAGCCACCTGATCAGGAAGAGGAAGTTTTCTACAGACAGCTGGAAGTAGCCTCACAAACACATGCCCTGGTTCTCATGTGTCCTGGTTTTGTTAAAAACAAGTTTCTCTTTTAGTGAATTTGCCTGTCAGCTAAAGCTTTCATATCAGCTGCATTTTCCTGGAAAACCAGATACATTTTTGGTAGACATAGCAATGGAATGCGAGGTTATTGATAAAGAACAGATTCACATCTCACGAGAGGGGCAATGAGAAACAGGTGACCAAGAAACTGACCAATGGAGTATAACATTCCATTCACGTGAATACTTCATATAAAAGTGGGAGATCACAAGGATCTCATCCCTTTTTCCTTATGGCCGGCATTAGGAGAGGACCTTGCTAGTCGTCCCTGCGAACTGAGGCCTAGTGACAGACTGAATCCAGTTCCGGTTGGCTGCAGAGTCCAATCCAGGAATTCAGGTGCCAAAGCAGTTGCTGGGACTCTCAAGATTGGTTTTGTGTAATTTGTACTATTTTTCTCTATTTTTATTAGTAGCATTAGTAAAACATTTTTAATTTTTCCAACTCTCTTCTCTCTGTCCTTTTTTCCCCTCCCAATCACCTGTACTTAGTGGGAAGGGGGGAGAGAGAGGGGCTGAAGGGAGAAGGGGGGGAGAGGGGGTTAACAATACATCTGCCACGGTTTTATTGCCACCCCGCAATCAAAACCTCAACATCATGGGAGACTTCAATCACCCTGACATCTGCTGGGTAGGCAACACAGCTAAGCATGCCCAGTCCAGGAGTTTCCTACAGATCCTGGTGGGATCAAACTCTGGCTGCCTGGGGGCAAGACCACCACCAGCAAGAAAGAAGATCAAGGGATTCCTGTCTCCTCCCCTTCCCTGACTGAAGAAGGCAGGTCAAGGGAAAGGGGTGAAGAGAAACAAGTCCACACTAAGGTTGGCAGGAGAAACATCCCCCTACCCAACCCACCTTCCCAGGTGCCTCTGTCCAACAGGCAAGAGGCTCAGGATGTGGAACGCAGCAACTTCAGGAACTAGGAGAAATGGCAGCAAGTTCCTGTCTGGTGCAGAATGAGGAGGGTTCCTACTGTGACCACCCCATCCTCCCAGGTTCTCTTGTAAAACAGGTATGAGGCCTTGTAAGTGGAACCAAACAACAACATCGAGGGAGTCAGTTCCACTGAGTTGGACGTGCTGCAGAGAATAAGTCACCCTGCATCCTCCATCAAAACAGCTCCCACAAAGAAAAAAAGGCAGGTTGTGGTTGTAGGAGACTCCCTTCTAAAGGGAACAAAAGGCTGTATATGCAGGCCAGACCCACTTCTTAGGGAAGTCTGATGCCTCCCTGGGGCCAGGGTTAAAGATGTTAGAAGGAAACTTCCTGTCCTGGTTAGGACCTCAGACTACTACCCACTAATAATTTTTCAGGTGGGCAATAATGAAAGTGAAAAGGGAAAGCTAAAGATGATCAAGAGAGACTTCAGGGCCTTGGGACAACTGGTCAAGGGATCAGGAGCACAAGTAGTGTTCTCCTCTATCCCCACAGCTGCATTGTATGATGAGGAAAGATGCAGGAAGACCCAGCAGATCAATACCTGGCTGCAGGACTGGTGTCACTGGCAGAATTTTGGGATTTTTGATCATGAATCAGCTTACATGGCACCTGGCCTGCTAGCAACAAATGGGATGCACCTGTCTCAAAAGCAGAAAAGGATCTTGGGGCAGGAGTTAGAAGGACTTATTGAGAGGACTGTAAACAAGATTTGAAGGGGGAGGAAACCAGGTGTGGCAGAGGCACACCCAAGGGTGACATGCCGGTATCTGAGGGTAGTACTAGCGAGGCCCTTCAGTGTGCCAACCCAGTGGAATCAATGACTCAGCTGAAGTGCATCAATACAAATGCATGCAGCATGAGCAACAAACAGAAGGAGCTGGAAGCCCTTGGGAGTCAGAAAAACTGTGATATAATTGCCATCACATGTGGAGAGTCTCTGGCTGTGTGCTGTGAACAAGCCAGGGCTTGATGCGGCTGTGCTACACGGAAGGATTTCCCTGAGACACCAGAGACAAAAGGAAAGTAAACAGAAGCTGCTCTGCCCTCGACCCAGGCTGCAGGAGGGGCGTTGCCGCTGCGCATGAACAGTCTGTGAGCAGTGCCCTGCAGCCAATCGCCATAGTGGGGGGGGATGAGTGACTGTGAGTGTAACCAATTGTAGCCTGCACTTGCCGCATGGCCTTTTGGTATAGAGTATATAAGGCTTGGAAAAACGTGGTCTCGGGGACATTGATATTCAGTGTTGTTTAAGAGTTCATTAAAGAGTACGGATGGTAAATTCACATTGAATTAGACTCCTTACTCTCGCCCGGCCCGCCCGTTCGATCAAAGAGCTTATGCCGGCGTCTGGATTCGTCGAATTTACTACCACTACAAATGGTAGCAGAGGATGGTTCGTTAGCAAAGCATAACGCTCCGGATCTACATATGGTAGCAGAAGGATGGATCGTTAGCAAAGCATAACGCTCCGGATCGAAATTACTGCGGTAAGCAGCGTTCATAAAAAACGGAGCCAAGCCGGGGTGTGGGATAGTGTGCTTAGTCCGATATCAAAAGACGGGCACCTGTCGAGCTGGCCACTCGCATCCTACGTTAAGACCGCGCTGATAAGATAATGGATATTGAAACAGCCGCGGCACTGCTGACGACTATTCTCTCTAAGAGAGGTATTGAATCGTCACAGGAAAAGCTAATCACATTGATTTTTTTAGCTCAGAAGTGGGGACACTTTGGAGAAGTTCCACTTTTGTTTTCCCCAACGGAATGGAGATCAGTGGGGGACACTATGTGGGACAAAACTATCAGAGAGGAAGAAGAGAAAGAAATTAAAGCTGTGAGAGAATTGTGGAAAACCGTATTAGAATCATTAGAAGTTATGAAATCGGAACAGCGTGCCGCCCTAAGAGCCGCGGAGGCGCTTGTCCCAGAACAAACCTGGACTGATAAAACTTGTCCAAAAGAAAAGAGGGGCCTGTGGGCTACTCTGTGGGGTCTGCCTGCCGTTCGGGGTGGTCGCGGGGTCCCGGCTCAGCCAATACTTTCACAATCCGATCTGCAACGCGGATTAGAAACTGCGCGGCTCGTAAACAAAGAACCGGAAGTTTCCCCCTCCGAGTCTCTGGGGCAATGTGCCAAGAAGGCGGAAGTGCAACTGGTCGACTGTCCGGATGTGGGAGGCCCTGAGTGCCGCCCTCCTCCTACCGCTCCGCCTCTGCCCTGCCCCGAGCCGGACGCCCCCCCTCCCTCCGAGAAAAACGTGGGGGCCCGGCCCGGCCCGGCCGCGGCGCCGTCGCCGGGGCCGGGGCCGCCTCAAACTTTGCCTCCGCAAGCACCCGCGGAAGTTTTTTGTGAGCCTCCTCCTACATCATTGGGCTCACCCCAAGCAGTAGAGCAGTTACTGCAAGTTATTACCAACAAGCTTGAACAACTTAAGAGTGTCAAATGTAGAGAAAAATAAGGAACAAATTGAGTTTCAAAAACCGGCTTGCCCTTCACAAACAATGCAATCAAAGGTGCCTATAGATTCTACTGACCAACCACAGCTCCGACGTGGCAGATGGTCAGGGGTCATCAAAGATGCCATCCTAGAAGGTGATTGGTCTCCAGCAAAATTAGCCCTACCGGTAATTCAAAATATGAACACTCAGACAACGGTATGGGAACCACACAATTGGAAAATTTTGCAGCAAGCAAAACAAACAACCACAAGCTATGGTATACGTTCAGCAGCTACCGGACACAAAGAACATCTCCGAACCTGTATCACAATCAGTGACCAACCGTGAACCAGGCTTCTTTCACCTCAACAAGCCAAGCACCGCAGGAAGCCTCGGAGTTGATGTGGAGACAGCAGTAGATATAACATTGACCAATACTGCAATTCATAGAATACCAACTAATGCTAAAGGACCTTTATTTCGACAAGATAGTCTCATTGGAGGCCTATTGATTGGCCGTTCTTCTGCTAGTATCAAAGGTCTTATAGTAATACCAGGTATAATTGATGCAGATTTCACAGGAACTGTTCAAATCCTGGCCTACACTCTGCATCCGCCAATTTTTATTCCTTCTGGGAGTAGAATAGCTCAGGTAGTAGCACTGGAAAACTGCCTACCAATGCTTCCAGGAGTTCCTCCAGCATCCTCAACACAAAGGCATGATAAAGGATTTGGATCGACAGGTCCTGCAGTTTGCTTCACCTCATCAATGACTCAGCGTCCCATGTTACGTGTGCAACTATTTCAGTCTGATTCTACTGTTGTTGTAGAGGTAAATGCAATGCTTGATACTGGAGCTGATGTCTCCATCATTAGTCAATTCAAATGGCCACGAAATTGGAAACTTCAAAAATCAATCTCTTCCACTGTAGCTGGAGTAGGGGGTCAAACTACTCCAAATATAAGTGTTGATCCCATTTCGATTAGTTTCCCTGAAGGTCAATGTGTTACCCTTAGGGTGTATGTAATGGAATTGCCAAGCAGCCTTGAGGCGCTTATTGGCCGTGATGTCTTGGGGCAACTTGGTGCTGTGTTAACTACTTTGCCTTTTCCTTAGTGGTCACTGGAAAGCAGTTGCCCAACCTTCCATTGACCTGGTTAACAGATAGCCCAGTTTGGGTTGACCAGTGGCCATTAACAGAAGAGTGACTGCAAAAGGCACATGAATTAGTAGAAGAGCAATTAGTTGCAGGCCATATCAAGCCTTCTACTAGTCCATGGAATACCCCAATTTTTGTAATACCAAAAAAGAGTGGAAAGTGGCGATTATTACATGACTTGCGAAAGGTAAATGATCAAATGCAAGCCATGGGTGCTTTACAGCCTGGATTACCATCACCTGTAATGTTACCAGAAAATTGGCATATTCTAATTATAGATTTAAAGGATTGTTTCTTTACCATTCCTTTTCATGAACAAGATACACAGCGTTTTGCATTTACACTGCCTTCAGTAAACAAAGCGGAACCAGCTAAAAGGTATGAGTGGGTAGTGCTACCGCAAGGTATGAAAAATTCTCCTACACTGTGCCAAATGTATGTTGCATGGGCACTTCAACCTATTCGTGCATCATGGAAACAAACAATTATTTATCATTATATGGATGATATTCTGTTCTGTCAACAAGCTGAGTTCACAGAAAGTTCCATAGTCCAAATTACGATCAAACTCAAAGAAAAGGGGTTGGTCATAGCTCCAGAGAAAGTTCAGAAGTCTGCACCTTGGAAATACCTTGGTTGGTCCATTTGTGATGCACAGATTCGTCCACAAAAAATTGAATTACATACTGATTTACAAACATTAAATGATGTCCAAAAATTGTTAGGGGACATACAATGGATTAGAAATTGCGTCGGCATTACTAACAATGATATAGCACCTCTTACTTCGCTTCTAAAAGGAGGTGATCCAGCTAAGAAAATAAGCTTAGAGTCCGTGCATCTCAAATGTCTTTCTGATATTATACAAAAAGTACAGACAAATTGGTCTAGCCGAAGACTTTCTGATCGACCAATTTCCCTCCTTATTAGCAATCTAGAACATCCGTGTGCAATCATCTGCCAGTGGCAAAACAAAAACGGGGAATTCCCCATAGATGTTGCTACAGATTCTTCCTTTTGTGCCACTGTCAGATTGAAAACAGAAAATGATTTGCGATTATTAGAGTGGATTTTTCTCAGTGTCCAACCAAAATTCAGTATTCAAACGAGACCAGAAGCAATTGGAGAATTGATTCGAAAAGGAAGATCTCGAATATTAGAAATTAGCGGTCAGGAACCAGATGACATCAGTATTCCGATAAATGGAGCCGATTTAGAATGGTGGCTGAGACATTCGATGCCTATACAGAATGCATTATTAGGATTTATAGGCAAGGTACATTCACGACAACCAAAAGGTAAACTATGGCAATTCCTTAGAACAAATCAGTGGTTAGAGAGAAGCAAAGTAAAAGCAAAACCTGTTGAAGGCCTTACAGTATATACAGATGCAGGAAAACGAAGACACCAGGCAGCATGTGTCTGGCAAGAGAATAGTCAATGGAAACAGCATTTAATTGAAGGTTCAAAAGAGGATTCATTGCAGACTTTAGAGCTCACGGCAGTAATATGGGCCTTAAATAATTGGCTGAAATCTGCTTTAAATGTTGTCACAGATTCTTTGTATGTAGCAGGTGTAATACCCAGAATGGAAAATGCCCTGTTAAGACAATCGAATAATCCTCGATTAGGAAAATTGTTTGTACAATTGAGAGCTATTTTAAATCAAAGAAAAGAACCCTGTTGTGTGATTCACATCCGCAGTCATCAATGGAATCTTGGTCTAGGTGAAGGAAATCAAATTGCAGATAGTTTAGTAAGTTCAGTACAGCACATGCCTCCAACAGATAAATTCCAACAAGCGAGACAAAGTCATGAGAGCTTTCATCAGAATGCCAGAGGTCTCCAAAGACAATTTGATTTAACTTTAAATGAAGCAAGAAGTATTGTACAGGCATGTCCTCAGTGTGGAAGCCAGATGTTAGGTATAGGAATCGGTGTCAATCCTCGAGGTTTAAAAGCCTTAGAAGTATGGCAAATGGATGTGACACATGTGCCAGAATTCGGAAAACTTAAATATGTGCATGTCACAATCGATACTTTTCCAAAAATGATATGGGCTACTGCTTTACCAGGAGAAAAAGCACTACATGTATGTAAACATCTTACAGCTTGTTTTGCTGTAATGGGTGTCCCAGAAAAGATTAAGACAGACAATGGCCCTGCCTATGTTAGCCAGAAAGTTAGAACTTTTCTAATGAAATGGGGAGTGAAACACGTTACAGGTATACCTCATTCCCCAACAGGCCAAGGAATCATCGAGAGAGCACATCAAATGATTAAAGGGTATTTGAGCAAACAGAAGCAGGAAGAGTTAGATTGTCAACAGCGTTTAGCAAAGGTGTTGTTTACCTTGAATTATTTATGTCTAACTGGAGACCATGAGGAGCCTCCTGTGATCATTCATCATTATCAGATCAGACTAGGAAGGAAAAACACTTTACCGGAATTCATGGTGAGATATCGTGATCCCACCACTGGATTGTGGAAGGGACCAGTACCTGTTATTTTTAATGGTAGAGGGTATATGTGTCTCTCCACAGATCAAGGTCCATTGTGGGTTCCAAGCCGAGCAGTAAAGCCGGAGTTGAAACAAACTCAACCAAGTCAACTCCCTGCAGCAGAACCCTCGGAGGTCACAGAGTGAGGTGTAACCTTTGCATTGATTTAGCTGTGACATGTATGCGTACTATAGTTATATAAGTAGATCTTTAAACACCACTACCTCTTGAGTAAGTTTATCAACACCCAGCACATCGTTTGTTATAAGTTGAGTATCTTTAAACCAAAGTTCTTGGAATTTGTTTAATCAATCCATTGCGATATTTAAACGGCAATGGAATACCTCAGGTTTATTGCAAAGTGCACTGTTTACGTTGATTGTTGTTGTTATTTATATGTTATGTATAAGTTGTTTTTTATCACATATCAAAAAAGGATTAGAACACACAGCTAATCAATCCTGGCTTGTCCAAAAAGAAAAAAAAAAGGAGGAATTGTGGAGAGTCTCTGGCTGTGTGCTGTGAACAAGCCAGGGCTTGATGCGGCTGTGCTACACGGAAGGATTTCCCTGAGACACCAGAGACAAAAGGAAAGTAAACAGAAGCTGCTCTGCCCTCGACCCAGGCTGCAGGAGGGGCGTTGCCGCTACGCATGAACAGTCTGTGAGCAGTGCCCTGCAGCCAATCGCCATAGTGGGGGGGGATGAGTGACTGTGAGTGTAACCAATTGTAGCCTGCACTTGCCGCATGGCCTTTTGGTATAGAGTATATAAGGCTTGGAAAAACGTGGTCTCGGGGACATTGATATTCAGTGTTGTTTAAGAGTTCATTAAAGAGTACGGATGGTAAATTCACATTGAATTAGACTCCTTACTCTCGCCCGGCCCGCCCGTTCGATCAAAGAGCTTATGCCGGCGTCTGGATTCGTCGAATTTACTACCACTACAATCACAGAAACATGGTGGGATGATTCTCATAATTGGAGCGCTGCAATGGATGGCTATAAACTCTTCAGAAGGGATAGGCAAGGAAGGAGAGGAGGTGGGGTAGCGATGTATGTTAGGGAGGTTTTTGATTGTCTGGAACTTGAGGAGGGTGGTGATAGGGTTGAGTGTCTGTGGGTGAGAATCAAGGGGAAGGGCAACAAGGCAGACATCCTGGTGGGGGTCTGTTACAGATCACTCAGCCAGGATGTAGAGGCAGATGAAATATTTTGCAGGCAGCATGGAGGACAACTTCCTAACACAGCTGGTTAGTGAGCCTACCAGGGAAGGAGTCCCACTGGATCTGATGTTTGTAAATAGAGAAGGACTCATGGGCAACGTGTCGGTTGGAGGTCGCCTTGGGTATAGTGATCATGAAATGATTGAGTTTACTATCCTTGGAGAAGTTAGAAGGGTGGTCAGCAGAACTGCTACTTTGGACTTCCAAAGGGCAGACTTTGATGTGTTCAGAAGGCTGGTTGGCAGAGTCCCTTGGGAGATAGTCCTGAAGGACAAAGGAGTCCAGAAAGGCTGGTCTCTCTTCAAGAAGGTAATCTTATGCGGCAATGAGGAACGACGCACACGGAGATGCAGACAAAGACACACACACAGGCAGAGGTTGTGTTCAGGAGGGAGCACAGAGCCAGGCAGAACAGAGAGAGCTGAGTCAGGCTAAGGCCCTCTTTATTAATCATCCACAATTTATAGGTTTACAGATATGGGCCTGGACTAAGAAGTTAGACAGGATGTTTTTTCAATAATTGTTATTCCAAACATACCACACTCGTGTTGCGTCTGTTTTCAGTCACGTTCCCACAAATTCACAGACCAGGCCCAACATCATTCACACGTCACATATACTTGGGGGTGGTTTTCCTGCCTGAGATACCATTCTCAAGAGCCTGGGCTATCACTCCTTACAATTATGAAAAACATACTTCAGTACAACTCGTCCAAGGCCCTTTATATTTTGACTAATTCCTGTGATTTATTCATGTTAGTATTATTTCTTTTTTGACCGTCTGGATGGTCATGTTAGTATCCATCTTCCTTTATCACACGTCTTGCTATTCCCACAATCTCAGAGGTGCAGGAGCAGGTTGTCCCTGTGTGCCAGAAGGCAAGCCGGCAGGGAAGAAGGCCAGCCTGACTGAATAGACAGCTGCAACTGGAACTTAGGAAGAAAAAGAATATTTATAACCTTTGGAAGGAGGGGCAGGCCACTCAAGAAGAATACAAGAATTCTGTGAGGTTATGCAGGGAGAAAATCAGAAGGGCCAAAGCCCAACTAGAGCTGAGCCTGGCTAGGACTGTGAAAGGCAAGAAGAAATGTTTCTATAAATACATTAGCAACAGGAGGAGGGCTAAGGAAAATCTCCATCCCCTGATAGATGCAGAGGGAAACATAGTGACAGAGGATGAGGGAAAGGCTGAGGTACTAAATGCCTTCTTCGCCTCAGTCTTTAATAGTCAGAACAGTTGTGCTCCAGGTACTCAGCCCCCTGAGCCAGAAGACAGGGATGGGGAGCAGAATGAAGCCCAAATAATCAAAGGGGAAATGGTTAGCGACCTGCTACACAACTTGGACACTCACAAGTCTATGGGGCCAGATGGGATACACCCAAGGGTGCTGAGGGAGCTGGCGGAGGTGATCACTGAGCCACTTTCCATTATCTATAAGCTAACTTTCAGCTATCTATCTATCTTGGCTAACTGGGGAGGTCCCAGTTGACTGGAAGTTGGCTAATGTGACATCCATCTACAAGAAGGACTGGAAGGAGGATCCAGGGAACTAAGACCTGTCAATCTAACCTTGGTGCCGGGCAAGGTAATGGAGTGAATGATCTTAAGTAACATCACACAGCACTTAGAAGAGAAACATTTGATCAGGCCCAGTCAACATGGGTTTATGAAAGGCAGGTCCTGTTTGACCAACTTGATCTCCTTCTGTGACAAGGTGATCCAACTAGTAGATGAGGGAAAGGCTGTGGATCACAGAATCACAGAATGATAGGGATTGGAAGGGACCTCAAAAGATCATCTAGTCCAATCCCCCTGCCACAGCAGGAACACCTAGATGAGGTTGCACAGGAAGGTGTCCAGGCGGGTTTTGAATGTCTCCAGAGAAGGAGACTCCACAACCTCCCTGGGCAGCCTGTTCCAGTTCTCTGTCACCCTCACTGAGAAGAAGTTTCTTCTCAAATTTAAATGGAACCTCCTGTGTTCCAGTTTATACCCATTGCCCCTTATCTTATCATTGGTTGTCACAGAGAAGAGCCTGGCTCCATCCTCGTGACACTCACCCTTTAGATATCTGTAAACATTAATGAGGTCACCCCTCAGTCTCCTCCAAGCTAGAGAGACCCAGCTCCCTCAGCCTTTCCTCATAAGGGAGATGCTCCACTCCCTTAATCATCTTTGTGGCTCTGCACTGGACTCTCTCCAGCAGTTCCCTGTCCTTCTTGAACTGAGGAGTCCAGAAATAGACACAATATTCCAGATGTGGTCTCACCAGGGCAGAGTAGAGGGGAAGGAGAACCTCTCTGGACCTACTAGCCACCCCCCTCTAATACATCCCAGGATGCCATTGGTCTTCTTGGCCACAAGGGCACAGTGCTGGCTCATGGTTATCCTGCTGTCTACCAGAGCCCCCAGGTCCCTTTCCCCTAAGCTGCTCTCTTAACAGGTCAGTCCCCAGCTTATACCCGAACCTGGGGTTGTTCCTGCTCAGATTCAATACTCTACACTTTCCCTTGCTATATTTCATTAAATTTTTCCCCGCTCAACTCTCCAGCCTGTTATGTACTTAGACTTCATTAAAGCCTTTGACACCGTATCCCACAGCATTCTCCTGGAGAAGCTGGCAGCTCATGGCCTGGATGGGAGTACTCGGTGATGGATAAAGAACTGGCTGGAGGGCCAGGCCCAAAGAGTCGTGGTGAACTGAACCAAATTCAGTCGGCCACAAGTGGTGTTCCCCAGGGCTCAGTATTGGAGCCAGTTCTGTTTAATCTCTTTATCAATGATCTGGATGAGGGGATTGAGCGCACCCTCAGTAAGTTTGCAGATGACACCAAACTGGGTAGCAGTGTTGATCTGCTGGAGGGTAGGAAGGCCATACAGAGGGATCTGGACCAGCTGGATTGTTGGGCTGAAGCCAATTGTATATAGTTCAACAAGGCCAAAGGCTGGGTCCTGCACTTGAGTCATAACAACCCCAGGCAGCACTACAGGCTCAGGGAAGAGTGGCTGGAAAGCTGCCTGGCAGAAAAGGATCTGGGGGTGTTGATTGACAGCCGGCTGAATGTGAGCTAGCAGTGTGCCCAGGTGGCCAAAAAGGCCAACAGCATCCCGGCTTGTATCAGGAATAGTGTGGCCAGCAGAACTAGAGAAGCGATTGTGCCACTATACTCAGCAATGCTGAGGCCCTACCTTGAGTATTGTGTTCTCTTTTGGGCCCCTCATCATAAGAAGGACATTGAGGTACTAGAGAGAGTGCAGAGGAGGGCGAAGAAGCTGGTGAGGGGCCTGGAGCATAGGTGATATGAGGAGCAGTTGAGGGAACTGGGGCTGTTTAACCTTGAGAAAAGGAGGCTGAGGGGAGACCTTGTCGCTGTCTACAACTACCTGAAAGGAAGTTGTAGTATGGAGGGTGTTAGTCTCTTCTCCCAAGTAGCAAGTGATAGGATAAGAGGAAATGGCCTCAAGTTGCACTGGAGGAGGTTTTATTGGATATTAGGAAAAAATTCTTCACGGAAAGGGTTGTGAAGCATTGGAACAGGCTGCCCAGGGAAGTGGTGGAGTCACCATCCCTGGAGGTGTTTAAATGGCATATAGATGAGGTTTTTAGGGACATGGTTTAGTGCTAGAGTTAGGTTATGGTTGGACTCAGTGATCCTGAGGGTCTCTTCCAACATAAATGATTCTGTGATTCTATGATTCTATGATCATTGGTGACAACCTTTTGACACAGATGGTGGAGGAGGCAACGAGGAGAGGTGTGCTGCTGGACCTTGTCCTGACAAACCAAGAAGAAATGGTTGGAGATGTCACGGTTGGGGGCAGCCTCAGCTGCAGCAATGATGAGATGGTGGAGTTCAGGATCCTGCGTGGATGTCAAGGTTTAAGGCACTGGCAACAATAAACCATGGCAGACACTCTCTGTTACCTCCTCACCCTCCATCCACCCTCTCCTTTAGATCGGAAAGATAATAAGGAAGATAAGAAGGAAGGAAGAGAGATTTAGACTTCAAGTTGGAAGGTTTTAAAGGGTTTTAGTAATGCTACTAATAAATAGAAAATATATACAAAATATACAAAACCAGTCTTGAATGCTTGATATGGAGTTGGCGTCACTCCTGCAGTGGTTGAGCTGGGTGGGTGTAGCTGATGTGGCTCCAGCAGCTGTAGGGCAGGCACCCGGAAGTCATGGGTGGAACTTCACAGCAAACTGGAAACTGGATTTCAGGGATGCAGGTCCTGAGGCCTTCCAGATTGCAGGCAGACAGACAGGGTGCTCTTCAGATGCCGACCATGGTCGAAGAGCACTAGACCCTTGTGATCACTCTCTTATATAGGGGTATGACGATTATGGGATGGAATACTCAGTTGGTCAGTTTTAGTCACCTGTTCCGTCTGCCCCTCCTTCCAAATATGTCCTGTTAGCAGTTAACCTTGGTTACCATAGTAATATATCTAAACACGAGCTTTTTCAGCATTCCATTGGTCCTCTTATCAGCACCAAGCACAGTATCCAAGAAAAATATGCAGGCACTTAGAAGGCACTTAGCTGAGAGGAAATTCACTAAAAGAGAACTGGTCTTGCTTTTAACAAAACCAGGATGGTGGAGGAAGCAGTAAAATAAGTAGGACTAAAACCTTGGACTTCAGCAGGGCGAACTTTGGTGTCTTCAAGGTTCTACTTGGAAGAATACCATGGGATAGGGCTATAGAAGGTCAGGGGGTACAAGAAAGCTGGCTAAATAGTCAAACATTGCTTCCTCCAAGGCCAATACTGATGCATCCCTATACGGAAAAATCAAGTAAAGGGAGTAAAAAGCCAGCATGGATGAGTAAGGAACTCCAGTCAAAATTCAGGTGGAAGAAGGATGTTTATGACATGTGGAGAAAGGGACAGACCACCTGGGAGGAAGACAAAGAAGATGTTAGAGTATGCAGGGATGCAGTGAGGAAGGCCAAGCTCCACTTGGAAGCAAATCTGACCAGGGAGGTCAAAGACAACAAGAAGGGCTTCTTCAAGTATATCAGCAGCAAAAGGAAGGTTAGAGAAAATGTAGGTCTGCAGCTGAATGAGGAGGATGTACTGGTGATGGATAATACAGAGAAGGCAAAGTTACTGAATGCCTCCTTCGCTTCCTTCTTTACTGCTAAAACTGGCCCTCAGGTATTCCAGACCCTAGAGACAGAAGAGCAAGTCAGGCAAAAGGAAGACTTTTCCTTGATTGAGGAAGAACAGGTTAGAGATTGTCTACACAAACTGGACATCCCCAAATCCATGGGCCCCGATTGGTTGCACCCATGAGTGCTGAGAGAGTTGGCAGATGTTACTGCAAAGCCACTTTTCATCATCTTTGAAAGGTCTTGGAGAACAGGAGAGGTGCCTGAGGACTGTAGGAAAGCCAATGTCACTCCAGTCTTCAAAAACAGCAAGAAGGATGACTGAGAAAACTACAGGCCAGTCAGCCTCACGTCCATCCCTGGAAAGGTGATGGAACAGCTCATTCTGGATGTCATCTCCAAGCTCGTGGAGGAAAAGAAGGTTATCAGGAGTAGTCAGTATGGGTTCACCAAAGGGAAATCATGTTTGACCAACCTGATAGCCTGTGAAATGGATCACGAACTGGCTGGATGGCAGAGCTCAGAGGGTTGTGATCAGTGGTGGACTCTATACTTGCCCTTGTTATATTTCATTAAATTTTTCCTTGCCCAACTCTCCAGCCTGTACAGGTCTCCCTGGATAGCAGCACAGTCTTCTGGCATGTCAGCCACTCCTCCCAGTTTGGTGTCATTGGCAAACTTGCTGACAGTGTACTCTATTCCCTCATCCAAGTCATTGACAAATATATTGAATAGTACTGGTCCCGGTACTGACCCTTGAGGCACTCCACTAGATACAGTCCTCCAACTAGACTCTGTCCCACAGACCACGACTCTCTGGCTTCTTTCCTTCAGCTAGTTCACAGTCCACCTCAGTACCTGATTGTCCAGACCACACTTCCTCAGTTTAGCAGCAAGGATGCTGTGGAAGACTGTGTCAAATGCTTTACTAAAATCAAGGTAGACCACATCCACAGCTTTGCCATCATCTATCCACCTCGTTATGTCCTCATAAAAGGCTATGAGTTTGGTTAAGCATGACTTGCCCTTGGTGTAGCCATGCTGACTGCCCCTAATGACACTCTTATCCTTGATATGCCTTGAGATGGCACCAAGGATAAGTTGTTCCATTGCCTTCCCAAGGATGGAGGTGAGGCTGACTGGTCTGTAGTTTCCTGGGTCCTCCTTCTTGCCCTTTTTGAAGACTGGAGTGACATTTGCTTTCCTCCAGTCTTCAAGCACCTCTCCTGTCTCCCATGACTTAGCAAAGATGACGGAGAGTGGCCTAGCAATAACTTCAGCCAGCTCCCTCAGTATCCACTGGTGCATCCCATCCGGACCCATGGATTTATGGATATCCAGATTGCTTAATTGCTCCCTAACCCAGTCCTCATCAATCAAGGTAGACTCCTCCATTGTCCTGCCTTCCTCTGGGGCCTCAGGGGTACGGGGCTCCTCAGGACAGCCTCTGGCAGAGTAGACAGAGACAAAGAAGGCATTCAGTAACTCTGCCTTCTCTGTATCTTCTGTCACCAGGGCAACCACTCCATTCATCAGTGGGCCTACATTGCCTCTGGTGTTAGTTTTATCTGCCACGTATTTGAAAAAGATCTTTCTGCTGTCCTTGACCCCTCTCACAAGGTTTAATTCTAAGGAGGCCTCAGTTTTCCTAGTTGCCTCCCTACATCCTCTGACAACAGCCTTATATTCTTCCCAAGTGGCCAGCCCCTCCTTCCATGATCTGTAAACTCTCCTCTTTCACTTGAGCTTGCCCAACAGTTCCCTGTTTAACCATGCAGGTCTTCTGGCTCCCTTCCTTGACTTCCTATGTGTCGGGATGCTCTGCTCTTGAGCTTGGAAGAAGCAGCCCCTGATTGCTAGCCCACTATCTTGGGCCCCTTTACCTTCAAGTACCCTTGCCCACAGGATTTCCCCTAGCAATTGTTTTAAAAGGCCAAAGTTGGCCCTGCTGAAATCCAGGGTTGCAATTCTGCTTGGTATTCTGTTCCTGCCACACAAGATCCTGAACTCCATCATCTCATGCTTGCTGCAACCAAGGCAGCCCTCAACCTTTACTGCTTCAACCAGACCCTCCTTGTTAGTGAGGATGAGATCCAGCAGTGCTCCTCTCCTAGTGTGCTCATCCACCATTTGCATCAGGAAGTTATCGTCAATGCACTGGAGGAACTTCCTGCGCTGTGGATGTCTGGCTGAGTAGTCCTTCCAGCAAACAGCAGGGTAGTTAAAATCCCCCACAACAACCATGGCCTGTGACTGTGGGGCTGCTCCCAGCTGCCTGTAGAAGGCCTTGTCAATTTCTTCACCCTGATCTGGTGGCCTATAATAGACACCCACAACAGTATCACCCCTGCCAGCCTGCCCCTTAATTCTCACCCACGGACTCTCAACTTGCTCCTCATCTGCCCCTGGACAGTACTCAATACATTGTAGTTGCTCTCTCACGTAAAGAGCAACTCTACCACCTTGCCTGGCTGTCCTGTCTTTCCTGGGGAGGACATAACCATCCATGACCATATTCCAGTCATGTGAGCTGTCCCACCATGTCCCTGTGATTGCCACCAGATCATAATCTCCTGCCCGAACACAGGTTTCTAACTCCTCCTACTTATTTCCCATGCTGTGTGTATTGGTGCACAGGCATTTCAGGGAGTGAGCTGAGTACACCGATTTCACCCAAGGGGAGTGGGAGGCCTCCCGGTCTTTATCAATACTAGAGTGCTGCCCCACTGGTGCAAGCCCAGCTACAACCCCATCCTCCTTCGAATCTAGTTTAAAGCTCTCCAAATGAGCCCTGTTAATTCCTTTCCCAGCATCCTTTTGCCCCTGTGAGATAAACCTATCCCACGTATCACTGTCTGGACTGGTGTCTTATAAAACCAGCCATTATCAAAGAATCCAAAGCCTTGCCTGTAGCACCAGTCTTGTAGCAAATAATTTATGGACTGAATTTTTCTATTCCATCGCATGTCATCACCCAAAAATGGAAGGAGGAAAGAGAAAAATCACTTGTGCCCCAGACGCTTTCACCAACCTTCCCAAGGTCTTGAAATCTTTCTTCATTCCCCTCAGACTACGGGATGCAGCTTCCTCCCCACCTGTCTGGAAGATCAGCAGTGGTTAGTAGTCTGGTGGGTGCATCAGGTTGGGGAGTGTCCTGGTGATATCCCCGATTCGGGCACCAGGTAGACGACAGACTTCCCTATGATGAGGGTCAACTACGCATATTGGGCCCTCTGTTCCTCTCAGAAGGGAATCGCCTACTACAATTACCCTTCTTTCTTTCTTATCAGAGGCAATCTTGAGGCGTGGAGTCAACCACCTCTTCCTATGTGACCTCGTAGGCAGGCCTTGCACCACATCCTCACATACCTCTTCTTCAAGATCCAGGGCCCTATTACAGAGGGGCACCTGGGGAAGCAAAGCAGGTAGGGAGGGGGGTTGCCTGCGGCGCCTAACTGGAACTAGCTTCCAACCCTCCTCATCTTTTTGGTCCCCTGCCTCTGCCCAAGAGCAACAGGGCAGGGGCTGTCTTGGGTCTTCCCCCCTCTGCCCGACAGGGCATGGGTCCATCACCTTTTGGGGGGTATCTCTCTGGGACCTTTCTGACTAGAATGCCAGGGATTTACTCCACCAGTCGATCTCCTTTTCACACTCCCTGATGGTCCTCAGTGTGTTAAACCTCCTCCTTAAGTTTCACCACCATGCTGAGCAGATCTTCTACCTGCTCACACCTCACGTAGGTGGAATGCTGGCCTCTCTCCCCCAGCAGCAGCAGGCTCTGGCACTCCCTGCGGCTGAACACCTGTAGAGACACGGTTTGGGGCAGACCCTCTGTATGGGTTGCCACAGTCTTTTTGTGACAAGCTCTCTGTCTGGAAGAGACCATGATCAGCAGTAGTCTGGGACACTGGCAATAGGTGAGATGGTCTAACAAGCAAGGAGGGACAAAACCTCTGTACCCCGCTGCACGAGCTACCACACCCACTGCTACAGCACATTGTGGGTGGTACTCACACGCTTCACACGCTCGTCACCCCTCCCAGTACCTGGTGGACAGTGACGGGTCACTGCCCTCTCTGAGGCTTTTTCAAGGCGAGGGGTGGGGGTGTGATCGCCATCACCGTGGTAATGCCCACGCCATGTCAGCCGCTCTTGCAAGAGTTGCCAGGTGCTTCTGGGTTGCAAAATCAAAACCCAAAAACCAAAAATCTCCCTGTACCACGGGATCTGCCGACATGGCTCCAGCTGAGTTGGCTCCAATCAGCCGACATCGGGGACTGAGTGCTAGTTTTGAGTTTCAACCGATTTTAAATCTCTGGCTGTCACCGTGGTAACACCCACGCCACATCAGCCGCTCTCACAAGGGCTGCCAGATGCTTCCAGGTCGCAAAATCAAAACCTAAAAACTGAAAAAACCCCTGTACCACGGGATCTGCCAACGTAGCTCCGGCTGATCTGTCTCTGATCAGCTGACCTCAGGGACTGAGTCTGTAATCTGTTTGTTCTTTCCACTCTCCCTTTATCTTAAGGGATAGTAGGGGACGTGAAATATTCCTTTGCCTTTTGCCAATTCCTGAACCACCCTGACAGTGAAGTGGATACCGTTATCTGATTGGATGGATTGGGGTTTTGGCAGATAACTAAACCATAGCTTCAAGCCTTTCACTGTGTTATCCCCAGTTACTCTCACAGTGGCTGCAGCTTGGGTAACTCCTGACACCACTTCCACCCCAACAAGAACGTACTGCTTCCCATCTGTCACCATTTATTGCAAGGCAACAATAAACCCTGGACGATGCTCTCTGTAAACTCCCCGCCCTCCCCACTCAGAAGGGTAATAGGAGGAAAAGGGAGAGAGACTTATGAGCTGGAAAAGTTTAAAAAGATTTACTAATGCTACTAATAAATAGAGAAAATAATACAAAATAATCAAAACCAATCTTGAATTCCCCGGTGTAGTGCAGCAGCGGCCCATGGCAGAGCTGGTGTTGCTCCAGCAGCTGCAGGGCAGGCACCCAGAAGTCCTGGGCCGGACTCCACAGTAAACCGGAACTGGATTCAGGGATGTAGGGCCTGGAATTAGGCCTCGGATCACAAGCAGAACTGGCAGGGTCCTCTTCAGAGGGCTTCAGTAAGGCTTTTGACACTGACTCTCACAACCTACTCATAGGCAAGCTCAAGAAGTGTGGATTGGATGAATGCATGGTGATATGGTGTTGTGTATTGATGAGGATCATGGTTGATAACATTGTGGTGAAACCAGTTCAGCCAGGAGATGACACATTCAGAGCAAGGGGAACTGTGATCTACATATCAACGAGGAGCTAACGAGCCACAGATCAGGCTAGCTGACCGCCCAGAGATGGAGGATGTGCTAGAGGGCACATAGCCCCATCTCCTGATATGCCCAGCTCTGCAAACAAAGGGGAAAAGTTGAGACCCTTTTAACGTGGCCCAGGACTTGTCCAGACTTGTCCCTCTTTCGCAATCACCACTTCCCCCCCTCCCCACCCCCCCCACCCCCCCCCCCCCCCGACTTTCCTCTACTCTGGGAGCTATAAAAAGCTCATCTAAAACATCACAGGTAGGGCCTACCAGTCTCACCGAAGGGAATACCAGCTTGGCCTCACCAAGAGAATACCAGCACCCTGAGGACCCTCACTCTGAACCAGACATAGGAGGATGTTGCGCTCCTGACCCCAGCATCCTCGCCATGGAACATCGAGGCTACACAACATCGTACAAGTCCTGTCATCCACGCTGTGGGGCTGTAAGAGACTGGATCCCTCTCTTTCTTTCTTTCTTTCTTTCTTTCTTTCTTTCTTTCTTTCGCTCCTTTTTTCTATACCCCCATTTCTTTGTCTCTCCTTCAGTATATATATTACTCTCTTTCTCTCTCCTTTATACCTTAGTTTTCCTTCCCTCTCTACCACTCTCTTTCTCCCTTTCCCTTTTGAACATATAAGGATAACACCATCTTTAAGCTCTGCTGTTGATTTCTGGTTAAATTTCATATTATAGCTACTGATGGTTGCCAATATATCGCTCGTAGTAGGATTTTTGCTGTTAATGTGTTGATAAGTTCTGTTATACTTTTGCCAAGTCACCATTCACTGTAACCAATATTCCAACAAGTACTTTTAGTAAAACTCACAATTGAATTGGACCCTGGAGGTGATTGTCTGTCATTCACTTCACATAACTGCACAGAATTAACCCAGAGTTAACTCACACCTGGTCTCATCTCTTGAGTCAGGGCGCGTGTCACGTCTAGAGTTAACTCATCCCTCATCCCATCTGTTGGGGCGGGACAGATGGATCATGAACTGGTTGGATGGCAGAGCTCAGAGGGTTGTGATCAATGGCGCAGAGCCTGGTTGGAGGCCTCTAGTTAGTGAGGTTCCCCAGGGGTCAGTGTTAGGTCCAGTCCTATTCAACCTTTTCATCAGTGACCTGGATGAAAAGACTGAGTGCACCCTCAACAAGTTTGCTGATGAAAAAAACTGGGAGGAAGGGTTGACACACCAGAAGGCTGTGCTGCCATTCAGCGAGACCTGGACAGACTGGAGGACTGGGCAGGGAAGAACCTAATGAAATTCACCAAGGGCAAGTGTAGGGTCCTGCACCTGGGGAGGAATAACCCCAGGCATCAGTGTAGGTTAGGGGTGCACCTGCTGGAAAACAACACTGCAGATAAGAACAACAACAGGTTGACCATGAGTCAACAATGTGCCCTTGTGGCCAAGAAGGCAAATGGTATCCTGGGGTGCATTAAAAAGAGTGTGACCATCAGGTCAGGGAGATAATCCTACCCCTCTACTCTGCCTTATTTAGGCTACAGGGAAGGAGACTCCACAACCTCCCTGGGCAGCCTGTTCCAGTGCTCTGTAACCCTCACTGAGAAGAAGATTCTTCTCAAATTTAAGTGGAACCTCTTGTGTTCCATCTTGATCCCATTACTCCTTGTCCTATCATTGTTTGCCACTGAGAAGAGCCTGGCTCCATCCTCATGGCACTCACCCTTTATATATTTATAAACATTATTAAGGTCACCCCTCAGTCTCCTCTTCTCCAAACTAAAGAGACCCAGCTCCCTCAGCCTTTCTTCATAAGTACTACCTCTATGCAACCCACAGCTTCAATTTCCAAACCACCAATCTGTTTGGTGTTGCCACTCATATGACTTAGCCAGGTCTCATCAGTTTGGTCACCTGCTTTTTTATTTTAAAAAGTTTTCTTTTTCCAAGGGGCAGCTTTCTACAGATCACAACACACCTGAAATTCCCAAATGAAGCTCTGGTAACTGCTGCGAAACTCAAAAACTGCTCCACTTGGTACCTTTACAGTCCCACATGTTTCAGAACTGGGAAAAACAGCACTGTCACCACACAAGACAAAACCAGAAAGCTAGATGCTTATGCCACAGCTGAATTTGAAAGTTTAATTCAGCAGAGAAGAGGAACCAGGAAGAAAAGATGGAAAGTTAAGGAAGGCAATAAAAAAAGAAGCCCTACAGCAGTAGTACAAGAGATTTCTTTGCTGCTGCTGAGACTGCAAGCACTGGAGATGGGTTCATCAAATAATCACCTGTTGTCCTGGTTACGTTAAAAAAAAAGTTTCTCTTTTAGTGAATGCCCTGGTTTTGTTAAAAAACAAGTTTCTCTTTTAGTGAATTTGCCTGTCCGCTAAAGCCTTCATATTAGCTGCATTTTCCTGGAGAACCAGATACATGTTTTGGTAAACATAGCCATGGAATGCAAAGTTATTGATAAGCACGGATGGACATCTCGCGAAAGGGGCAATGAGAAAGAGGTGACCAAGAAACTGACCAACTGAGTATAACATTCCATTCACGTGAATACTTCATATAAAAGTGGGAGATCACGAGGATCTCGTCCCTTTTCCCTTTTCCTTTTTCCCATCTGCTTATGGCCGACATTAGGAGAGGACCTTGCTAGTCGTCCCTGTGAACTGAGGCCTAGTGAGAGGCTGAATCCAGCTCCAGGTTGGCTACAGAGTGTAATCCAGGACTTTGGGTGCTGGTTCTGCAGTTGCTGAGACTTTCAAGATTGGTTTTGTATATTTTGTATTATTTTCTCTATTCTTATTAGTAGCATTAGTAAAACATTTTTAATTTTTCCAACTCTCTTCTCTCTGTCCTTCTTTCCCTCCCAATCGCCTGTCCTTAGTGGGAAGGGGGGAGAGGGAGGGGCAAAAGGGGGAAGTTGGGGGGGGAGAGGAGGTTAACAATACCTCTGCCAGGGTTTTATTGTCACCCCACAATCTTAACCCTCGACAGTGAATTTGGCCTGTCAGCTAAAGCCTTCATATTAGCTGCATTTTCCTGGAGAACCAGATACATGTTTTGGTAAACATAGCAATGGAATGCAAGGTTGTTGATAAGGACAGATTCACATCTCACGAGAGGGGCAACGAGAAACAGGTGACCAAGAAACCAACCGAGTATAACATTCCATTCACGTGAATACTTCATATAAAAGTGGGAGATCACAAGGATCTCGTCCCTTTTGCTTATGGCCGACATTAGGAGAGGACCTTGTGAATCGTCCCTCCGAATTGAGGCCTAGTGAGAGACTGAATCCAGCTCCGGTTGGCTGCAGGGTCCAATCCAGGACTTTGGGTGCCGGCTCTGCAGTTGCTGAGACTTTCAAGATTGGTTTTGTATATTTTATATTATTTTCTCTATTCTTATTAATAGCATTAGTAAAACATTTTTAATTTTTCCAACTCTCTTCTCTCTGTCCTTAGTGGGAAGGGGGGAGAGGGAGGGGTTGAAGGGGGAAGGGGGGGAGAGGGGGTTAACAATACGTCTGCCACAGTTTTATTGTCACCCCGCAATCAGAACCCTCGACACCTGTAAAATGTGTATTTTTCATAAAAGATGCTGAACCTGACAGCTGGAAATGGACACTTCTCAGGAAGGGCCTAAGATGAGAAAGCACTCTCCACCCCCAGGAGAATCAGACAAGACCACACACTCAGTGGACACGGAGGCTTTGGGTGACTTCTTATGATGCGGAGTCACTCCCTGTGAACCAATATAGGAAGCTCCCATCTTCTCATTTTTCTTCACTGACTATTTTGAACATAGTAATGATGAGGGAAGAGGCAGTGTGCAAAGGCTGGGCCATAGAAAATGCTGACACAGAAGTCTGCCTCTTTCTCCCTCTAGGTACTGCTCATCCCTTTGACTGCCAGCTCTGAAGGCAGGGATCACACTGATAAGTAAGCAAGCTGCTACACAGAGAGAGTTCCTTCCATAAATGTAGGAAACAATGACATTGTCTGAATGTTGCCCTGTGAGACTGTCACCCTGGTGTAACTAGATATCCTGCTTCAACAGCCAGTTTGGCTTCATTTTCTGCCAGTAGCCTTGTTGCTGAGGGCTCACCTGAGAGCATCTATAATTGCATACTTTTTTCTTGTCTCTCTCTTGGGGGCATAAAACCAGAATTATTATCTCAGTTTCAGTCCTGAAATAGTGATGGCACAAAGCACCCTTAAGGGAGTACCTCAGGCAGGGAAGTCACCAGTGGTTGAGCTGGCACCATTGCCCCACAAACCAGCCATAACTATACCTGGCTGCTCAGAGGGAGGGCTGTTCCAGACAGCACTGCCACCACAAGGTTTCATGTGCAAAAAGGGGCCCACTGGCATGGGCTGCCATACCTGCTGGTGCAGGTGGACAAGGCTGATAACAGGTTGGTAAAAGTGATCACAAACTCCAGCACCTCCCCTGCCAGGAACACAGGCCCACGGTCCATCTTGGCCAACACCTCAGTCATGGCTTGGACAGCTCTGCTTGCACACCTGCCAAAAAAAAACCCAACAGTGGGCATGGAGAGAGGACTGAGTGCTGTGACAGTAGGGGAATGGCAACATCCAGGCGGGGCACATGCGCTCTCTTTAGGGCTCTGCTTGGCAGCACTCAGTCTGATGCCCTGGAGATTGTGGGCTGCGGCAGGTGTTGGGGCTGGCAGGGCAGGAGGAGAGGTGCAGACAGGTTTCCACAGAGGTGGCTGGTGCGCCCTGGGAGGGTGTTACAGCACAAATCCAGAATGTCTGGGTGATGTTTGGACAGGTTTTAATTCTGCTGCCAATTTGAAGGGAAAAAAATGCCCTCTGGCCCTGGCAGGGCTTTTAGTGTTGCAGAACACAAAGACTTTCTCCTGGTTATTTTGCAGCCTTGGGAAAGCTGTTAATAGCCAGCAATTGGACATCGAGCATCTTCTCCTCTTGGCCTGTGCCATGTGGGGAGAAGCTGTCAGGGGAAGTTTGCTATTGAGACAGCAAAAGAGCTCGAGCAGTGACTATAAATCTCAAACCTCTCCTGCTGTGTGCTCCTGGAATAAATGCTTTTTTAAATCCCTCCGTCTGATACCTAAAATCAGCAATTAGTAATAAAATAAGTCTATACAAATAAGGGTTGTAGATTTTACTAAGTTAATAAGAATAAGGTTCACAGATGTTAGGTGTTAGGCATCAAGTCACAAGAATGGTATTTGTTAAGATAAGCAGGGGAAGGTTAGGAGACAATGCCCTTGCTCTCAGAAGATAAGGTGGTGACACCAGTGCAAGCAGGTTACAAGCCAAATAACAAAGGCATGTAATACATATGCAAAGGATTTCCAAGAAATGTAATGAATATGTATGATCTGGATGGATATAACCTGTGCCTGGAACTTCTTCTGCCCCCCTCCCCGAGGATGGATCCCCTGGAGTTGGCGGCACGCCAATAAAGGATGCTTGCTTTTAAACCCACAAATTTTGGTTTTAGAAGTTTTTTTACGTGGCCGATTTGCAGTATCAATCATGTCCTTTCCAAGGAGCCAGGATGCCCTGCTGGCCTGTGCTGCAGCTGCTCTGCCTGGGTATCTTTTTTCTCTGATACTAGGTTTAAAGAAAATAATAAAAATATCATTTCCTTGAGACAGAGAGCAAGCATGCTGCCATAAACCTCGCCTCAGCAGTGTAAAGCCGGGGCTGTCTCAGCTAGGAGAAGAACACTTGCAGCAGATGTAGCTTGAAGATAGCAGCAGGCCCTGATTCAGGGCGGTCATGCAGGACAAGCAGGTTCTCTTTATGCCCTGGACCTCTGCAGGCAAAATGTCCTTAAACAGTCAAACATGAAGGTGAGTACATAGGAACAGAGAGCAGTCTGCAGTTGTGTCCTATGACTGCATCCCAGAAAATATCATCCCAAGAGGGCTTCGGAGACCTTAAAAGTTGGTGAATAAAGTGAATGTCTGGTTATCACACAGCCAAAAAGGTAAGAGTGGGTTGTTTTTGCTGGGGAAGTGTGTGTAGGAGCAGGGCTTGTTGTGGAAGAGTCTCTCCCCTTTGATGCCCCCATCCCCATTAAACTAGGGCTACATGTCCTGAGGTAATAGTACTCACTGCCCACTGCCTGGCCTTTGCATCCTGTGAGCTGCTGGAGCAGAACAGGCTGTGGGCTCCCAGCTGGGGTGGCTTTCTCCTCTCAGTGATATAGCATTAGTGCTCACGGGTAGCTCAGGGATGTTCCCCACCACAGGAGCTCATGTGCCCACCTGGCACTGTGGAGCCATCACTTGGGTCTTGCCTGTTTGTTTGCTCAGGGGAGTTCAGCAGCTACTTCTAATCTGGTAGCTGGTTTCTGTATGCTAATTGTCTCCAGATGGAAGATTTAACTTGGGGTGGTTCATTAGCAAAAGCCAGTCCCTTATGAGTGCTGACCTGGGACCTCAGCCTTGCTCCTCTTGCCTGGAGTGGTGCTGGCACACCCAGGTGTGGGTGTGCCCCTGTTTGAGTGTCTCTTGATTCTGAGGCCTTTGGGTGAGAAATTATCTGATGGGCAGTGCCTGGCTGCACAGCTGGTGTGAAAGCAGAGGTGAGTCTCTGGGATCCTGCCAGCTGCAGACAGCAGGCATCACTTCCTACAGGGCAAGGCTGCCCCGTGTGATCTTCTCCTGGGGATGTAGCACTGGGATGTGGCAGGGCTGTGTGTGGCAATGGAGACATGGAGGTGGAAGAGCAAGGCTCACATCCCCAGAGCAGTGTATGGCTTCTCCCAGCTTGTGCCTCCGTTCTGAGACTTACCTTAGCAGGATGTGCCCTACCAGGCATGGTGGTGGGGATACCGCAAAATTGGCAAATTGAAGAAACTTCTAAAACCAGGGTTTAAGGTTTAAAAAGCAAGCATTCCATTTAATGACTGACGTGCGTCACTCAGGCACTCTCACAGGATAGCTCTGTCTAGTGAGGGCCCCGAACAATTCCCTGACACAGGTTTTATCCACATGGAACATACATATTCATTACATTTCCAGGAAATCCTTTGCATATGCATTATATTCCTTTGTTATTCGGCTTGTAACCGCAAAACCAGTATGAACCGATCCTTATGCTGGTCTCACCACCTTATCTTCTGAGAACAAGGGCATTGTCTCCTAACCTTCTCCTGCTTACCTCAACAAATTCCATCCTTGTGACTTAACACCTAATAAGTGCTTAAAACCTAGCATCTGTGAAGCTTATTCTTATTAAACTTCATAAGTGCCTAAAATCTATGACCCTGTCGTGGTTTAACAAGCCAAAATTGGAAGGTCCCAACTTCCCTTAAGTCTGAAGCATGACGCTAATGGGATGGAATACTCTTATTGATCAGTCTGGATGTCAGTCAAGCTCTGCCCCATCTCTGCCCCTCTTCCTCGCTGTCTCACACCTGTAAGCAAGGCACTCAGAATGTCCTTGGCTCTCAGACCAGAGCAATTACAAACATTATCTCTGTGCTGGGGTGTTATCTGCTTGTTCTCAAACTGAGTTTAAATAATGAGCATTCTAGCTATGAAAAAGAAAGATTTCTAATTGCACGGAGAAAATTAACCCATTTTCAGTCAAACCAGCATAGACCCTTATTCTTATTAACTTATTTTATTACTAATTGCTGATTTTAGGTCCTTGTGTGTGTGTGTTGCTGCTTCTCAGTGGGGGTGGCTGGGAAAGCTCCCTGCATGAGCTGGGAGTCCTGCTCTTGGGTATTGGAGTGCTCTGTTTTCACACTGTGCCCTTGCAAGCAGCCCTGTGCTGCCTGAGCTGTGCCTACTCACGTCTTCTGATACACACTGCAGATGGATAGCAGGGGATGTCACCCCTCACACCCTGGGACATAGGTCACTTTTGTACATTTATACAAGAGGGGCAGCTGCAATGTGTGCCAGTCAGACCCTGCTGTGCAGTGATGCCAGCTTCTGTCATCTTTCATACCTCTCCTTCCCTTGCTTGCAGATACTTCAGGTGGTGGTACAAGAAGACCCACAAAGAGAAGAAATCTGCCTTCATTGACCTCTTATGTGCTGTTCCTCTAAAGCAAATTTACAGTCAGCCTCCATTTTGGGCACTGGGGTGATGCAGAAGGCAATGCCAGCATATGCTGGCTGGTAAGGGATTTATGTGGGGCCATCAAGGTGCTAGAGGGGGAGACTGGATCGAGTTACTTCTGGGGGGCAGGTGTGAGGGTGAAAAATCATGGACTCCACACAATCCAACGTGAATTCAAGAAAGGCCATTTATTACAGAAACAAGCCTCCTTATATATGCAGTTATTTCCTGATCACGCGTCCACGCTCCAAGCATGCATTAGCTGATTGGATATTGTCTATGTTCAAGAGTTGTCCACGCGCCCAAGTCTCACTGCTAATAGATGTGTTGACTGACGTCGTGTTTTCAGCTTTCCGACGTGGCCTTGAAATTCCTTAGGGCCTGACAAGTTTAATAACAAATCGCCATCTAATAGAAACCCATCCACACATTAACTTCAAGAAAATCCCTCAAATCTCCCACAATTCCCCCTTTTTGTTTTTGAACCAGCCAGGCCTTGTTTACAACACGCTGAATCATCTTTGAAATACACTGCAGCATACAATCACATGATTAACAACATAATTACAATTACATACAATGCAGTTGAGCATAATTTAACAAGATCAAACAACTACCCACCTATTCCCAAGCTTTTAAACCATTTGTCAAACCCTAATTCTACTATGACAATCTTAGTAACATGCTGTTTTAGTTTGTCTAAAGTACTATGAATAGATTCAGAAGGATCAGACAAGTTAATACAACACATTCCAATTCTTCACAACCATGATCTAGTGTTAAAAGTAAAAGATCTATAACTGTGTGATTTTGTAGAGTAGCATGCCTAATACCATCAACATCTACTATTAATTGAGTTAGTATCTCAGAAGTTAGATTAGCCTGTTTAAAAGACCAATAACTTAACTTTGATATGTCTCCTAAAGCTTTACCAGCTGCTAGACTAGGGAGAAGGAGTGCAGTAGATACTATGGTAGGAATGTCTCATAATTCTACCTCATTTTTGCATTGACTATCCAAGTGTAATATCGCCCTTTCGGCTCTCCTGCTGTTTGTTCAAATTGCCGTTCTCCACAGAAGGTACACCACCTGCTTGCTAATAGGCTTCTAGACCACCAGGTCTGTGAGCATCTATAACACTGAATTAGGATCCATGATTTACATCTGAAACAGTCCTCACAACTTATCTCCCTCCTGTCCATCGGCATCCGTTGAATCTTTGTTGAATTCACTTCAATCCTCGGCCTGTAATGACACAAGCATAACCTTTTCCCCAGGTTATCAATTGATGTGGCCTTTTCCATTGACCATTAACTAGTGATTTGACCATAACTAATGCAGGTTCTTTCTGATTTAGCATGTTTTTGGGTCATACTTGCAAAGTGTTTCATCACAGGGCAAATTTGGGCTGCACCACTTAGATATAAGTGATTCATCACATACAATGCTTTTGACAACTGGGTTTGTGGTGTTTTCCTTACTTCTCCCCCTTTTCGTTTAAAAAAAAATACAGTTCAGAATCAGATACGTGCGTTGGATCTTGACTACGTACTCAAAATCACAAATCAAATTTAGAGGTTCCTCCTTAAAAAGCTCTAAGTAATGTAAAGTTGTGCCAAGTTCTGCTAATTGGGTTGAACCTTCAATAATTTTTACAGAATGATGACAATTGTTATCTTCATGCCAGACCACTTCAGCTTTATGAAACTTCCCAGAACCATCAACAAAAACTGTGCAAGCATGTAGGATCAGACCAAATACAAGGATGGTCTGTGACCTGATGTTAAAGACTTGCACGTTCTGCAGTAATTTACATTTAGGCATGCCAAAAGCTGTGCTGTTAAGAAAATCAGCTAGTGCAATTTACAAGGACATAGACTGCAAAAATAAAAAAATCAAAATTAGATTTCACAAATGGTACATATATGACAAAAGGATCATGGCCTATTAAGACTTAAATTCATTCCCTGCATTTCTTGATCAGAGTAACAATTGGTATATCAGTGTGTTAGCAATATCATCATACTGTCTCACAATAGCCACAGGTTGTTTCTATGTTGTACCTATAAATAGACAGATCTGCAAGTCCAATCAAATGCAGTTACCTTGTAAGGTTGTCATAAATTTATTCCTCAAAGTTTCTAACTCCATTTTGGCTGTCATATTTATTGGATATTGTTTTCCCTTACCGGATCGAAGTCCTGTTTCAGTTCTATCAGTGTAGTATTTGATTTATCGAAACATTGGCTGTTAATACTAGTGGAAATACAGCATTCGAAATTTCCTTGGAGATTTCTCACTTGAAGCAAGCAGATCTGCACCGTCCAAGCAGCTTCTTGTAGGACATGCAACTAAACAGAATTCTCAGAAAACGTTATTTGAGCTTACAATTTACTTAACAAATCTTGACCCAAGAGAGGTATAGGGCTTTCCGGCAAATACAAGAATTCATATGGTACAACTTTGTTCCAAATTTAACATTCCATTGGTCTCAAAAAACGGCCTTTCTTTCATTCTCTCCCACGACCTCAAAAACTAGCACGGTGAATTTACTAAGAAGTCTCTTCCAACTAGTTACCACACAATAAGTCTATTAAAATAAAATTTTGGTTTAATTTCCCAGCTTCATTAGAACTATGGATCCACTGGCTTAATTTACATTTAAAATTTACAGATGTCAAAAAACAGTGTATTAAACATCAATCCATTATTCAATTTTCCTAGATCCAAATCAGTTCATATTCTAGCAACTTTTAAATGCAACTTCATACAATACCAAGTTCACATCCATCATAGCATTTAGGTGTTTTGGTTTTTTTGTTGTTTGTTTTATTTTGTTTTGTTTTTTTCAATGCGAATTAGAGTTTAACAACTTAAATTCTTTTCTGGTCTCAAAATTACTAGATAAAAATATAAGCAATTACTCTAATGCGTAAGGATGCATCCTAAGGGAGAGCAAGGTGGAATTTTAGCAGTGGAACCGGTTCCCATTTTGTAATTATCTCCCCAAACAAAATTATTTTGGTACCAAACATAAATATGCAAATTAAAATACTGAGCTCAGATATGAAAATCAAAGACCAAGTTCAAATATGCAGATAGATCACAGTTACACTTATTCGAGACAATATTTCAGTTTTTGCATAGTACCTTTGGACTGGTTACTGCTCAGCCAGGCAGAGGTACCGCTGGGTATCCCTGAAAAAACAGGTCAGTGCCTGCTGGAGCCCCATCGGCACCTGCCCCCCCGCCCCCGCAGCAAGCTGGACTGGGCAAGGCTTTTAATAGTGTCTCATCTGGGGTGCTACAACTGTTATCCCAAAACCAGGATTCTTTACATGATGTGCATACAAAAGAGCCAAATACAGCACATCGAGATGAGACACAGCCTATCACAGAGTTGCACAAGTCTGGATATTGGAATAAAGCTAGAATGCTAGAAAGAAAAGTAACAGCTACTACACACAAAATTTTACCATCACATTCACACAGTAAAGAACTAAATTACTCATGATCTTCTGTAATATCACAAAATGCACATTTTGAGTCCATGAATTCTCATGGACTATAAACTTACTGTACCATGTAACAGACAAAGACCTATTAAACTGTAATATGCTTAAACAGATACCTACAAAGAAAACAGGTTAATAAGGAAAGCATCTTGCAGACTTCAAGTTTTCTGACCTGTGCGTTGTCAGTTAATTCTCAGCTTGTTCAAGTTCAAACCGTTCTGCCTGTAAAACTGTCTGAAATGGTTTAATGATCTCTTGTAGAGATTTATTTTGTCCTGCTCTTCTCACCTTAAAAACAACATTAATTGCAACAAGGTGTTATACTTCAAGATTCTGTTCTCTGGACACTTTTCCCAATAATTTAACTTATACCACAGCCACCATTAATTACAATATTTCACAAGATCTTCCTTCCTCATATTTCCAAGTGCTTTCCTATGTTTTAAAACACCTCCCAATACCAATTTCTTAGGAACACGACTGAAAACAGTCATTCCTGACCCCATCTCGAAAGTAAAAACCATGAGAAGAGGGAGGGGGGGCGGGGAAAGCACAGGGCTGCTTGCAGCATGAGTGGGAAAAGTGGGGAGAAAGTTTTACGATGTACTTATACCACAAAGAAACAATTCTAACAACAATCAGTAAAACAATTAACTCACATTCCTGACAAACTGCTTGATTTTCAGAGAGGCAATACACAGAAGCACGTAATATGTACTGTAAAACTCGCAGATAACACCTTGATAGCAAACAGTAGCGTTCTCTATTGCTAATTTCAACACCAGCGCTTCCTTAGCTTCTAAGTTTTCAACTTGCTTATTGATGGCCTCTTGAAGATGGTCAATAAATTGCATGTAATTCTCATTGGGATCCTGATAACAGTTGTAAATTATTTGGCTGCTTTGTTGGTTTCAGGCACCTCTATCATAGCTTGATATGCAAGGTCTGTTGACTGCCTCAGGATTTCAGAAACTAATAGTGCCTGTAAATTGTGGTGTGTCAATTAGTGTCTGTTCCAAGAGTTGTGGAATACCCGCCCCTTTCAAGGAGTCCCCATCATTCCATCCTGAATGATCTATAGCAATTACATTGCATAGGTCAAATTTTGCTTGAGTCTTTCATGGTTTTTATCTGATCTCGGGGCAACATGTACACATACTGCTTTTCCTTTTAACGTTTCAAGAAAATGCTGCAAACCCTCATCTTCATCCAAGTCATCAAATAATGTGGACTTGAACAGTGCTGCAGAATCATTAGTAACAGAGGGGTTTGGAACAGTACACATTCTCACCAATACTTTCTAGCATCATAATTATTCGTATTACCTGAGTCCCCAGGAGCACCCCCTTTCCTGTCACAATCAGCATGACTGCATTGCCGACTGTTGGATTCACTCGCTATTAGCTGATCTAATTTGTCACACAGTTCTTTTGTGCATTTTTTATGCAGTGACTCCTGCTCTCTCATCGAAGTTGGAGGGTTACAAGGCAGTAAAGGCAGATACAAATTGGTAAAAGGACTGAGAGTACACTTGTTGACGACCTTAGCATTCTCAGCTTTCACAGGTTCTTTGGGCAAGTTGTCTGACTCCAGTCCTCTGGACTTGTTTTTCTCACCAGGGTTGAGCAATGGTACAGGAGGCCACCCGCTCGGCATTTTTCCTCCCCCCGCCCCAGACTGCTGAGCTATCGGGGGTGCCAAAGCTACAGCAGGGGATGGAATAGGGAGGGTATCAAAGACACGAACCGGGTAAACTTCATAGCGACTTTCAGGATACTTATCAGGCTGCAACGCTGCAAAAATTCTGGCAGCAGCAGACTGTTCAGCCTTAAGATCTTTTAAGGTGGTAATTATAAGCTTCCATGTAGTTGCTAATGATTTAGCTTCTTTATCTCCATTGCTGAATTTATCCCATAATTTCTGCCCTATATCGTCCCAAAGTTCAATTTAAGTTTTGAGTCACTAATGCTCATAACAGTCTTTTCAGGTTTTAATTGCTTCAGTGTAGTAATCATCAGTTTCCAGGAGGTTACAAGGCCGAGAATATCTTTTTCACTGCGACTAATTGCCTTCCACAACACAGTTCCCACTTTTTCCCAAGTCTCTGTTTGAAAAACTCCTAACAGATCAGCAGGAAACTCATTGCCTCTGCACCAGATTAATAGTCTTTTGAGGTTACTCTCCTCATACTTCACCCCTCTCTTAGAGAGAATATGGGGGGGAACCGCAGTATTTCTTCTTCTTTAAAAATATTCCACCCCATCTCCTCTCGCCCCCAGCTGTTCACCTCTTTGGGTGTCTGTTGCAACAATATCAGATCCTTTATCCCTCCTCTGTTGCTTCTGTAGCGATCAGTCAGGAGTCATGCAGCCCGCAGACTACTGTCTGCCGGTTGCTGAAATCTTAAGCTGTTTGTTGTAAAGTTCTGCTCATATTCCTCAAACTTGTATCTACTTAATGAAAACAAAAGAAGCTACAGACCATCATGGACACCTGCAAGATAAGGCCTGTTTTGCAGTTTTTGCTGGGAAGAAATAAGATTCATTCAGACAAAATAACACCTTCAAGGCTGACACGAAGCGGCTATGGACTAGAAACAACGTCTTCAGCTAAACAATACAAAAGCCTCTCTGAACTCCTTGAAAGGATCCAACAAGAAGCAAAAAGATCCCAGATTCAAATATTGCTATTGGAGTGAATCATGGTGTGAGGGGCAGGTAAATAGTCTGTAAGGGTATAATTACCCAGGGATTTCAATGCTTGTCTGGGACCTCTGCGAAGGCACCCAGCTCGAGCCAACCCTGCTGCTGTACTACTCCATTAAATTATTTATTTATGCAAACTTTGACGCCTGAGAGCTTGCTTCAAGTCACACTTTAAGTGATCTAAACACTGCTCTGTGGCAAACAGGACCCTACATCACTCATCCATGACACTACTAAGAAGAAAAGATTCTAATTGCATGGAAAATTACCTTAATTTCAGCTAACCCAGCACAATGGTCTTCACCATGGGCTGCAGGGGAATTTCTGCTCTGGCACCTGGGGCACCTCCCCCCCCTCCTTCTTCACTGACTGCAGGGTTGTTTTTCTCACATATTCTCACTCCTTTCTCCCAGCAGTTTTTACCCTTAAATGTTATCACAGAGGTGCTACCACCACTGCTGATCGACTCAGCTTTGGCCAGCAGAGGGTCCATCTTGGAGCTGGCTGGCACTGGCTGTGTCGAACATGAGGGAAGCTTCTGGTATCTTCTCACAGAAGCCACACCTACAGCCTCCTCACTAGTAAAACCTTGCCATGCAAACTCACTACACTCATTAGGAAAGAAAACAAACAGACATGTCAAACAAGGGCTCAATGCCCTTTGCATGGACTCCTCTAACGTGAACTCACTAATTCGTCACTTCATCAACTCACAAAGCTTCTAACTCACAAGTTCCTTAATCCCGAACTCACATCTCCTAACTTTGGTGCCCATAAGCACCCCAGGCAGGCACCCATGTGTGCAGGGAGAGGCACAAAGGGCTTCAAGTGGGTGCTGCCTGGGGGCTGCAGGGCTGCCAGAGGAAGAGGCTGTCGGATGGGGCAGGGATTTTGGGGTAGCAAGCACACAGTGCCCTGGGCAAGTGTCAGGGCTTGTCCACCATTCTCTTCCTCTTGCAGGGTGCCCCTACCTGCCCTTCCCCAGTCTTCCTCTCTCTCCTTTCCTGCTGGGCTCTGGGGCTGCTCTCAGGCCTTCCAGCTCCTGAGGAGTGCATAGACCAGAACCTGTCCAGTGTATGCCCCAACTGGCTGAGGTGTCTGGTGGTTCAGCTTTTGATCAAAAGCCACCCCTCCACTCTCATCCTCATCCCCACATCCTCATTCTCACCACTGCACCCTCATCCTGCACCCTCACCCCTGAATCCTCAGGACTCGTTCTCAACCTCACCCTCCCCAAACGCTTGCTGTGGCTGTCACCAGTAGCATGAGTGAGTCCCCACCTCAGCGCTTCCCTTGAAAACCACTTCTCCAAACGGTCTATGAAGTTAAAGCCTCGAGAGCCCAGTGGGAGCAGGAGGATGAGGCTGGGAACCCTGGCAGGGGAGTTCACAGGGGATGAAGGGCTACTGAGAATCATGGGATCTTGGCATGGGGTAATGCTCATATAGGGGATCAGTCAGCCACTCTCCGGATGGAGAAGGAGTGTCTGTTGCAGGGGTTCTTGCAGCAGCTCCAGCAGGGTCAGATGAGACTCCCCGAAACACTCCGTGTTCAGCTCTTGTCCGGCTGTTGGCCATGCTCCAGTGCAGGCATGATCCATCATTACTGCTTGTCTCAGCTACATGGGAAACAGAACTTACATGTCTTAACTTCATGCAGAAGACTGTCCTACATGACCAATTCTGCAATGACTGTTCCTAGCAACTGTTTACAAATGTCTCAACACTGAACATCTCAGTGCCCGGTGTCTCAGTGCTCAATATCTGTCTCAATCCAGCTGTTGTCTCACCTAAGCAGATGGAGCTGGAGAGTTCCCAGGTCACCCAGGGACTCCATGGCTGGTTGGCACCATCACACTGCATTGATGACAGAAGAATAAATCTGATTTTTCAAGGATGTAACTTCACTTATAAATGAAGTCACGTAGTTCCTGCCCCCTCTGCTATGTCTGCATGGTCATCACTCCCACCAGCCCCCTGGTCAGGACCACACACCCTGCTCTGCTCCTCTGCCTCTCTCCTTGGCCCAGCTCTGGCTGCAGCCTTGTCAAGCATGGACCATCATGCTGTGAGGATGGAGGAGCTCCTCAGCCAGGTCCCCAGACATTCCTGGGACTGACCGGGAGCCGGGACACCCTCCCACAAAGCCAGGCAGTAGCCATTTTGGCAGCAAGCTTCCACTCCTGAGGATAATGGGCAGGCTTAGCATCACTCTCCTCACCCTGACCACAGTCTCCCTCAGTGTTGCATTGCAACCATAGGTAAGCTTTGGTGCCAGGTCTGGGCTGACACATTGCATGGAGGCAGACAGCAGGGACGTAGCTCCCAGGGGTGCCTGCTCCTGCTGCCCTGCCTGCAGGACAGGTGCTTTTCCTTTCCCAGCCTTCCTGTGATGTCCCCAGAGCTCCACAGCCTTCCCTGTGGTGTCCTTGATGCTCCCCCATCACCAACCCCAGATTTGTATGGCTGGTGGCTCCTCCCAACTTCTGGATCTTGTCTGAGCAGGTTCTGCCCACGATGAGGTGAGGTAGAGCTGGATGCAGGCTCAGTTGGGCTCATCCCCCCATACCCTGCATATCCCATGCCCATCCAATGCTGCATCCCTAGTCCCAGTGAGGCAGGAAGCTAATGGATGATCACAAGTGGTGTTTCCCAGGGCTCAGTGTTGGGGCCAGTTCTGTTTATATCTTTATCAGTGATATGGACAACGGATTGAGTGCACCCTCAGTAAATTTGCAGATGACACCAAGTTGAGTGGGAGTGCTGAACTGGTTGAGGATAGGAAGGCTCTACAGAAGGATCTGGACCAGCTAGATCATTGGGCTGAGAGTGACTGTATGAGGTTCAACAAGGCCAAGTGCCGGGTCCTGCACTTGGGTCACAACAACCCCATACAATGCTACAGGTTTGAGGAAGAGTGTCTGGAAAGCTACCTGTCAGAAAAGGATCTGAGGGTGTTGATTGACAGCCAGCTGAACATGAACCAGCAGTGTGCTCAGGTGGCCAAAAAGACCAACAGCATCCTGGATTGTATCAGGTATAGTGCAGCTAGCAGGACTAGGGAAGTGATTGTCCCTCTGTATTCAGTGCTGGTGAGGCCCCACCTTGAATATTGTGTTCTATTTTGGGCCCCTCACTACAGGAAAGACATTGAGGTGCTAGAGAGAGTTCAGAGAAGGGCAATGAAGCTGGTGAGGGGTCTAGAGAAAATGTCTTATGAGGAGCGGCTGAGGGAACTGGGGCTGTTTAGTCTGGAGAAAAGGAGGCTGAGGGGAGACCTTATTGCTCTCTGCAACTATCTGAAAGGAGGTTGTAGCATGGAGGGTGTTGGTCTCTTCTCCCAAGTAGCAAGTGATAGGTTGAGAGGAAATGGCCTCAAGTTGTGCCAGGGGAGGTTCAGGTTGGATATTAGGAAAAATTTCTTTAAGAAAGGGGTTGTGAAGCACTGGAACAGGCTTCCGTTTAGCCAGCACTGCTGATAAATAATTGATAAACTGATAAATAATTATGCTATATCCTGGAACCTGTGCAATTAGTTGAGTCGTGTTTAACATATATCTTGAGATTGTTAGATAAAGTGTCCTTTAGTTGAACTTTGCTCATTATAAGCTCATTACAATACTAAAAATCACACCCCAAGGAGGAAAAACACAGACTGCTTTTCCCAACATACTCTTCATTCACATCACAGGGACTTTATCCCCCTCCACAGTGTGTGGAGGCTTCAACTGGGCAGGATCAGCTCGATTGGTAGATCCCTTGGTGTTAACCAACCAAGTGACTTTCGCCAAATTTGAATCCCAATTTCTAAAAGTTCCACCACCCATTGCTCTTAGTGTAGTTTTTAACAGTCCATTGTACTGTTTGATTTTTCCAGCAGCTGGTACATGGTAGGGGTTGTGATATATCCACTGAATGCCGTGCTCTTTGGCCCAAGTGTCTATGAGTTTGTTCCAGAAATGAGTTCTGTTGTCTGACTCAGTTCTCTTTGGGGTGCCATATTGCCATAGGACATGCTTTTCAAGGCCCAGGATGGTGTTCTGGGCAGTGGCATGGGGCACGGTGTATGTTTCCAGCCATCTAGTGGTTGCTTCCACCATCATAAGCACATAACGCTTGCCATGTCGGGTTTGTGGGAGTGTAATACAGTCAATCTGCCAGGCTGTGGCAGTTACACATTCCCCTGAGATTCAGAGCCTTCAATGGGGCAGCTGATGGCTCTTTTAGCACCTTTTGTGCCCCACTGTGCCTGCCTCCACATACACACCTAGGGTGGCACAAAGGTGCTGATAGTCACATCCTCCCCTACTCCGGGGCAGGGTGACTTCACTTCCACCAGCTGGTGGGACAGGAGGGGTGGGACTCTCTGTCAATTGACAGGCTCCTTAATGGGACCCTGAGTCAATTGACAGGGTTGTTAGCAGAGGAAGTGCCCAGAGTAGCTGCAAAGCTTCTGGACTATGTTGTAATGCCCACAGCCAGATCTGACCAGACTATAAAAATGGGGTTCCCACCAAAGGCCCCTTTTGGAGTGGTCTTCTCGGAGCAGTGGGTCTGTGAACTAGAGCCCTCTCCTTAGACTGGAACACTGTTTAAGGAGACTTCCCAGGACTGAGAGTACCTCACCTCATTGTTTGGGTGAGTGGTTATTTACTGGGTTTATCCTTGAATGAGTCTTTGCCTAACCAGGCAAGTGAGAGTCCTCACCTAGCCCAGGCAAGTGATTATTTCTTGTGGGTACTCTTGAGTCAGAGGGCTCTGGTTTTGTTTCTTGTGAGTGTGTGCATGCATGCTATGGATCCTCATTATTCTTATTTTGCTGTACCCCAATAATCTACTCAACTGATATCCGAACCTGTATTTTACGTTGTCGGAGTGCTAACTAATTGTATAAACCCTGTTTCTGGTTAGCTGATTGGTTGCACTTTTCCGGCTAGAATAAAGTCTGTTTTGGAACTTGTTCCCTGCCTAAAACTGATTTTGGGGTGCCTCTGTGACACAGGCTTCCCCATATTTATACTTCAGCCATTGCCCCCGAACCACATAGGCTTTAACTGCTTGGCTTGCTTGATTGTAGAGCATGTTTCACAATTGTGAATAATCTGCACAATAGTGTCCATGGTCATTCTACCCCTCAATCATGAGCCTACCTATATATTGTGTCTCTTCCCTGATGACCTGAGGCATCATGGGCCCACTGAGCTATGAATAATTAACCTTTGTGTTGCCAGTCCAGATCTACCTGAGACACCTTAATCTTGGCAACTCAATCCATCTGATGGTTGTTTTGATGTTGTTCAGTGAACCGACTTCTAGGCACATGGCTGTCTATGTGGTACACTTTTACAGGCAGGTTCTCTAGCCGGGCAGCAATATCTCACCACAATTCAGCAGCCCAGATGAGTTTGCCTCTGCGCTGTCAGTTGTTCCTCTTCCATTGCTGCAACCACCTCCACAGGACATTTGCCCCCATCCATGAATCAGCATAGAGATAAAGCACTGGCCACTTTACTCATTCAGCAATGCCCAAAGCCAGCTGTATTGCTTTTACCTCTGCAAACTGACTCGATTCACCTTGTCCCTTAGTGGCCTCTGCAACTTGCCGCATGAGACTCCACACAGCAGATTTCCACATCTGATGCTTTCCCACAATAAGACATGACCCATCAGTAAACAAGGCATAACGCTACTCATCCTCGAGTAGCTTATTATATGATGGGGCCTCTTCAGCACATGTCACCTTCCCTTCTGGCAATACTCCAAAATCCTTACCCTCTGGCCAGTCCATGATCACCTCTAAGATCCCCGGGTGATCAAGGTTCCCCATTTAAGCCCATTGCGTGATCAATGAAACTCACTTACTCCATGTGGCGTCAGTTGCATGATGAGTAGAGGAGACTTTTCCTGTGAACATCCAGCCCTATACTGGCAATCGAGGTGCCAGGAGGAGCTGTGCTTCAGTGCCAATCACTTCATAAGCAGCTCGAACCCCTTTGCATGCTGCTAACATCTCCTTTTCAGTTGGAGTGTAGCGGGCCTTGGAACCTCTGTATCCCTCCGACTCCAAAATCCCAGGGGTCAACCTCGAGTCTCCTCTGGTGCTTTCTGCCAAAGGCTCCAGGTGGGGCCATTCTCCCCAGCTGCAGTGTAGAGCACATTTTTAACATTTTGTCCTGCCCGAACTGGCCCAAGAGCCATGGCATGGGCTATCTCCCGCTTAATTTGTTCAAAGGTCTGCTGCTGCTTAGGGCCCTACTCAAAGCCATTCTTCTTCCAGGTTACCTGATAGAGAGGGCTTATGATCTGACTGTATTTTGGAATGTGCGTTTTCCAAAATCCCACAACCCCCATGAAAGTCTGTGTTTCCTTTTTACTAGTCGGTGCAGAAATAGAAGCTATTTTGTTGACCATATCCATTGGAATTTGATGACGTCCGTACTGCCATCTTACTCCTAAAAACTGGATCTCCCATGCAGGTCACTTGACCTTACTTTGTTTTATAGCAAAACCAGCTTGCAGGAGAATCTGAATTATCCTCTCACCTTTCTCAAAAACCTCTGCTGCTGTGTCACCCCACATGATGATGTCATCAATGTACTGCAGGTGTTCCGGAGCTTTGCCCTGCTCCAGTGCAGCCTGGATCAGTTCATGGCAAATGGTGAAGTTGTGCTTCCACCCCTGGGGCAGTCGAATCCAGGTGTACCGGATGCCTCTCCAGGTGAAGGCAAACTGTGGCCTGCACTCTGCTGCCAGAGGAATAGAGAAAAATGCATTAACAGTGTCAATTGTAGCATACCATTTGACTGCCTTCGACTCCATATTGTAGCTCTAGCATGTCCAGCACAGCAGCACTCAATGGTGGCATGACTTCATTCAGGCCACTATAGTCCACTGTTAGTCTCTACTCTCCACTGGGCTTCCTCACTGTCCATATGGGACTGTTAAAGGGTGAGTGAGTCTTACTGATCACTCTTTGGCTCTCCAGTTGACGAATCAGGTTATGGACAGGAATCAAAGAATCTCGGTCAGTGCTATATTGCTGCCAGTGCACTGTCATGGTAGCAATTGGCACCCGCTGGTCATCAACCTTCAGCAATCCTACAACAGAAGGGTCCTCTGAGAGAGGCCAGGCAAGGTAGACAGCTGTCTAATGTCCTCTGTCTCCACAGAGGCTATGCTAAAAACCCACCTGTACCCCTTCAGGTTCTTAAAATACACTCTTCTGAGGTAGTCTATACCAAGAATGCATGGAACATCTGGGCCAGTCACAATGGGGTGCTTTTGCCAGTCCTTTCCAGTCATGCTCACCTCAGCATCTCATACAGTTAGCTGTTGGTATCCCCCAGTCACCCCAGAAATGCTGATGGGTTCTATCCCTTCATAGTTTGATGGAATCAGAGTACATTGGGCCCCGGTGTCCACCAGAGCCCTGTACTCCTGTGGTTCTGATGTTCCAGGCCACTGAATCCACACAGTCCAATAAACTCTGTTATCACTCTCCTCCACTTGGCTGGAGGCCGCGTCCCCTAGTCCCAGTCATGGTACTCATTGCTTCCTCCTTGTAAGAATGAATCAGAAGTGCCTTTCAAGAGGGTCAGAGGCAAGGTCAGCTCTTCTAGTCTGTCTGGGGAACTGCCTGCTGGAAACTGGGGCAGCATTTTTCCTGGCGTAATGTCCTCTTGTGGTTGTCTCCCCTTTTAACTCATGTACCCATGCCTCTAGGACTGAGGTAGGTTGTCCATCCCACCTCCTCACGTCCTCTACGTTGTCGCGCAGTAAAAACCACAGGGTGCCCCATTTTGAATACCCTCTGTATTCTCTCTCTTAATTGGAGAAACGCTCATTCTGAGTAGCTGAAACCCAAGGCCATGCAGGTGGGGAGCGAAACTTGTCTTCAAAATGCTGGAACTCTTGGGACAATTTTTCAGCTAGCACATTGGGCAGTTTCTCCACAGACAAGATGGAAGCCTGTAGGGAGGAGGATAGACTTCCCTCATACTGCTGGAGCTGACCAGCCAACTGATACACCGTTTGTCCCTCGCCTTCTTTCCATGACATTACTGCCAATGAGCTGGCATGGGATGATGGTGTACTTCACAGAAACCTCCACCACATGGGTTGCATGCACTGGATCTCATCGGTATCAGTGAGTGGATCGTCATTATTGGTGTTATTATAAATCACCTCCAGAACAGCTAGCTCCCTCAGGTACTGGATACCTTTCTCCATGGTGGTCCACTTGCCTGGGTGACAGGTAACATCTTCCTTGAAGGGATACCTTTCCTTCACACCTGACAGAAGTCACCTCCAGAGGCTGAGGGTTTGTGTCTTCCTTCCAATCGCCTTGTCAATGCCCTAGACAGGGATCCTAATTGCTTAGCTTCCCTGCCTTCTAATTACATGCTACTTGCCCCATTATCCCTGCATCGGAGCAACCAAGCAACAACGTGTTCACCATCCCAGCAGTTGAAATCCTTTCACATATCTCGCAACTCACCCAGGGATAGCAATTGGGTGACTATCTCTGGTTCTGCCTCCTCCTCCTTTTCCTGTTCTTGTGATGGGCCTGGGTCATCAATTTCCCTCACTAAGCAAACTGATTTCTTTGTGTAGTTCTTCTTCTGGAGAGGACCAACAGGTTGGTTCTCTGATTCAGTTGCAGCACCTGCCACATGGGTCTGAGTAGCCACAGTGCCCGTTGCCTGGCTTTGAGTAGCCACAGTGCCTGTCACTGGCGTCTGAGCAGCCACAGCATCTGGCACAAGGGCAGGAGCAGACGCAGTGCCTGTGGGTTTGTTACCACCCCCTTTGCCCTGGGGGCACTGCATGATGTTGAGCAGTGTTTAATAGATAATGGCCAGGGCCCAATACAGCACAGTAAGTTGTGCCTCTTTAGAATAACTAGAGCATCTCCCTTTTACATATTCTGTCACCTCACCAAGGTCCTGCAGTTGTTCAGGAGTGAAACTCCAGACTGTCAAAGGTGAGAAATTCTCCAGATATCTGCCCATGTTTTCCCACACACCATTCCACCCATGCTCATCCGCCCTTGGGGCAAATCTATGGGTGATATTCCCAGTATATCCTTTTGTAACCCTGTATATGACCTGGCACACATTCAGAAGACATTACAGGAAGATCAGGCTATCTTGAGTATCCTCAGGGTGTCCAAAATCCTCAGAAACTGTTGGACCCAAGCTGGAGGAGAAAAAAGAAGTGAAGAGATGAGGGAAGATTTCACCTCCCTCCGTCTTCTCCATAGACTGGGTGCAATTACTAATCAATTCTGAGAGGTGGCACCTGAGATATGGAAAAATCAAAAATATCTTATAAAAATACCAATATAGCTGTGTAAGGAAGGAAATCACAATCTCATAGGTTGATATCATACAGGACAGCGTTATGATAAACCAAATCCTTTTGTCAGATGTTACCAACAGCACTCCAGGGAACATACGGGGCATGTAGGAATTCAAGTGGCACAGCCACGTGGACAAACAAAGAAACATCATGACCACTTAACTAATAGTGTGAGCTCTAACACACTCCAGTCAGCTCTGTGTTTTTTGGGTTTTTTTGGTGTTTTTTTGTTTGTTGTAGGAAACAATTATTTTGCAAATATAATAGGCTCAGGCAGGATCTCTCAGCAAAGCAATCTTTTTAATAACGATATTGCAAGACGGGATGTTCTACCTGAAGGTAGGCACACATAATAGGGCAAAAAACCCCTGCTTATATCCCCCCAAAATCCCAACCACAATTTCCCTCCCCTGTTCCCCATTGGTTGGGTACTTCATTGTTTACAGACTACCCCGAGGCTTGCCTCAGTTTACATACAATACCCTTCCCCCTAAATTAACTTGTAAATACAGGTATCAGTATGTATACAGGTATCAGTATATATTCCGGGAAGAGACTGTGTTTTACATTAAGGATTCATAGTCTGATGTCTCTCGGTCCTTCTCCCCTGCTGGGGTCAGGTGCCAGGTCCTCAGTTATGTAAAAACAACAGTTCTTCATTAAATGTTCCTTACATTTGTTTTTGGATTTTTTTGTTTTGGTTTGGTTTTGTTGTTTTTTGGGTTTTTTTAATCCCAAACTTTTTTATTCTTTCTCCTGCCTGGCTCGCCAAAAAGGACTGTTGTAGGTTAGCCCCACCTCCCCCTCAGCCGGCAGCTGCTAAAACTACGTGCCACTTCCTCCCCCGCCTCCAGTGGGATGGAGAGGAGAATTAAAAGGAAAAAAAAAAATTAAAAAAAGGCAAAAACTCATGGGTTAGGATAAAAAACAATTTAATGGGGCAGCAAGGAGAAAACAAGGGAGGACAAACAAACAGTAACAGCAGTGACAAAGGAACCTACAAAGACGGTGGGCACACAGTGCTGCGTGACCACCCTCCCCCACTGTATACGCCTTTCCCACCTGGCTGCTCACCACTGTAACAGTCAGCGCTGAAACCACCACTGCTTTCCCCCTCCCTTGTCCCCAATCCCCATTTGCATCCTGAATACCAAGAGAGAGACACGTGGTCCCCGCTGGAACTACGTGATCCCTGCTGGAGCTCTGCCACTCCCTGGCTCACCCCCTCCCCGAAACAGAACCCCCCCAAGAGACAGAGACCGGATATGGTATAGAATACCCAGATATCCTGGCAGCGTGGAAATTAACTCCATCCTGACTGACCCTGCACAAAAGGTAATATCATTGTAAGTTTTGCTGCTAAAGTCTTGTTAAATTTTGTGATATAATAATATACTTTTGCCAAGTCACTAATCACTGTAATTTGAATCCTACCATGGGTCATGTCCGCAGGTCATCTCATAGGAACTCTGCTTCCCCCAGAGGGTGGGCAGAAATGTCTTCACATGCAAATGCACCCTGAAAGATTCTGCCGATCTAGTCTCCATCCTGTGAGGATGCAGCTTTGCCCACCTTGTAATGGTGTGCTTTGTCTGCAAGCTGCCCCAGCAAGGCAAGCAAAATCACCCACTCACATAAAAAAAAAAAAAAAATCATGTCAGCTGTGGTTGTCTTTTTTAAAAAACTGCTCTCACTCCCCCTCTGCAGCAGCTTCTATCCCCACAGGTCCCCCTGCAGAGAGGAGGACTCATTGCTATCTACTGACCACAACTTCCCTTCCCCAGGGACATGTGGATACCCCCCCAATTACCCTCGTTCAGCTCCCTGGGCTCACTTCCCACTTTATCCTAATCCAAACTTCCATCCTGTACCATTGCTCCACACCTGCCCACCGGTGGCAGAGGTGACATCGGCATCCCAAATCCAGCTTCCTGCCCTGTGGTGCCTTCATACCCATCCCCACCAGATGCCTTTCCAGCCCCAGGACTCCCTGTAGAGTTAGGTGATGGAGGCAATGGCATCGATAGATGTGAGATGTTGGTAAAGCACTTCCTTCGTGCTGTACAACATGCTAAGTAAAACATGCAGTCAAAGCCCCCATCCCATCCATTCCATCTCTCTGGGTTACAATCAGGGATTCTATGCTTCTCTGCCACTGCATTTTGGCAGTGCTTCTCAATCTGCTTCTGTGGACATCTGTCAAGCTTGTGCTTTTGACACAAGGTTTTTGGCAGGTCCATGGGTGAACCCAAAGCCTCTTGCAGAAGCATTATAAATATAACCCAGCACCAGGGGTGCCAACACACAAGCCATACAGTCTATCCAGCCTGGCCCAGCCTCAGTGAGGCCAGTGCATGCCACCATGTGTGACATGGAACAGTGTCTGCCACATCCCTGGCACCTCAAACAGGGCAGATTGTCCCTGCCAAACAGTGCAGAAAGGCAGGGGCTGGTGTTAGGCCAAAAGGATGGAGCATGACATCCAGGGCAAGGGCAAGAGAGCCCTAAGGGCAGAATTCTCAGGTCACTGTGAAAAGCTTGTGAGTTTGGGACTGTGTAAAAGGCAACAAGGAGAAGTAATGTGTTACAAGAGGAGTGGTTTCTGCTCACCCCAGCCTTCAGGGCCACCTGGACTGGAGGGAGAGGCACTGAGCAGCAGCAGCAGTGGGGCCCTGGGGTGTGCTGGGGCTCATTACAGGTGCTGAGTGGCACGGGCAGTGGTACTTAACACCCTGATGTGGGGCTCCACCACACTTAGTACACAGACCACAGCCTTGGTGCCATCCAGTGCCCCAGACACTGACATCCCAGAGATGGCATGTATTTAGGCACTTGAATTCCACCTGAATTTTCAGTAGCCCACAGCCCCATGCCTGCTCTAGGCACTGCAGGGAGCAGAACAACAGCTCAGGCACACAGTGACAGTGCACTCCCTGTTGTGTACATCCAAAGCCCCCAAGAGCAGTGATGCAAACACAAGGAAGGCTAGTGTAACGTGCGGAAACAACTTTACGACCTATAAGGCCATAAAACTTTACAACCTGCAGGGTTATAAAGATGGTATGTTTATTCAGCACCGGGCACAAGAGGAATATTTCCTCTAATCTCGCGTGCCTTCTAACAATATGAGGTGTGTTTAAATACAGCAAGGCATTACATATTCATGGTAACCCCAGGAACGCCTATACATATTGTCACGGAGGCACCCCAAGATTAGTTTAAGGGACAACAGGGTCCAAAACACTTTTATTAAACTGGTCAGAAACAGGGTTTTAGCACTCCAAAAGCTGACAGGCAAATTCACTAAAAGAGAAACTTGTTTTTAACAAAACCAGGACATTCCACCCCTTATACCATGCCATTCACGACATACTTAGACCTTTTCAATACAATATAATTAATCACTACTACTATATATACACACACATGTACATATATACACAGAAGTAATCCATCATTCTCTTAGTCTGTGGACCATCCTCTGAAAAGTTCATTAAGTTTATTTATCACAACAGTCTCCCAGGGCAGGAAAAATGGTACATCTAGTGCATCTCATGACCACTGCTTGTGGGTCAAAGACATCAACTTTGAAAAACTTGTCAGGCGCCACTCGAAGAAACTAGCTCTGGTGTCATCACCACTGTCTTGATCTGAAAGACACTTATTAAACACTGTTAGTAGGGCAATTCACATCATGCAGTCCAGTATTGAATATTTTCACCTAAAATCAAATCCCCTTGAGGAACTTCTCCATCCTTAAGCATCACTCACCAGATGCTGCCAGGTCCCTGGGCAAAAACAGTCCCACAAATGGGCTTGCCTTTGTCTGAGGCAGGAGTAAACCAGACTGCCTTTCCTAACATATTTTTAATGTGTACTACAGGGTCTTTATCTCCTTCTACAGTACATAGAATTTCTGATTGAGCAGGTCCAGCTCGATTAGTTGATCCTCTAGTGTTGACCAACCAAGTAACTTTTGCTAAATGTGAATCCCAGTTTTTAAAGGTTCTACCACCCAATGCCTTGGTGTAGTTTTTAACAGACCATTGTGCCTTTCAATTTTCCCAGAGGCTGGTGCATGATATGGACTATGACATACCCATTCAATACCATGTTCTTTGGCCCGATTGTCTATAATACTTTTTTTAAAATGAGTGCCACTGTCTGATTCAATTCTTTCTGGTGTACCATGTCGCCAAAGGACTTGCTTTTCAAGGCCCAAGATAGTATTTTGGGCTATAGCATGAGGTACGGCATACATTTCCAACCATCCAGTGGTTGCTTCCACCATTGTAAGTACATAGCGCTTACCTTGACGTGTTTGTGGAAGTACAATATAATCAATCTGCCAAGCCTCTCCATACTTATACTTTAACCATCGCCCCCATACCATACAGGCTTTAACCGTTTAGCTCGTTTGATTTCGGTGCAATAGTGTCCATAGTTAAGTCCATCCCACGATCGCGAGACCATTTATATATTGCATCTCTGCCTTGATGCCCTGAAGTATCATGGGCCCACTGAAATAGGAAAAGTTCACCTTTATGTTGCCAGTCCAAGTCCACCTCAGCTATTTTAATCTTGGCAGCTTGATCCACTTGTTGGTTGTTGCGATGTTCCTCGGTGGCTCGACTTTTAGGCACATGAGCATCTACATGATGAACTTTTACAGACAGGCTCTCTAACCGGGCAGCAATGTCTTGCCACAGTGTGGAAGCCCAAATGGGTTTGCCTCTGCACTGCTAGCCACTTTTCTTCCATTGCTGCAGCCACCTCCACAAGGCATTTACTACCACCCACGAGTCAGTATAGAGAGAAAGTATTGGCCACTTCTCTAGTTCAGCCATGTCCAAAGCCAGCTGGATGGCTTTCACTTCTGCAAACTGACTGGATTCACCTTGTCCTTCAGGGGCTTCTGTAACTCGTCGTGTGGGACTCCACACAGCAGCTTTCCACCTTTTATGTTTTCCTACAAGACAACAGGACCCATCTATGAACAGTGCATACTGCTTATGAGTTTCTGAAAAGTATTATACGGTGGTGTTGGAACGATAAAGGACTCAGCACTCCGATTCAATGTGAATCACGCAAAAGCCATTTATTACAGAAGCATGTCTCCTTATATACGCAACTGTTCTCTAATCACGAATCCACGCTCCAAGCATGGATTCGCTAAATGAGTATCATGGGCAGTCCACACGCTGGAGCCCCACCGATGATAGGTCCGATGACTCACGCCATGCTGAGGCCCTGTTAATGAAGAAACGCCCCTCTTTCTCACAGCAGATTCTGTTCTCAGCTTCTCGAAGTGGCCTTGAGATTCCTTTGGGCCTGACTAATTCAACAACATATCTCCTTCTAACGAAACCCCTTCACACGGTGGTGCTTCTTCAGCACGTGTTACTTCCTCTTCATCTGGCGACATCCCAAAGTCTTTACTTTTCGACCAATCTGTAATCACTTATAAGATCCCTGGGCGATTGAGACTTCCAAATAGAGTTTGTTGCATGATCAATGCAATTCACTTACTCCACGCAGCATCGGTTGCATGATGCATAGAGGGAACTGTCCCTTTGAAAATCCAGCTCAGCAACAGTAGTCGAGGTGCTAGGAGGAGCTGTGCTTCAGTACCGATCACTTCTGAAGCAGCTTGACCTCCTTCATATGCTGCTAGTATCTCTTTTTCCATTGGAGTATACTTGGCCCCAGATCCTTTGTATCCTCGACTCCAAAAACCTAAGGGTCGGCCACGGGTTTCTCCTGGTGCTTTCTGCCAGAGGGTCCAGATAGGACCATTATCTCCGGCTGCAGTGTAGAGCCCATTTTTAACAGCTAGTCCAGTCCGAACTGATCCGAGGGCCACCACATGAGTTATCTCACGCTTAATTTGTTCAAAGGCTTGTCGTTGTTCTGGGCCCCACTCAAACTGTTTCTTTTTACGAGTCACTCGATAGAGAGGGCTCACAATGTGGCTGTAGTCAGGAATATGCATTCTCCAAAAACCTACAACGCCCAAGAAAGTCTGTGTCTCCTTTTTATTAGTAGGTGGAGACATTGCTGCAATTTTGTTGATCACATCCATTGGGATCTGACGACGGCCATCTTGCCATTTTATTCCTAAAAACTGGATCTCTCGTGCAGGTCCCTTGACCCTGCTTCATTTTATGGCAAAACCAGCATCCAAAAGAATCTGAATTATTCTCTCACCTTTCTCGAAAACTTCTTTCGCTGTGTCGCCCCATATGATGATGTCATCAATATATTGCAAGTGTTCTGGAGCTTTACGTTGTTCCAGCGTGTTCTGGATCAGTCCACAGCAGGTGGTAGGACTGTGTTTCCACCCCTGGGGTAAGCGATTCCACGTGTACTGGATGCCCCTCCAGGTGAAAGCAAACTGTGGCTTGCACTCTGCTGCTAAAGGAATAGAGAAAAATGCATTAGCAATGTCAATTGTAGCATACCACTTGGCTGCCTTTGACTCCAGTTCAAATTGCACTTCTAGTATGTCAGGCATGGAAGCACTCAATGGTGGCATAACTTCATTCAGGCCATGATAGTCTACAGTTAGTCTCCACTCGTCACTAGACTGGCCAGATTGGGCCATTAAAAGGTGAGCGAGTCTTACTGATCACACCCTGGCTTTCCAGTTGACGGATCAACCTCTGGATAGGAATCAAAGAATCTCGATTGGTGCGATATTGCCTGCGATGCACCGTCGTGGTAGCAATTGGCACCTGCTGATCATCAACCATCAGCAGTCCTACAACAGAAGGGTCATCTGAAAGACCAGGCAAATCAGACAGCTGTTCAATTTTCTCAGTGTCCACAGCTGCTATACCAAATGCCCACCTATACCCTTTTGGGTCCTTAAAATACCCTCTCCTGAGGTAGTCTATGCCAAGGATGCACGGAGCATCTGGACCAGTCATAAGGGGATGCTTTTGCCAGTTTTTTCCAGTTAGGCTCATTTCAGCCTCTACAACAGTCAGTTCCTGGGATCCCCCAGTCACTCCAACAATATTAATGGATTGCGTTCCTGTGGCAGAATGCAAACTCCCCTCTCTCCCCCTCCCTCCTTTGATATGGAAGGAGTAGACACATCTCCCTCTCTCTCTGCTGTTTGAGGCTAACAGCTTCTTTTGTTTGGCCCCAGAGCACCCTGGCCAGGGCCGTTAGGAGAAGGGAGTGCTGAGGTGCCAGAGAGCCGCTAGGCGCCTGCGACCAGTGTGGGGGATGTTTGGAGGCTTCAGGGGCACTCCACAGACAGGGTGGGGGTGCAGAGAAGCTTCTGTAATGCCCACAGTCAGATCTGATCAGGTTATAAAAAACGGGACTCTCGTCGAGATGTGTGGTCTTGCGCACGATCTCTTGGAGTTACGAGCTTAGCCACTGCCGCTAGGAGCCACGGCCCCCCCTCCCCGGGACAGAGACTCTGCTGACCTTGCCACCAAGTGTGTAAGTAAAATTAACCCTCACAGGATTGCGAGTGTATCTACTTTCTGCGCACATTTGCACGTGTATTTATACTTTCTGTGCACATTTGCACACGTACTTTCCATGCTCAATACGAGCACGTGTATAAATTAATGCTCGCATAATCGCGAGTGTATTTTCCTCCCGTGCTTCCACATAAGCACGTGTAATATTCCGTGCACATTTGCACGTGCATTTCTCCTCACAGGATTGCGAGTGTACTATAAATTTACCCTTGCCGAATCGCGAGTGTACACTTCCCATACTCCATACGAGTATGTGTATCCCTTTAAAATAATCCCACACCATGTTCAGGCAAATGTGTAGTCTTCCTGGACTCAGGAGTGGCTCCGGCATTGTTTTTGGTGAAGCCATGTGTATGGACACTGTGGACCTCCTGTTGTATTAGTTGCTGCCCCTTAATAATTTTCCTCAACTAATATCTGAACCTGTATTTAAGTCACCTTTGGAGTGCTAAAACCCTGTTTCTCACCAGTTTAATAAAAGCTGTTTTGGACCCTCTTGTCCCTTAAACTAACCTCGGGGTGCCTCCGTGACAGTTCCTTTATAATTAGAAGGAATGATTGTGCACTGAGCACCAGTGTCCACTAAAGCTTTGTACTCCTGGGGGTGTGTTGTACCAGGCCATCGTATTTGTACAGTCCAATAAACTCTGTTATCCCTTTCCTTCACCTGGTTGGAGGCAGGGCACTGCAAGGGCGAAAAATCATGGACTCCACACAATCCAATACGAATTCAAGTGAAGCCCTTTATTACAGAAACAAACCTCCTTATATATGCAGTTATTTCCTGATCACATGTCCATGCTCCAAGCATGCATTAGCTAATTGGATATTGTCTATGTTCATGAGCTGTCCACACGCCCGAGTCTCACTGCTAATAGGTCTGTTGATTTACATCTTGTTGAGGCTCTGTTATTGTAGAACTGCCTCACTCCCACAACAGGTCCTGTTTTCAGCTTTCCTTGAAATTCCTTTAGACCTGGCTAGTTCAGTAACAAATCTCCATCTAATAGAAATCTATACACACATTAACTTCAAGAAAATCCCTCAAACCTCCCCCTTTTTGTTTTTGAACCAACCAGGCCTTGTTTACAATGCACTGAATCATCTTTGAAATACACTGCAGCATAGAATAGATGATTAACAACAATGATTACAGTTACATATAACGTAGCTAAGCCTTATATAATAAGATCAAACAACTACCCACCTATTTCCAAGCTTTTAAACCATTTGTCAAACCCTACTTCTACTATGACAATCTTATTAATGTGCTGTTTTAGTTTGTCTAAAATACTATGAACAGATTCAGAAGGATCAGACAAGTTAATACAACACATTCCCCAAAAGGTGATGAACCCCTTGCCCTGTCGGGCAAAGGGAGAAGACCTGAGACAGTCCCTGCCCTGTCACTGTCAGGCAGAGGTAGGGGACAGAAAAGATGATGAGGGTTGGAAGCTAGTTCCAGTTAGGGGCTGTGGGCAACCCCCCTCCCTACCTGCTTTGCTTCCCCAGGTGCCCCTCTGTAATAGGTTTGAGGCCCTGGATCTTGAAGAGGAGATATGTGAGGATGTGGTGCAAGGCTCATTTGAGGTCACATCGAAAGAGACAGTTGACCCCACACCTCAAGACCGCCTCAGATAAGAAAGAAAGAAGGGTAACTGTAGTAGGCAATGCCCTTCTGAGAGGGACAGAGGGCCCAATCTGCAGAGTTGACCCTCATCGTAGGGAAGTGTGCAGTCTACCTGGAGCCCAGATCAGGGACATCACCAGGATGCTCCCCAACCTGGTGCACCCGACAGACTACTACCCACTGCTGATCTTCCAGACAGATGGGGAGGAAGCTGCATTCTGCAGTCTGACGGGAATGAAAAAAAGATTTCAAGGCCTTGGGACAGATGGTAAAAGAATTTGGGGCTCGAGTGATTTTCTCTGCCCTCCTTCCAGTTTTGGGTGATGATGTGGTCGGGAATAGAAAAATCCAGTCTCTAAACAATTGGCTACAGGACTGGTGCTACAGGCAGGGCTTTGGGTACTTTGATAACAGCTGGTTTCACAAGACACCAGTCCAGACAGCAATACACGGGAAAGGTTTATCTCGCAGGGGCAAAAGGATGCTGGGACAGGAATTAGCAGGGCTCATTTGGGGAGCTTTAAACTAGATTTGAAGGGGGATGGGGTGGTAGCTGGGCTTGCATGCGTAGGGCATCACTCTAGAGTTCATGAGGGCTGGGAGGCCCCCCATACCCCTGAGGTGAAATCGGTGTGCTCAACTCACTCTCTGAAATGCCTGTACACCAATGCGGGCAGCATGGGGAATAAGCAGGAGGAGTTAGAAACCTGTGTTAGGGCAGGAGATTATGATCTGGTGACAATTACAGAGACATGGTGGGACAGCACACATGACTGGAATGTGGTCATGGATGGCTATGTCCTTTTCAGGAAAGACAGACCAGCCAGGCGTGGTGGTGGAGTTGCTCTTTATGTGAGAGAGCAACTACAATTTATTAAGTATTGTCCAGGCATGGATGAGGAGCAAGTTGAGAGTCTGTGGGGGAAAGTTAAGGGGCAGGCTGGCAAGGGTGACGCTATTGTGGGCATCTACTACAGACCACCAGATCAGGGTGAGGAAGTTGATGAGGCCTTCTACAGACAGCTGAGAGCAGCCTCGCAATCACAGGCCCTGGTTGTGGTGGGGGATTTTAACTTCCCTGATGTTTGCTGGAAGGACTACTCAGCTGGCCAGCCACAGTCTAGGAGGTTCCTCCAGTGCCTTGATGATAACTTTCTGATGCAAAGGGTGGAGGAGCCAACAAGAAGAGGTGCATTGCTGGACCTTATCATCACTAACAAGGAGGGTCTGGTTGAAGCGGTAAAGGTTGAGGGCTGCCTTGGTTGCAGCGACCATGAGATGGTGGAATTCAGGATCTCATGTGACAGGAGCAGGATAGCAAGCAGAACTGCAACCTTGGATTTCAGAAAGGTAAACTTTGGCCTTTTCAGGCAATCGCTAAGGGAAATCCCATGGGCAAGGCTGCTTGAAAGTAAAGGGGACCAAGACAGTTGGTTAGCGTTCAGGGACTGTTTCTACCGGGCACAAGATCAGAGCATCCCGACACATACGAAGTCAAGGAAGGGAGCCAGTAGACCTGCGTGGTTAAACAGGGAGCTGCTGGGTAAGCTCAAGTGGAAGAGAAGAGTTTACAGATCGTGGAAGGAGGGGCTGGCCACTTGGGGAGAATATAAGGCTGTTGTCAGAGGGTGTAGGGAGGTAACTAGGAAAGCTAAGGCCTCCTTAGAATTCCACCTGGTGAGAGGGGTCAAGGACAACAGGAAGAGTTTTTTCAAATACGTGACAGATAAAACTAACACCAGAGGCAATGTAGGCCCACTGATGAATGAGGTGGGTGCCCTGGTGACAGAAGACACAGAGAAGGCAGAATTACTGAATGCCTTCTTTCTCTCTGTCTACTCTACTGGAGGCTGTCCTGGGGAGCCCTGTACCCCTGAGACCCCAGGTGAAGCCAGGTCAGTGGAGGAGTTTGCTTTAGTCGATGAGGACTGGGTTAGGGAGCTATTAAATAGTCTGGACATCCATAAATCCATGGGTCCAGATGGGATGCATCTGCGGGTACTGAGGGAGCTGGCTGAAGTCATTGCTGGACCGCTCTCCATCATCTTTGCCAAGTCTTGGGAAACGGGAGAGGTGCCCGAGGATTGGAGGAAAGCAAATGTCACTCCAGTCTTCAAAAAGGGCAAGAAGGAGGACCCGGGTAATTATAGACCGGTCAGCCTCACCTCTGTCCCTGGGAAAGTAATGGAACAGCTTGTCCTTGATGTCATCTCAAGGCATATCAGGGATAAGAGGGTCATTAGGGGCAGTCAGCATGGCTTTACCAAGGGTAAGTCATGCTTGACCAACCTCATAGCCTTTTATGAGAATGTAACAAGGTGGATGGATGATGGCAGGGCGGTGGATGTGGTCTACCTTGACTTCAGTAAAGCCTTTGACACAGTCTCCCATAGCATCCTCACAGCTAAATTGAGGAGGTGTGGTCTGGACAATAGAGTAGTGAGGTGGGTTGCAAACTGGCTTAAGGAGAGAAGCCAGAGAGTGGTGGTCAATGGTGCGGAGTCTAGTTGGAGGCCAGTATCTAGTGGAGTGCCTCAGGGGTCAGTACTGGGGCCAATATTATTCAATATATTCATTAACGATTTGCACGAGGGAATTGAGTGTACTAGCAGCAAGTTTGCTGATGACACTAAGCTGGGAGGAGTGGCTGACACGCGAGAAGGCTGTGCTGCCATCCAGTGGGACCTGGACAGGCTGGAGAGTTGGGCGGGGAATAACCTGGTGAAATTTAGCAAGGGAAAGTGTAGAGTCCTGCATCTGGGCAGGAACAACCCCAGGTTCCAGTATAGGTTGGGAAATTACATATTAGAGAGCAGTGTAGGGGAAAGGGACCTGGGCGTCCTGGTGGACAGCAGGATGACCATGAGCCAGCACTGTGCCCTTGTGGCCAGGAAGGCCAATGGCATCCTGGGGTGTATTAGAAGGGGAGTGGTTAATAGGTCCAGAGAGGTTCTCCTTCCCCTCTACTCTGCCCTGGTGAGACCCCGTCTGGAATACTGTGTCCAGTTTTGGGCCCCTCAGTTCAAGAAGGACAGGGGACTGCTGGAGAGAGTCTAGTGCAGGGCAACAAAATGATCAAGGGAGTGGAGCATCTCCCTTATGAGGAAAGGCTGAGGGAGCTGGGTCTCTTCAGCTTGGAGAAGAGGAGACTGAGGGGTGACCTTATTAATGTTTACAAATATATAAAGGGTGAGTGTCACAAGGATGGAGCCAGGCTCTTCTCTGTGACATCCAGCGGTAGGACAAGGGGTAAGTGGTTCAAACTGGAACACAAGAGGTTCCACTTAAATTTGAGAAGAAACTTCTTCCCAGTGAGGGTAACAGAACACTGGAATAGGCTGCCCAGGAGGGTTGTGGAGTCTCCTACTCTGGAGGCATTCTAAACCTGCCTGGACGCCTTCCTGTGTAACCTCAAATAGGTGTTCCTGCTCCGGCAGGGGGATTGGACTAGATGATCTTTCGAGGTCCCTTCCAATCCCTAACATTCTGTGTGATTCTGTGTTAACTAGTTGCAAAGGACTTCTTAGAAAATTTACCGTGCTAGTTCTTGGGGTCATGGGAAAAAAAAGAAAGGCCATTTTTAAAATCCAATGGAATGCCAATTTTGGAACAAAGTTTTAACAGATGTATTTGTGTGTTTGCCAGAAAGCCCTATACCTCTCTTGGGTCAAGATTTGTTAAGTAAACTGTAAGCTCAAATAATGTTTTCTGAGAAGAAATGTTGAAGAGAAGAAATGTTCTGACAATTCTGTTTAGTTGCATGTCCCATAAGAAGGTGCTTGGAAGGTACAGATCTGCTTGCTGCAAGCAAGAAATCTCCAAGGAAATTTTGGATGCTGTATTTCCACTAGTATTGGCAGCTGAAGTATTGATAAAACCAATACTACACTGAGACAGAACTGAAAGAGGACTTTGAGCCGTTAAGGAAAAACAATGTCCAGTAAATACAAAACCCAAAATGGGGTTAGAGACTTTGATGAACAAGTTTATGACCACCTTACAGGCTGACTGCATTTGATTACACTTGCAGATTTGTCTATTTATAGCTACAACACAGAGGCAACCTGTGGCTATTGTAGGACAATATGATGAGAAAGCAAACAGATTGATATACTTGGAATGTGGGTTTTTTTGCCCAATTGTTTCTGTAAAACTATTATTCAGCCTCTAGAATTGATTATTACTCTGATCCATATGCGTGTCTGTATGCGTTGTTCTCATCACCGCATACAATAATGCTTTAAATCAGGTGTTCCATTTCTCTTGTCAAGGAATTAAACAAGTCATTCAGCCAGGCATTATCACTAGATTGTTTCCCTTGATGCATTAGTACCGAATATGTTATATGTCATCTTCTATTCTGGCTAGTTTATCAGCTATGCTAAAGCAGCACATGCCTTCAAAATTGAAGCAGCTTTTACAACCATTACCTACTCAGAAAAAACAGCAATAAGAAACATTAATATCAAAATCCCTTAGCATAGTATAATTCTGTAATACAGCTACCAGGGTTGACATGCTAATAAAACACATTTTTAAAATATCTGCAGCCATTAGTCTTCCCTTAATATAAAAGGCAGATGAGTTATTTACAGTAGAGACCAACCAAATCTAAGTATTTACATATTGGTCTTGCAGAAACATATCCAGGGCATATGCTTTTAGTACAAGATAGCAAAGCACGATGAGCCAACCTGTGGTAGGTGAAGAAAACAGGGGTGTCATCACCTTCCAGTAATACATATATGTTGTTCCAGCTTCTGCAGCTAATGTTACTCTGGGTCTGATAACCTGACATGAGGTGATTATCCACACAGTTTGGAGACATCTGGCTTGTACTTTTTCAAATTGAACTTCAATACAATATGTCTTGTTCTCAACATCAATAACACTGTTCCAATGCTGTCTCCTTGAGATAAGGTACAGGTATTCATCGTAGATACCCCAAATAAAAGAACTCGAAAATCTGATATTAGCAAAGGATGTAAAATAAGAGGAGAAGTCAGGGTACAGAACCATACAGCATTGTCTGGAGTTATTATATGAATTTTTACATCTAGATTAATAGGCTGCAGTCCCATGAGGGGTTCAGAAGGATCCACCATAGCCGTACATACCCTTGAGTCTTCTGGTTCTCATCTTGGGAGGCCGCTAAGGAATATTTGTTGCTGCTGTGGTTGGCCTGGCTTGTTCCCTAGTTGGATGTGATGGCATGAGCATTACCACTTAGGACCCCACTCCGCAAGCTCTTCAGTTTAAAGCCCTCCTCACCAAGTTGGCCAGCTTACTGCCTAAGATTCCCTTGCCTCTTTCAGACAGATGGATTCCATCCCTCCCTAACAGGTTATAGTCATAAAAGAATGTCCCATTGTCATAAAAGTCAAAACCCTCACAAGGGCACCAGCCTCAAAGCCAGGAGTTAATGTGCATTATGCATTTATTTCTGGCTACCCCCTTTCATCCAACTACAGAATGGAGGAAAAGGTAACTTGGGCACCAATATTTTTCACTTGTGCCCCTAGGGCTTTATAGTCTTCCTTGATTCTGCCCAGGCTCTGGCTTGCAGTGTCATTTGTCCCCCCATGAAAGAGCAGCAGTGGATAGCAGTCTGTGCTCTTGACAAGTTGTGGAACCCTCTCAGCAACATCTTGGATCTTAGCTCCCAGAAGGCAGTATACCTCTTGTGACTCCCGGTCAGGATGGCAGATGTGCGCTTCAGTGCCCTTTAACAGAGTCACCCACCACAAACACTCTTAGTTTCTTTTTATGGTATCCACTGTGTGCTACCGGTACAGTTTCTTCTTGCAGACCTTGCTCATTGATGCCTATAGCTGTTAAAGCTTCATATCTGTTTTCAGTTGTGATGCTGGAGGGTGGAGACTGAGATGGAGCCCTGCTTTAGTGGGTCACCAGGGTCCAAGGTGCCTCATTCTCAGTGATGTCCACTACATTCTCAGTGATGTCTGCTACAGGAGCATGGTTCTGTAACCACCTATCTATCACCATCTCACCTCCTCTAATACTGCACAGCCTTTTAACTGTTTGTTGCAACTCAACCACCTGACATAGCAGATCATCAGCCTGTGCACACCTTGTGCAGGTATTTACCTTTTCTCCAGGAATAGGGTCTGGGTACTCATTGCAACATACCACCTGTACTGAAGTCTCCTTCCTTACTGGTTCTGTCTGGGTGGAAGCATGAGACATCTCAGGGGCTTTCCCTGCAAGCGCACTGTTTTTAACTCTGAGGCGAGTGCACACCATTATGGCAGAGACCTAGAGCACAAGTACTACCTTGGGTTGTGGACCTACAAGTAGCCTGCAGCGCACTTCCTGCATGCCCTGACTGCAAACCCCCACACCCCTGTTTGCTTGCCCTGATCGCTTGTGCTCCTTAGAACCATTTAAATCTCTCACGGTTGCTCCACTTGCTTGCACGAATGCCACCACAGACTTCTCCTCAGAACTTTTCCCGTGTGACCATGGAGAAGTCATGAGGAGATGGGATGGAAAACCTACCTCAGTCCTAGAGGCACGTGTACATGAGTTGCAAGGAAAGACAACCACAAGAAGGGATTCTGCCAGGAAAAATGCTACTCCAGTTTCCAGTGGGCAGTCCCCCAGAGTAGAAGGGCTGATCTTACTTCTGAACCTCTTGAAGGGGCTTCTGATTCATTCTTGCAAAAAGGAAGCAGTGAGTACCATGACCAGGACTAGAGGGGCCCTGCCTCCAGCCAGGTGGAGGAGAGGGACAAGCTGTGTGGATTCAATGTCCTGGAACGTCAGACTCACAAGAGTACAAGGCTCAAGTGAACACCAGGACCCAATGTACTCTAATTCCATCAACCAATGAAGGGACAGAACCCATCAGTATTTCTGGAGTGACTGGAGGATGCCAACAGGTGACTGTACTGGAGGCTGAAGTGAGTCTAACTGGGAAGGACTGGCAAAAACACTCCATTGTGACTGGTTCAGTTGCTCCGTGTATTCTTGGTATAGACTACCTCAGAAGAGGATATTTTAAGGACCCAAAAGGGTACCGGTGGGCCTTTGGAATAGCAGCCGTGGAGACAGGACATGAAACAGCTATCTACCTTGCCCTGTCTCTCGGAAGACCCTTGTCTTGTAGGATTGCTGAGGGTCAAAGAACAGCAGGTGCCAATTGCTACCATGATGGTGCACCAGTGCCAGTATCACACTAACCAAGACTCTCTGATTCCCATCCATAAGTGGATTTGTTAACTAGAGAGCCAAGGAGTGATCAGTAAGACTCACACAGTCTTCAACAGTCTCATATGGCCAGTGCAAAAGTCCAATGGAGAGTGGAGACTAACGGTAGACTATCATGGCCTGAATTAATTCACGCCACCATTAAGTGCTGCTGTGCTAGAGCTGCAATATGAACTGGAGTCAAAGGCAACCAAGTGGTATGCCACAATTGACATTGCTAATGCATTTTTCTCTATTCCTTTGGCAGCAGAGTGCAGGCCAGTTTGCTTTCAGTTGGAGGGGCGTCCAGGACACCTGGAATCAACTGCTCCAGGAGTAGAAGCACAGCCCTACCATTTGTCATGGACTGATCCAGACTGCACTGGAACAGGGCAAAGCTCTGGAACACCTGCAATACATTGACAATGTCATCGTGTGGGGCAACACAGCAGAAGAATTTTTTGAGAAAGGGGAAAGAATGATCCAAATTTTTCTGAAAACCAGTTTTGCTATAAAGCAAAGTAAGGTCAATGATCTGGATGGGAGATCCAGTTTTTAGGAGTAAGATGGCAAGATTGACGTCATCAGATCCAAATGGATGTGATCAACAGCTATGTCTCCACCAACTAACAAAAAGGATAGACAGACTTCCTTGGGGGTTATGGGTTTTTGGATAATGCAAATTCCAGACTACGGTCAGATCGTTAGCACTCTTTATCAAGTGACCTGGAAGAAGAATGATTTTGAGTGGGACCCTGAGCAACAGCAAGCCTTTGAACAAATTAAGTGGGAGACAGTCCATGCTGTGGCTCTTGGGCCAGTCCAGGCAGGACAAGATGTTAAAAATATGCTCTTCACTTGGTGTGCATACAAAAGAGCCAAATCTAGCACATAGAGATGAGACAGAGCCTATCACAGAGTTGTGCAAGTCTGGATATTGGAATAAAGCTAGCATGCTAGAAAGAAAAGTAACAACTGTCACACACAAAATCTTATCATCACATTCACGCAGTAAAGAACTCAGGGTCTTCTGTATAATCACAAAATGCACATATTGAGTCAATGGATTCTCATGATTTAGCAGTCTGTGAACTTACTGTACCATGTAACAGACACTTATTTAAACTGTAATGTGCTTAAACAGATACCTACAAAAAAACAGGTTAATAAGGAACAGTATCTCGCAGAGTTCAGCAAGTTTTCTATGACTTGTGTGTTATCAGTTAATTCTCTCTCAGCTTGTTGAAGTTTAAACCATTCTGCCTGTAAAACTGTCTGAAATGATTCAATGATCTCTTGTAGAGTTTTATTTTTGTCCTGCTTTTCTCACTTTAGAAACAACAAAGTGTTATACTTAAAGATTCTATTCTCCGGACACTTTCCCAATCCCCACAATCTTAACCCTCGACAGTCAGTTTCTTGGTCACCTGTTTCTCGTTGCCCCTCTCGCCAGATGTGAATCTGTCCTTATCAATAACCTCGTATTCTATTGCTATGTTTACCAAAACATGTATCTAGTTCCCCAGTGTCGAGGGTTTAGACTGCGGGGTGACAATAAAACCCTGGCAGATGTATTGTTAACCTCCTCTCCTCCCCCGACTTCCCCCTTTTGCCCCTCCTCCTCCCCCCTTCCCACTAAGGACAGGTGATCGGGAGGAAAAGAAGGACAGAGAGAGAAGAGTTGGAAAAAATTAAAAATGTTTTACTAATGTTACTAATAAGAATAGAGAAAATAATACAAAATATACAAAACCAATCTTGAAAGTCTCAGCAACTGCAGAGCCAGCACCCAAAGTCCTGGATTGGACTCTGCAGCCAACCGGAGCTGGATTCAGTCTCACTAGGCCTCAGTTTGCAGGGACAACTAGCAAGGTCCTCTCCTAATGTCAGCCATAAGTAGAAGGGACAAAAAAGGCAAAAAGGGAAAGGGACGAGATCCTCATGATCTCCCACTTCTATATGAAGTATTCACATGAATGGAATGTTATACACAGTTGGTCAGTTTCTTGGTCACCAGTTTCTCGTTGCCCCTCTCACGAGATGTCCATCCATGCTTATCAATAACTTTGCATTCCATGGCTATGTTTACCAAAACATGTATCTGGTTCTCCAGGAAAATGCAGCTAATATGAAGGCTTTAGGGGACAGGCAAATTCACTAAAAGAGAAACTTGTTTTTAACAAAACCAGGACATTCTACCCCTTATAATATGCCATTCACGGAAATACTTAAACCTCATTAATACAATCTATCAATACAATCTAATGAATCACTACTACTATATATATATATATATATATATATACACGCAAATGTACATATATAAACAGGAGTAATTAATCTTAATCAGTGAAACATCCTTTGAAAAGTTCATTAAGCTCATTTTGTCACAAAAGTCTCCCAGGGAAGGAAAGATGGTACAAGTGCATCTCATGACCACTGTTTGTGGGTTAAAGACATCAACTTCGAAAAACTTGTCAGGCGCCACTCGAAGAAGGTAGCTCTGGTTTCATCACCATTGTCTTGATCTGAAAGACACTTATTAAACATTGTTAGTGCGGTAATTCACATCATACAGTTCAGCATTGCATATTTTCACCTAAAATCAAATCCCCTTGAGGTACACACCGAACTTCTCCATCCTTAAGCATCACCCACCAGGTGCTGCCAGGTCCCTGGGCAAAAACAATCCCACGAATGGGCTTGCCTTTGCCTGAGGCAGGAGTAACCCAGACTGCCTTTCCTAACATATTTTTAATGTGTACTACAGGGACTTTCTCTCCTTCCAGAGTACGAAGAATTTCTGATTGAGCAGGCCCGGCTCGATTGGTTTATCCTCTAGTGTTGACCAACCAAGTGGCTTTTGCTAAATGTGAATCCCAGTTTTTAAAGGTTCCACCACCAAGAAGTGCCTTTAGTGTAGTTTTTAACAAACCATTGTACCTTTCAATTTTCCTAGAGGCTGGTGCATGATATGGAATCTGATATACCCACTCAATACCATGTTCTTTGGCCCAATTGTCTATAATACTGTTTTTGAAATGAGTACCATTGTCTGATTCAATTCTTTCTGGCGTACCATGACACCAAAAGACTTGCTTTTCAAGGCCCAAGATAGTATTTTGGGCTGTAGCATGAGGTACGGCATATGTTTCCAACCATCCAGTGGCTGCTTCCACCATTGTAAGTACATAACGCTTACCTTGACGTGTTTGTGGAAGTGTAATATAATCAATCTGCCAAGCTTCTCCATACTTATACTTTAACCATCACCTCCCATACCATACAGGCTTTAACCGTTTCACTTGTTTGATTTCAGCACAAGTTTCACATTCATGAATAACCTGTGAAATAGTGTCCATAGTTAAGTCCACCCCACCATCACGCTCCCATTTCTGTGTTGCATCTCTACCTTGATGCCCTGAAGCATCATGGGCCCATCGAGCTAAGAAAAGTTCACCTTTACGTTGCCAGTCCAAGTCCACCTCAGTTACTTGAATCTTGGCAGTTTGATCTGCTTGTTGGTTGTTTAGATGTTCCTCAGTGGCTCGACTTTAGGCACATGAGCATCTACATGACGAACTTTGGCAGGCAGGCTCTCTAGCTGAGCAGCAATGTCTTGCCACAGTGTGGCAGTCCAAATGGGTTTACCTCTGCGCTGCCAGTTGCTTTTCTTCCATTGCTGTAGCCACCCCCACAAGGCATTTGCTACCATCCATGAGTCAGTATAGAGATGAAGTACTGGCCACTTCTCTCGTTCAGCAATGTCCAAAGCCAGCTGGATGGCTTTCACTTCTGCAAATTGACTAGATTCACCTTGTCCTTCAGTGGCTTCTGTAACTTGTCGTGTGGGACTCCACATAGCAGCTTTCCACCTTCGATGTTTTCCTACAAGACGACAGGATCCATCTGTGAACAGTGCATACTGCTTATCAGTCTCTGAAAGTGTATTATATGGTGGTGCTTCTCCAGCACATGTTACTTCCTCCTCATCTGGAGACATCCCAAAGTCTTTGCTTTCTGGCCAGTCTGTAATCACTTCTAAGATCCCTGGGCGATTGGGATTTCCAGTTCAAGCTCGTTGCGTGATCAGTGCAATCCATTTACTCCATGTAACTTCGGTTGCATGATGTGTAGACGGAACCGTCCCTTTGAACATCCAGCTCAGCACCGGCAGTTGAATTGCTAGGAGTTGTGCTTCAGTACCGATAACTTCTGAAGCAGCTCGAACTCCTTCATATGCTGCTAGTATCTCTTTTCCAGTTGGAGTATAGCTGGCCTCAGATCCTTTGTATCCTCGACTCCAAAAACTTAAGGGTCGGCCTCGTGTTTCTCCTGGTGCTTTCTGCCAGAGGTTCCAGGTAGGACCATTATCTCCGGCTGCGGTGTAGAGCACATTTTTAACATCTAGTCCAGTCCGAACTGGTCCAAGGGCCACCGCATGAGTTATCTCACACTTAATTTGTTCAAAGGCTTGTAGTTTTTCCTGGCCCCACTCAAATTGGAGGGCTCACAATGTGACTGTAGTCAGGAATATGCATTCTCCAAAAACCTACAATGCCCAGGAAAGTCTGTGTCTCCTTTTTATTAGTAGGTGGAGACATTGCTGCAATTTTGTTGATCACATCCATTGGGATCTGACGACGGCCATCTTGCCATTTTATTCCTAAAAACTGGATCTCTCGTGCAGGTCCCTTGACCTTGCTCCGTTTTATGGCAAAACCAGCATCCAAAAGAATCTGAATTATTCTCTCACCTTTCTCGAAGACTTCTTTCGCTGTGTTGCCCCATGCAATGATGTCATCAATATATTGCAAGTGTTCTGGAGCTTTACCTTGTTCCAGCGTGTTCTGGATCAGACCATGGCAGATGGTAGGACTGTGTTTCCACCCCTGGGGCAAGCAATTCCATGTATACTGGATGCCCCTCCAGGTGAAAGCAAACTGCGGCCTGCACTCTGCTGCTACAGGAATAGAGAAAAATGCATTAGCAATGTCAATTGTAGCATACCATTTAGCTGCCTTTGACTCCAGTTCAAATTGCAGTTCTAGCATGTCAGGCACAGAAGCACTCAGTGGTGGCGTAACTTCATTCAGGCCACGACAGTCTACAGTTAGTCTCCACTCATCACTAGATTTACGCACTGGCCAAATTGGGCTGTTAAAAGATGAGCGAGTCTTACTGATCACACCCTGGCTTTCCAATTGATGTATCAACCTCTGGATAGGAATCTCGATTGGTGCGATACTGCCTGCAATGCACCGTCGTGGTAGCAATTGGCACCTGCTGATCGTCAACCATCAGCAGTCCTACAACAGAAGGGTCATCTGAAAGACCAGGCAAATCAGACAGCTGTTCAATTTTCTCAGTGTCCACAGCTGCTATACCAAATGCCCACCTATACCTTTTTGAGTCCTTAAAATACCCTCTCCTGAGGTAGTCTATACCAAGGATGCACGGAGCATCTGGACCAGTCACAATGGGATGCTTTTGCCAGTTTTTCCAGTTTAGGCTCATTTCAGCCTCTACAACAGTCAGTTCCTGGGATCCCTCAGTCACTCCAACAATATTGATGGATTGCGTTCCTTTATAATTAGAAGGAATTATTGTGCACTGAGAACTAATGTCCACTAAAGCTTTGTACTCCTGGGGGTGTGTTATACCAGGCCAGCGTATTTGTACAGTTCAATAGACTCTGTTATCCCTTTCTTCCACCTGGTTGGAGGCAGGGCACCTCTAATTCCTGTTTTGCACAGTCTCTGGGTGTGAATTAGAGGTCCCTTCAAGAGCATCAGAATCTTTTCTGCCCCTTTTTGTAAACTGGAGCAGCCATTTTCCTAGGAGTTTTTCCTTTTAACTGATGTACTCGTTCTTGAATTTCTGAGGTAGGCCTTCTATGCCACCTACTCATGTTTTCTCCCTGCTCACGTAGGAAGAACCACAGTGAACCTCTTTTTGTGGACTGCCTCTGTCTTCTCTCTTGAGATTGAAAAGTCCTTCTCCTAATAGTTGAAACATAGGTTCATACAAGTCATTAATGGCACCTGTCTTCTCTGAGTTCTTTGATCTCTTGCAACAGCTTTTCAAACCGGTCATCAAATTTTTCACACAATTTCTCCACAGCAGAGACACAAGCCCATAGAGAACCAGCAAGGTTGTTCCCAAAGTCCCAGAGCTACTCAATCACATGAGAAATCCTTTGATTACCTTCAGCTGACCAGAGCATTGCTGCCAATGACTTAGCATATGCAGGTGGTGCACTTTGTACAAATCTGCGCCACAGAGGTCTTGTACAAATAATTCTATCTGGGTCTGTCCCATCTTTGGTCCAAAAGAGATGATCTCTCACACAGCTAATTCTCTCAGGAACTGGATACCTCCCTCCATAGTGTTCCATTTCCCTAATGTGCATATACAATCTTCCTTGTAGGGAAATCTTACTTTCATAGCTGCCAGGAGTCGGGTCCAGAGGGTAGTGGCGTTAGGCTCTCTTGAAATTGCCCTATCAATGGTGGAATCTTTTGACAGACATCCCAGCTGCCTAGCTTCACCACCTTCCAATTCAATTGTTTCTTCCGCATTATCCCAGCATCGGAGCAGCCAGGTTACAATATTCTCGCTTTCACGATGACTGAAGTCTTTCGCAGATCTCTAAGCTCACCTGGAGAAAAGGACCAAGTGGTGGTCACTTCATCTCCTCCCTGCGCTGGTGATGCCCCTTGGGTTGATGTTGGCCCTGTGGCCCCTGTGCCATCACCTGCTGCACAAGGAGTCTTTCTAGTGACTTTCTTACAACTGGCAACTGATGCTGATATGGGCTCACCATCATCTGATTCATTTCCAGAGTATGAATGACTGTCACTGGCATGGGCATAATCATAGTGATTGTTATGGTTACAGCAGCAACAGTGCCCAGTGTGTGAGGAAGGAGGGGCTGCCTTGTTAGGCTTTGAGGCTGGAGAAGTAACATTATCTGCAGCGATCTTGGCAGAGGAGCTATGCGGATGAGATGGAGCTTGGGCCTGCGAAGCAGCAGTGTCTGTGATGGGGGGGAGCAGTGGCTGCAGCAGCAGCTTTCACTGTTTTGTTTTTTCTCCAGTGGCTAGGAGTGTTTTTTGCTAAAGCTTCCGAAGACACACCGCATATCTCAGGACTAAAAAGAGACGCAAAACTCCTATTGAACCTCATTTCTCTTAACAGTAACACAAACTGACACACATTCAGCAAACCAAATAACACCATCACAGTTCTATCAAAGCTCCAAGGATATTCAAAGCTCTCTAAAACATTTGTAAACTCTCCTAGCAAGAAAGCAAAAGTATTGTTAGTCAGCATTTCTAAAGATTCGCTTGACCAATTAGCAAACACATAGCTGTTTTTTGCTTTATCTCTCCTGGAGGTTTTTCAAGGTAAAGCAGAAACGAGTAGAAATTCATTAGCGGTTGCGGTATAATGAAATAAACCAGTGCCAAACCACACAGTATCATCATAACTATCGTCCAGTTTCTTGTTGTTATATAATTAATACTTCGATTCAGAAAGAATGCCCAGCACAAGTATGGTATCACCGAACACAATGTAGAAAATAACTGATATATCTTATTCCACAACGTTTTTAAACCAGTGTAATTCACTCTGCCTTAATACCACTAGATAATGTCTGAAGCACACAGACTCGCGAGTCTCACAACTCTCTGAGTTAGCACCATGCCAAGAAAATTGAAAGGTATGTCAGAGCAGTAGAAAAGCCAAAAATCTCCAAATTTACCCCTTTCTCTTGCCCCATGTTGGGCACCAATTATCTGTTGAGGGTTTAGATTGCGGGATGACAATAAAACTCTGGGAGAGGTATTGTTAACCTACTCTCCTCCCCCCACTTCCCCCTTTCTCCCCTCCCTCTCCCCCCTTCCCACTAAGGACAGGTGATCGGGAGGAAAAGAAGGACAGAGAGAAGAGAGTTGGAAAAATTAAAGATGTTTTACTAATGCTACTAATAAGAATAGAGAAAATAATACAAAATATACAAAACCAATCTTGAAAGTCTCAGCAACTGCAGAGTCGGCACCCAAAGTCCTGGATTGGACTCTGTTGGATTCAGTCTCTCACTAGGCCTCAGTTCGCAGGGACAACTAGCAAGGTCCTCTTCTGATGTCGGCTATAAGGAAAAAGGAAAAGAAGGAAAAAAAGACGTGATCCTCGTGATCTCCCACTTTTTTATGAAATATTCACGTGAATGGGATGTTATACACCGTTGGTCAGTTCCTTGGTCACCTGTTTCTCGTTGCCCCTCTCGCGAGATATGCATCAGTTGTTATCATAACTTTGCATTCCATTGCTATGTTTACCAAAATATGTATCTGGTTTTCCAGGAAACTGCAGCTGATATGAAGGCTTTAGCTGACAGGCAAATTCACTAAAAGGAAACTTGTTTTTTAACTAAACCAGGACAAGTATGCCGAGATGAGACACAGCTCAGCACAGAGTTGCGCAAGTCTGGATGCTGGAATAAAGCTAGCATGCTAGAAAGAAAAGTAATAGCTATCACACGCAAAATCTTATCATCACATTCACGCAGCAAAGAGCTAAATTATGCATAGTCTTCTGTATTATCACAAAATGTACATTTTGAGTCCATGGATTCTCTTGATTTAACAGTCTATGAACTTACTGTACCATATAACAGGCAAAGAATTATGAAACTGTAATACATTTAAATAGATACCTACATAGAAAGCAGGTACATAATGAAAAGCATCTTGCAGACTTCTGCATCTTTTCTGTAACTCCTGTGTTATCAAACTCTCTCTCAGCTTGTTGAAGTTCAAACCGTTCCACCTGTAAAACTGTCTGAAATGATTCAATGATCTCTTGTAAAGATTTATTTTTGTCTTGTTCTTCTCTCTTTAAGAACAATATTAATTGCAACGAAGTGTTGTACTTCAAGATTCCATTCTCCAGACACTTTTCCCAATCATCTAACTTATACAGCAGCCACCATTAATTACATTAATTTCACAAGATCTTCCTTCCTCATATTTCCAAGTGCTTTCCTATGTTTTAAAACACCTCCCAATACCGATTTCTTAGGAACACAACTGAAAACAGTCATTTCCGACCCCATCTCATAAGTAAAAACCATGAGAAGAGGGAGGGAGGAGGGGGAAATACAGAGCTGCTTGCAGCGCAAGTGGGAAAAGCGGGGAGAAGGTTTATGGTGCACTTACAGAAACCATACCACAAAGAAAGAAATGTAACAACATCCAGTAAAACAATAAACTCACATTCCTGACAACCTGCTTGATTTTCAGAGAGGCAATACACAGCAGCATGTAATATGTACTGTAAAACTCACAGATAACACATTGATAGCAAACATTAGTGTTCTCTACTGCTAATTTGAACACTAGTGCGTCCTTAGCTTCTAAGTTTTCAACCTGCTTATTGATGGCCTCTTGAAGATGGTCAATAAATTGCATGTAATTCTCATTGGGACCCTGATTAATAGTTGTAAATTATTTGGCTGCTATGTTGGTTTCAGGCACCTCTATCATAGCTTGATATGCAAGGTCTGTTGACTGCCTCAGGATTTCAGAAACTAATAGCGCCTGTAATTCTGGTGTGCCAATTAGTGTATCTTCTAAGAGTTGGGGGATACCCGCCCATTTCAATGAATCCCCATCGTTCCGTCCTAAATGATCTATAGCTGTTACATTGCATACGTCAAATTTTGCTTTGAGTCTTTCATGGTTTTTATCTGATCTCGGGGAAACACGTACATATACTCCTTTTCCTTTTAACTTTTAAAGCAAATGCTGCAGACCCTCATCCTCATCCGAGTCATCAGATAACGCGGACTTGAACGGTGCTGGAGAATCATCAGTAACAGGGGGGTTCAGGGTTTGGAACAGTGCACTTTTTTTTTTTTCCAAATCTAGTCCAGGGAAGCCACCCCTCTCTACTGTCTCTGCGTGTTCCTGTTGCTCTTTTAATCCTCTCAAAGTCTCCAGCAACAAGTGCCATGTTGTTAACAGTTCAGTTGTTTCTTTGGATCTTTCAGTACTGCTTTGCCCCATAGTAACATCCTTCGTAAAGTCAATTCCAGAAGGCTAATACCCTGCTTCTTCAGAAGCAATTTCCATGTAGATAATATAATACCCTCTTCTTTAGATAAGTTCCACCCCCTCCCCATTCCCGGTAGCTCACCAGCTCTTGGCGTGGTGTCTTTTCAAGGATCTGGATCTTCAGCTGTACCGGGCTCTGTCTCCCCAGTTTGTCTTTGGCTGTCACAGCTTCACCGTTGTCTCTTCTTCATGCGAAATCCTCTTCATGCAGGATCACGTTGGGGTCACCATATGTCTTGGTTGAGACGGACAAATGACATAGACCAAGTTCTTCCAGGATGAAAGTAGTAGATACCATTTATTGCCACAAGTGCATTTTCATGCAATTTTAACAATTCGTGTGTCTCTTCACTATTGGTTACAAGTTACAGCAGTAACATCTCATTGACTAATTTTGCTATCATCAATGTTACTCTTTTACTCCCTTCTCTCTCACAGGTACATCCTTAACATCTCCAGATATTCCTTTACTCCCATCTTTCTCACGGGTAGGCCTTCATATCTTCAAGGCTAATTTCTGTTCCCATGCCCTCCGTCAGGGAATCCATGGACCCACCGTAGTCCCCAACTTTGTTACCTCACTATCAAAAAATTTATTGTTGCTTCTCTCTTACGAGTGAAGTGCATCCCTCTCACTCCATCCACAATAGTCATCTCTCTTGAGCAGGGTAACCAGAGCTAACAAAATTACTACTGGGTGGAGTATCCCGTAGTGGTTGGTGACCACCCAAAAAAGTTTCCCACCATTAGGGTTCTCCATCCTTTTTTACCCTTTCTGTGATGCGATGTATTTCTTCCACATCATGATGGATGGTAATTAGGGTCTTTTGTACATTGTTTCAGACATTTTCTAACAGTTGATACAAGTCATTATGTCTTTGTAGTTTCCTCACCAATGCAGGATTCATTCTAATGGGGATAGGAAGTAGGAACTAAGGTATAATTGGACTGTAACAGTTGATAAGACATAATGGAAACTGGATAACTGAAACCACATCCTACAATGTCAGCAAAGCCACAAGCACAAGTATTTTAATGATTATTTGTCTCTACAGTGATGTTATCTATGGATAAAAAATCGCAAAGGGTTCTTATACAAACACATCCCTTTCCAATATATAGGAGTAGAGTTCCAGGGGGTTTTCAGGAGTTTAGATACCTGCCCCATAAAAATCTATGAACTACCTCCCCTTTAGTCCTGTTAACTTTGTACTACAGTGGGTTACCCATCGATTTTATACTTAGTCATGCTGCAGTGGTCATCATGGTTAAAAGCACCAAGAGTAGTGAGATTTACCACTTAGTCTTTTCAGTGTATGGATTCTTCCAAATATAGTCATTCGTTAGCTGGTTGGCTATTCATGACCTGCTTGACATGAGAATGGTGTATCCAATTTTCTCTTCCTAAAACTTAAAATAAGAAAACAACAACAAAATAAGAACATAGTAGGACAATATATGGCCACTCCCTTCGAGGTTATAATTTGGATTTTTGTGAAAACACCTTAATTAACACTTCTTCCCCAGGCTTTCTGCCACGTAACTATATTTCAAGTGGTGTGGGTTGATACCACTGAGCATACTTCTTTTTCCTTCAACGTCTTGTTGCATATATAAAACATACTGGATCAACCATTCATTTAAGAGTTTAGTCCTAGTGGGACAAAAGTCCCAGATACAGCTAAATGTCTGCTAAACACTGTTTCTGCTAGTGACAACCCTAGAGGTTGTTGAGGGGTATTTCTAATATCACAGTATCACAGTATCACAGTATGTTTGGGATTGGAAGGGACCTCGAAAGATCATATAGTCCAATCCCCCTGCTGGAGCAGGAACGCCTAGGTGAGGTCGCACAGGAACATGTCCAGGCGGGCCTTGAATGTCTTCTCAAATTTAAGTGGAACTTCTTGTGTTCCAGCTTGATCCCATTACTCCTTGTCCTATCATTGTTTGCCACTGAGAAGAGCCTGGCTCCATTCTCACGGCACTCACCCTTTATATATTTATAAACATTAATAAAGTCACCCCTCAGTCTCCTCTTCTCCAAACTAAAGAGACCCAGCTCTCTCAGCCTTTCTTCATAAGGGAGGTGCTCCACTCCCTTAATCATCTTTGTTGCCCTACGCTGGACCCTCTCCAGCAGTTCCCTGTCCTTCTTGAACTGAGGGGCCCAGAACTGGACACAATATTCCAGATGGGGTCTCACCAGGGCGGAGTAGAGGGGAAGGAGGACCTCTCTCGATCTACTGACCACTCCCCTTGTAATACACCCCAGGATGCCATTGGCCTTCCTGGCCACAAGGGCACAGTGCTGGCTCATGGTCATCCTGCTGTCCACCAGGACCCCCAGGTCCCTTTCCCCTACACTGCTCTCTAATATGTAATTTCCCAACCTATACTGGAACCTGGACTTGTTCCTGCCCAGATGCAGGACTCTACACTTTCCCTTGTTAAATTTCATCAGGTTATTCCCCGCCCAACTCTCCAGCCTGTCCAGATCCCGCTGGATGGCAGCACAGCCTTCTGGCGTGTCAGCCACTCCTCCCAGCTTAGTGTCATCAGCAAACTTGCTGATAGTACACTCAATTCCCTCGTCCAAATCGTTAATGAATATATTGAATAATATTGGCCCCAGTACTGACCCCTGAGGCACTCCACTAGATACTGGCCTCCAACTAGACTCCGCACCATTGACCACCACTCTCTGGCTTCTCTCTTTAAGCCAGTTTGCAACCCACCTCACTACTCTAGTGTCTAGACCACACCTCCTCAATTTAGCTGTGAGGATGCTGTGAGAGACTGTGTCAAAGGCTTTACTGAAGTCAGGGTAGACCACATCCACCGCTCTGCCATCATCCATCCACCTTGTTACATTCTCATAAAAGGCTATGAGGTTGGTCAAGCATGACCTACCCTTGGTAAAGCCGTGCTGACTGCCCCTAATGACCCTCTTATCCCTGATATGCCTTGAGATGACACCAAGGACAAGCTGTTCCATTACTTTCCCAGGGACAGAGGTGAGGCTGACCGGTCTATAATTACCCGGGTCCTCCTTCTTGCCCTTTTTGAAGACTGGAGTGACACTTGCTTTCCTCCAATCCTCGGGCACCTCACCCGTTTCCCAAGACTTGGCAAAAATGATGGAGAGCGGTCCAGCAATTACTTCAGCCAGCTCCCTCAGCACCCGCGGATGCATCCCATCTGGACCCATGGATTTATGGATGTCCAGACTATTTAATTGCTCCCTAACCCAGTCCTCATCGACTAAAGCAAACTCCTCCATTGACCTGGCTTCATCCGGGGTCTCAGGGGTACAGGGTCCCCCACGACAGCCTCCAGCGGAGTAGACAGAGACAAAGAAGGCATTCAGTAATTCTGCCTTCTCTGTATCTTCTGCCACCAGGGCACCCACTCCATTCATCAGTGGGCCTACATTGTCTCTGGTATTAGTTTTATCTGCTATGTATTTGAAAAAGTTCTTTTTGCTGTTCTTGACCCCTCTCGCCAGCTGTAATTCTAAGGAGGCCTTGGCTATCCTAGCTGTCTTCCTACGTCCTCTAACAGCGGCCTTTATTCCCATAGCACTATTTTTAAAAACTTTATCTATTTCAAACCCACTTGGCTACATGTTCAAGCCATTTTATTTTTAGGAGTCCTGTTCATTCTTTCTACCTGTTCTGAGGACTGCAGATGATATGGAACATGTAACTGTCACTGTATATCTAAAATTTTATAAGTGTTGTTTAGTACAGTATACTGCTGTGATTTCCCTTGAAAGCTTAATAGCTTCAAACAACATTTGGATTCCAGTTCCTTCAGAAATATTTATTTTCTGCTGTGTTAAGGAATCCTATTCTTTCCATAGCATACTTGTTGCATGACACAATCTGAAGGCATATTTAAAGTCGGTATAAATACTTACCCGCTGATTGGGCACTCACTGGGAGTTGTAGAGGTTCTTCTTCAAGTACTTTCTCACCATTGCATAGCCCGTGTGTCATTTTCCAATCACATAGTATGAAAATCCATTAGTGAAAACGGTTAGATTCAAGTTCTCTAGAGGTTGATCCTATAGATCATAAAATCATAGAATAGTTTAGATTGGAAAGGACCATCAAAGGTCATCTAGTCCAACCCTACTGCAAGAACATCTTCAACTAGATCAAGTTACTCAGAGCCCTGTCCAGCCCAGCCTTGAATGTCTCCAGGGATGGGGCACCTACCGCCTCTCTGGGTAACCCGTTCCAGTGTTTTACCACCCCCATTGTAAAAAAATTCTTCCTCATGTCTAGCCTGAATCTCCCCTTCTTTAGTTTAAAACCATTACCCTTTGTCTTATTGTAACAGGCCGCTTTTAAGTACTGAAAGGCCTCAATAAGGTCTCCCTGGAGCCTTCTCTTTTCGAGGCTGAACAACCCCATCTCTCTCAACCTGTTCTCATAGGAGAGGTGTTCCATCCCTCTGATCATTTTTGTGGCCCTCCTCTGGACCCTCTCCAACAGGTCCATATCTTTCCTGTAATAAGTAATGATGCAGTACTTGAGGTGGGGTCTCACCAGAGCAGAGGGACAGAATCATCTCCCTCAACCTGCTGGCCACGCTTCTTTTGATGCAGTCCAAGATACAATAGCCCTTCTGGGCTGCAAGTGCACATTGCTGGCTCATGTCCAATCTTTCATCCACCAGTACCCCCAAGTCCTTCTCTGCAGGGCTGCTCTCAATCCCTTCATTCATCAACCTGTATTGATACCGGGGGTTGCCCTGACCCAGGTACATGACCTTGCACTTAGCCTTGTTGAACCTCATGAGGTTTGCATGGGCCCACTTCTGAAGCTTGCCCAGGTCCCTGTAGATGGCATCCCATCCCTCAGGTGTGTCAACGGCACCACTCAGCTTGGTGTACTCCACAAACTTGCCGAGGCTGCATGCAATCCCGCTGTCTATGTCACTGATGAAGATATTAAATAGTACTGGTCCCAGTACAGACTTGTAACCAGTGTCCATCCAGACACTGAGCCATTAACCACTACCCCCTGGATGTGAATATCCAGTCAACTCCTCATCCACTGAACAGTTCACCCATCAAATCCATATCTCTCCAATTTAGAGGGAAGGATGTTGTGTGGGACCATGTCAAAGGCTTTACAGAAGTCAAGATAAATGACATCCATAGCCCTTCCTTTGTCCACTGATGTACTCACTCCATCAAGGTCAATAGGTTGATCAGGCAGGACTTGTGTCACTGTTTACTGCAGGGCAACAAAGTGTGGCAGATGCTCTCTATTAACCCCTGCCCTCCCCACTAAGGAAGAGGAAGAAAAGGGAGAGAGACAAGTTGGAAAGTTTAAAAAAAAAAAAAAAGCTTTACTAACAATAAACACAAGTAGTGTTCTCCTCTGTCCACCCAGTTGCACGGAATCATGAGGGAATCACAGAATGGTTGGAGTTGGAAGGGACCTCTGGAGATTGTCTAGTCCAACCCATCTGCTAAAGCAGGTTCACCTAGAGCAGATCACACAGAAATGCGTCCAGGTGGTTTTTTAATGTCTCCAGAGGAGACTCCACAACCTCTCTGGACAGCCTGTTCCAGTGCTCTGTGACCCTCAAAGTAAATAAGTTTCTCTTCATGTTTACATGGAACCTCCAATGCTTCAGCCTCTGCCCATTGCCCCTCATCCTATTCTTGGGAACCACTGAAAAGAGTCTGGTCCCATCCTCTTGATACCCATCCTTGGGATATTTACAAGCACAGAAGATACAAAAAGACCCAGCAGATCATTACCTGTCTGCAGGACTGGTGTCAGGAGTAAAAATTTGGGCTTTTTGATCATGTTTATATGACACCTAGCCTGCTGGAGACAAATAGGTTGCACCTGTCTCAAAGGGGGAAAGGATCCTTGGACAGGAGTTAGCAGGGCTCATTGAAAGAGCTTTAACCTAGATTTGAAGGGGGAAGGGGAGAAAGCCAAGTACAGTAGAGACAAACCCAATGTTTGAGGGATTGGGTGCTAGCAAGGCCCTTCTGTCTGCCATCTCAGTGGAGGTTTGCAAATGGAGAGCAGTGTGGCAGAAAAGACACGAGGGTTATTGATGTGTTAGTGTTCCTAAAAACTGGATCTCTCGTGCAGGTCCCTTGACCTTGCTTCATTTTATGGCAAAACCAGCATCCAAAAGAATATGAATTATTCATACACCTTTCTCAAAGACTTCTTTCTCTGTGTCGCCCCATACAATGATGTCGTCAATATATTGCAAGTGTTCTGGAGCTTTACCTTGTTCCAGCGTGGTCTGGATCAGTCCATAGCAGATGGTAGGACTGTGTTTCCATCCCTGGGGCAAGCGACTCCATGTGTACTGGATGCCCCTCCAGGTGAAAGCAAACTGCGGCTTGCACTCTGCTGCTAAGGGAATAGAGAAAAATGCATTAGCAATGTCAATTATGTCATACCACTTAGCTGCCTTTGACTCCAGTTCAAATTGAAGTTCTAACATGTCAGGCACAGCAGCACTCAATGGTGGCGTAACTTCATTCAGGCCACGATAGTCTACAGTTAGTCTCCACTCTCCACTAGACTTACGCATTGGCCAAATTGGGCTGTTAAAAAGTGAGTGAATCTTACTGATCACACCCTGGCTCGTCAGTTGACGAATCAACTTCTGGATAGGAATCAAAGAGTCTCGATTGGTGCGATATTGCCGGCGATGCACCGTCGTGGTAGCAATTGGCACCTGCTGATCGTCAAACATCAGCAGTCCTACAGCAGAAGGGTCCTCTGAGAGACCAGGCAAAGTAGACAGCTGTTCAATATTCTCAGTGTCCACAGCTGCTATACCAAATGCCCACCAATACCCTTTTGGGTCCTTAAAATACCCTCTCCTGAGGTAGTCTATGCCAAGGATACATGGAGCATCTGGACCAGTCACAATGGGATGCTTTTGCCAGTTTTTTCCACTTAGGTTCATTTCAGCCTCTACTGCAGTCAGTTCCTGGGATCCCTCAGTCACTCCAGAAATACTGATGGATTGTGTTCCTTTACAGTTTGAGGGGATTATCATGCATTGAGCACCAGTGTCTACCAAAGCTTTGTACTCTTGGGGTTCTGTTGTACCAGGCCATTGTATCTGCACAGTCCAATAAACTCTGTTGTCCCTTTCCTCCGCTTGGCTGGAGGCAGGACCCCTCTAATTTGTGTTATGCACAGTCTCTGGGTATGAATTAGAGGTTCCTTCAAGAGGATCAGAATCTCTTCTACCCCTTCTGGAAACTGGAGCAGCCATTTTCCTAGTATTTTTCCCTTTTAACCCACGTACTTATTCCTGAAGTTCTGAGGTAGGTCTTCCATCCCATCTCCTCATGTTTTCTCCCTGGTCACGTATGAAAAACCACAGTGTGCCTCTTTTTGTGTATTTCTTCTGTCCTCTCTCTTGAGACTGAAAACACCTTCTCCTAATAGTTGAAACATAGGTTTGTACAGGTTGTGAATGGAACTTGTCTTCTCTGAGTGCTATGATTTCGTTCAACAGCTTTTCAAACCAGTCATCAGATTTTTCACACAGTTTCTCCACAGTCAAGGCACAACCTCATAAAGAGCTAGCAAGGCTGTCCTCAAAGTCCTGAAGCTGCTTAATCACTTCAGCAATGTTTTGTTGAGCTGCAGCTGACCAGATCATTGATGCCAATGACTTAGCATATGCCAGTGGTGCGCTTTGTACAAACCTGTGTCACAAAGGTCGTGTACAAAGGATTCTTTCTGGGTCTGTCCCCTTTTGGCTGTTTGGCTCAAAATAGATCTCCCACACAGCTAATTCTCTCAGGAACTGGATACGTCTCTCCCATAGTATACCATTTCCCTGGATTACATATAACATCTTCCTTAAAGGGAAACCTTGCCTTCATGGCTGTCAGGAGTCTACTCCAGAGGGTGGAGGGGTCATTCTCTCTTGAAATTGCCCTATCAAGGGTGGCATCCCTTGACAGAGATCCCAGCTGCTTGACTTTCCCACCTTCTAGTTCCAGACCATCAGCTCCATTATCCCAGCACTGGAGTAGCCAGGTTACAACATTCTCGCCTTCATGACAACTGAAGTCTTTTCGCATATCTTTCTGCTCACTTGGAGAAAAGGATTGATTGGTCACTTCCTCTCCTCCTTGTGTTGATGAGGATGCCTCTTGGGGTGATTATGCCCCTTGGCCATCATCTGCAGCATGAGCAGTCCTTCTTGCGACTCTCTTAACACCAGCAACTGATGCCAACATGGGCTCACCATATCTCGATTTATTTCCAGAAAATTACTGTCACCAGTATTGACATAATTACAGTGGCTGTTGTGGTTGCAGCAGCAGCAGTGCACAGTGTGGGGGGGTAGAGTAGCTGCCTTGTCAGTCTTTGAGACTGGAGAAGCGGCAGTCGGGGGGGTTTACAGCCTTAGCTGCTTTGCTCTGTGTAGGAGCTGGAGATGCTTTGTCACTTGCTGAGGCTGTCAGGGGGGTTACGGGTACTGTAACGGTAGCTTTCGCTGCCTTGCTCCATTTGGGGCGGGCAGCAGCCATAGCCATGCCTGTTGCCGAGGCTTGAGCAAACACAACATAAGTCTCAGGAGTTAGAAAAAATGCAATCCTCTTATTTAACCTCATCTCTCTTATCACTAGCATGAACTGACACACATTCAGCAAACCTGACAATACCAACAAAGTACGGTCAAAACTCCAAGGATATTCAAAGCTCTCAAAAACATCTGTAATCTGTCCTAACGTAAAAGGAAAGGTATTATTAGTCAGTTTTTCTATAGATTGGCTTATCGAATTGAAACAAAGGTAGGTATATTTCTCTTTAATCTCTACTGGAAGTTTCTCTAGATACAACAGTAATGAATATCAATTCATTATCGGCTGGAGTATAATAAAATAAACCAGTGCCAAACCACAAAGTAAAATCATCACCACCATCCAGTTTCCAGATGTAATAGAATGCACAAAACTATTAGTGAAATATGACCAGCACAAATAAGGTAGTGCAGAACACAGTGTAGAGACTAATTGATACAACTTATGCCACAGCATCTTTAAACCAATGTAATTCAATCTACTTTAATACTACTAGATGATGTCTAAAGCACACAGACCTGTGAACATCTCAACCCTATGAGCTGGCACCATGCCAAAAAATTGAATCTGCGCCACAGTATTAAAAACACCAAAATCTCCACATTTTGCCCCTTTTTAGTGTCAAATTTTAGCGTTTTCAAGCCCCACATGGGGGCCAATAGATCTGGCATAATTTACTACAGGGCATCAGTAAACCACAGTAGATGCTCTCTGTTACCCCCAACCCTCCCCAACAAGGAAAGGCAATAGGAGGAAAAGGGAGAGAGACTTGCATGTTGGAAAAAGTTAAAAAATCTTTACTAATGCTACTAATAAATAAAGAAAACAATTCAAAATGTACAAATTCAATCCTGAATGTCCCAGGGCGGCGCAGTGCTGCCCATGGCGGAGCCAGCATTGCTCCAGCAGCTACAGAGAAGGCACCTGGAAAGTCCTGGTCTGGACTCCACAGCAAACAGGAACTGGAGGCCTCCCATACCCCTAGGGTGAAATCGGTGTGCTCAATTCAGTCTCTGAAATGCCTGTATACCGATGCGTGCAGTATGGGGAATAAGCAGGATGAGTTAGAAACCTGTGGTTGGGCAGGAGACTATGACCTGGTGGCAATTATGGAGACATGGTGGGACAGCACACATGACTGCAATGTGGTCATGGATGGCTATGTCCTTTTCAGGAAAGACAGGCCAGTCAGGCGTGGTGGTGGAGTTGCTCTTTACGTGAGAGAGCAACTACAGTGTATTGAGTATTGTCCGGGCACGGATGAGGGGCGAGTTGAGAGTCTATGGGTGAAAATTAAGGGGCAGGATGGCAGGGGTGATACTGTTGTGGGTGTCTATTACAGGCCACCAGATCAGGGTGAGGAAGTTGATGAGGCCTTCTACAGGTAGCTGAGAGCAGCCTCACAATCACAGGCCCTGGTTGTGGTGGGGGATTTTAACTTCCCTGATGTTTGCTGGAAGGACCATTCAGCCAGCCAGACACAGTCCAGGAGGTTCCTCCAGCGCACTGATGATAACTTCCTCATGCAGATGGTGGAGGAGCCAACTAGGAGAGATGCATGCTGGATCTCATCCTCACTAACAAGGAGGGTCTGGTCGAAGCAGTAAAGGTTGAGGGCTGCCTGGGTTGCAGCAACCATGAAATGGTAGAGTTCAGGATCTTGTGTGGCAGGAACAGAATAGCAAGCAGAATTGCAACCCTGGACTTCAGCAGGGCAAACTTGGGCCTTTTCAAGCAATTGCTAGGGGAAATCCCATGGGCAAGGCTGCTTGAAGGTAAAGGGTCCCAAGATAGTTGATTAGTGTTCAGGGACTGCTTCTACTGGGCTCAAGGTCAGAGCATCCCGACACGTAGGAAGTCAAGGAAGGGAGCATGGTTAAACAGGGAGCTGCTGGGTAAGCCCAAGTGGAAGAGGAGAGTTTATAGATCATGGAAGGAGGGGCTGGCCACTTGGGGAGAATATAAGGCTGTTGTCAGAGGGTATAGGGAGGCAACTAGGAAAGCTAAGGCCTCAGAATTAAACCTGGCGAGAGGGGTCAAAGACAACAGAAAGAGTTTTTTCAAATATGTGGCAGATAGATAAAACTAACACCAGAGGCAACGTAGGCTCACTGATGAACGAGGTGGGTGCCCTGGTGACAGAAGATACAGAGAAGGCAGAGTTACTGAATGCCTTCTTTGTCTCTGTCTACTCTGCCAGAGACTGTCATGGAGGAACCCCAAAGTTAGTTAGGGGACAACAGGGTCCAAAACAATCTTTTATTCAGTAAAATTGTTCAGGAGATTGACCGGTGAAAGATGGGGTTTTAGCTCTCCAAACTGACTGGAATACAGGTTCGGATGTCAGTTGAGTAAATTATTAAGGGGCAGCAACTAATACAACAGGAGGTCCACAGTGTGCATGCACGTGGCTTCACCAACAACAATGCCAGAGCCGTCCCTGAGTCCGGGAAGAGTACACACTTGCCTGAACACACGTGGGATTATTTTAAAGGGATACACGTACTCGTATTGAGTACAAACGTGTACACTCCCGATTCTGCGAGGATTACTTTATAATACACTCGCAATCCCGCAAGGAGAAATACACTTGCAAATGTGCACGGAATATTACACATGCTTATGTGGAAGCACAGGAGGAAAACACACTCGCGATTATGCGAGGAAATAATTTATACACGCCATGGAAGCAGGGGCTGGCCACTTGGGAGGAATATAAGGCTGCTGTTAGAGGATGTAGGAAGGCAGCTAGGATAACCAAGGCCTCCTTAGAATTAAACCTGGTGAAAGGGGTCAAGGACAGCAAAAAGAGCGTTTTCAAATACATAGCAGATAAAACTAATACTACAGGCAATGTAGGCCCACTGATGAATGGGGTGGGTGCCCTGGTGACAGAAGATACAGAGAAGGCAGAATTACTGAATGCCTTCTTTGTCTCTGTCTACTCTGTCGGAGGCTGTCCTGGGGAGCCCTGTACCTCTGAGACCCCGGATGAAGCCAGGTCAATGGAGGAGTTTGCTTTAGTTGATGAGGACTGGGTTAGGGAGCTATTAAATAGTCTGGACATCCATAAATCCATGTGTCCAGATGGGATGCATCCGTGGGTGCTGAGGGAGCTGGCTGAAGTAATTGCTGGACCGCTCTCCATCATCTTTGCCAAGTCTTGGGAAACGAGAGAGGTGCCCGAGGATTGGAGGAAAGCAAATGTCACTCCAGTCTTCAAAAAGGGCAAGAAGGAGGACCCGGGTAATTATAGACCGGTCAGCCTCACCTCCATCCCTGGGAGAGTAATGGAACAGCTTGTCCTTGATGCCATCTCAAGGCATATCAAGGATAAGAGGGTTATTAGGGGCAGTCAGCATGGCTTTACCAAGGGTAAGTCATGCTTGACCAACCTCACAGCCTTTTATGAGAATGTAACAAGGTGGATGGATGATGGCAGAGTGGTGGATGTGGTCTACCTTGACTTCAGCAAAGAGTTTGATACAGTCTCTCACAGCATCCTCACAGCTAAATTGAGGAGGTGTGGTCTGGACAATAGAGTAGTGAGATGAATTGCAAACTGGCTTAAGGAGAGAAGCCAGAGAGTGGTGGTCAATGGTGCGGAGTCTAGTTGGAGGCCAGTATCTAGTGGAGTGCCTCAGGGGTCAGTATTGGGGCCAGTATTATTCAATATATTCATTAACAATTTAGATGAGAGAATTGAGTGTACTATCAGCAGGTTTGCTGATGACACTAAGCTGGGAGGAGTGGCTGACACACCAGAAGGCTGTGCTGCCATCCAGCGCTGTAGAGGGGTTGCTGTTAGATGGAGATTTGTTACCGAACCAGCCAGGAATTTCAAGGCTGGAAACAGGACCTGCCGTGGGAGAGAAGCATCTTCGAAATAACAAGGCCCCAACATGGTGTAAATCAACAGACCTGTCAGCAGTGAGACTTCAGCACGTGGACAGCTCGTGAACATAGATGATATCCAATTAGCAAATGCATGCTTGGAGCGTGGACGCATGATCAGAGAACAGTTGCATATATAAGGAGGTTTGTTTCTGTAATAAATGGCTTTGTGTGATTCACATTGAATCAGAATGCTGAGTCCTTTATCGTTCCAAAAAATGGTGACCCCGACGTGATACTCTGAATGGCGTCTCACTACAATCAGGGAAAAGCCTGGAGCGGCCCAGCCGGAGGCGGTTCACCTGGACTGGAGACTGGACAGAGGCGTACGGATGTCCCGGGGATAAATTCGTCGACGGATCACCGGAAAAGGTGAGCGGCTGAGGGCAGGAGGAGGGAAGAGTGAAGTTATGGAGCAAAATGTATTTTCTGAAGAACAAGCCGTAGTTAAGCTCCTCCTGCATATTCTTTCTGTGAGAGGACTTAAATAGGAAGAAAGTAACATACGTAGACCGTTAGTTTGGTGTAGAATTAACAGCTACCTGGGAGAAACCGAGAAGGCTTTTAAACTTGAACTTTGGGACGATATAAGGCAGAAATTATGGAATAAGGTCAGCAATGGAGATGTTAAAGAAGCTAAATCATTAGTAACTACATGGAAGCTTATAAAAGATTTTAAGGCTGAACGGTCTGCTGCTGCTGGAGTTTTTGTAGCGTTGCAGCCTGATAAGAATCCTGAAAGTCGTTGTGAAGCTTACCCGGTTCGTGTCTTTGATACCTTCTCTACTCCATCCCCTGCTGTGCTTTCAACACCTCTGATTGTTCAGCAGTCCGGGGCGGGGGGGAGGAAAAATGCCGAGCGGGTGTCCTCCTACAACTATTAGCAAACCCTGATGAGAACAGCAAGTCAAAAGGATTGGAATCAGACAACTTGCCCAAAGAACCTGTGAAAGCTGAGAATGCTAAAGTTGTAAACAAGTCTTTTTACCAATTTGTATCTGCTTTTACCACCTTTTAACTCTCCAACTTCCATGAGAGAGCAGAAGGAGTCGCCGGATAAGAACTGGGCAAAAGAACTGTGTGAAATATCAGATCAGGTATTAGCGAATGAATCCAACAGTCATCAATGCGGTCATGCTGATTGTGTCGGGAAAGGGGATGCGCTTGGGAACTCAGGTTATATGAATAATTATGATGCTAGAAAGTATTGGAGAGAATGTGCACTGTTCTGACCGTTCAAGTCCGTGTTACCTGATGACTCGGAAGAGGATGAGGGTTTGCAGCATTTTCTTGGAAAGTTAAAGGAGTATGTGTGTGAGTTGCTCTGAAATCAGATAAGAACCATGAAAGACTCAAGCAAAAGTAGACCTATGCAATATAACAGCTATAGATCATTTAGGACAGAACGATGGGGATTAATTGAAAGGGGCAGGTATCCCCCAACTCTTGGAACAGACACTAATTAGAGGCACCACAATTGGAGGCGCAATTAGTTTCTGAAATCCTGAGGCAGTCAGCAGACCTTGCATATCAAGCTATGAGAGAGGTGCCTGAAACCAACAAAGCAGCCAAATTATTTGCAACTATTAATCAGGGTCCCAATGAGAATTACATGCAATTTATTGACCACCTTCAAGAGGCCATCAATAAGCAGGTTGAAAACTTAGAAGCTAAGGAAGCACTGGTGTTGAAATTAGCAGTAGAGAACACTAATGTTTGCTATCAGCATGTTATTTGCGAGTTTCACAGTACATATTATGTGCTCCTGTGTATTGCCTCTCTGAAAATCAAGCAGCTTGTCAGGAATGCGAGTTAATTTTTTTATTAGTTGTTTTTAAGTCCGCCGTAAAACCTTCTCCCTGCTTTTCCCACTCACGCTGCAAGCAGCCCAGTGTTTACCCCCCTCCCTCCCTCTTCTCAAGGTTTTTACTTGCAAGATGGGGTCAGGAATGATTGTTTTCAGTTGTGTTCCTAAAAAATTGGTATCGGGAGGTGTTTTAAAACATAGGAAAGCACTCGGACAAGAAATCATTAAATCTTTTCAGACGGTTTTACAGGCGGGGCGATTTGAACTTCAACAAGCTGAGAGAGAATTAACTGATAACACACAGGTCAGAAAACTTGTTAAAGTCTGCAAGATGCTTTCCTTATTAACCTGTTTTCTTTGTGGGTATCTGTTTAAGCATGTTGCAATTTTGGTAGGCCTTTGTTATATGGTACGATAAGTTCACAGTCTGTTAAATCATGAGAATCCGTTGACTCAAAATGTGCATTTTGTGATAATACAGAAGATCATGAGTAATTTAGTTCTTTACTGCGTGAATGTGATGGTAAAATTTTGTGTGTAGTAGCTGTAATTTTTCTTTCTAGCACGCTAGCTTTATTCCAGTATCCAGAATTGCGTAACCCTGTGATAGGCTGTGTCTCATCTCGATGTGCTGGATTTGTATGCACACAATTGATAGGATTTACAGGTACGGGCCTGGACTAAGGTGTTTACAAAAGGTGTTTTTCCACTAATTGCTATTAAAACCACACTCAACTCATGTGAAGTTTGTCTCACTTGTTTTTCCATTCATTCACAGACCAGGCCCAAGGACACATCCCATGCACTTGGGGGCGGTTATCCGGCCCGAGATACCATTCTCGCGAGTCTGGGCTATAATTTTTTACAATTATGAGAAACATACTTCAAAATAATCTGTCCAAGGCCCTTTATATATTATTATGTCAGTATTATGTCTTTGACCGTCCAGATGGTCATTTTAGTATTGATCTTCCTTTATCATCCAGATGGCTGGAACCGCACATCTTGCTTTCCCACGTTTTACTTTCCAACACTGATCTTGAGCCTTGTAGAAGCAGTCCCTGAACACTAACCAACTATCTTGGGCCCCTTTACCTTCAAGCAGCCTTGCCCATGGGATTTCCCCTAGCAATTGCTTGAAAAGGCCCAAGTTTGCCCTGCTAAATTCCAGGGTTGTAATTCTGCTTGCTATTCTTTTCCTGACACACAAGATCCTGAACTCCACCATTTCACGGTCTCTGCAACCCAGGCAGCCCTCAACCTTCACCGCTTCAACCAGACCCTCCTTGTTAGTGAGGATGAGATCCAGCAGTGCACCTCTCCTGGTTGGCTCCTCCACCATTTGCAACAGAAAGTTATCATCAAGGCACTGGAGGAACCTCCTAGACTGTGGCTGGCTGGCTGAGTAATCCTTCCAGCAAACAGCAGGGTAGTTAAAATCCCCCACCACAACCAGGGCCTGTGATTGTGAGGCTGCTCTCAGCTACCTGTAGAAGGCCTCATCAACTTCCTCACCCTGATCTGGTGGCCTGTAATAGACACCTACAACAGTATCACCCCTGCCCACCTGCCCCTTAATTTTCACCCATAGACTCTCAACTCACTCCTCATCCATGCCTGGACAGTACTCAAAACATTGTAGTTGCTCTCTCACGTAAAGAGCAACTCCACCACCACGCCTGGCTGGCCTGTCTTTCCTGAAAAGGACATAGCCATCCATGACCACATTCCAGTCATGTGAACTGTCCCACCACGTCTCCATAATTGCCGCCAGGTCATAATCTCCTGCCTGAACACAGGTTTCTAACTCCTGCTTATTCCCCATGCTGTGCACAGGCATTTCAGAGAGCGAGCTGTGTACACCGATTTCACCCTAGGGGGGTGGGAGGCCTCCCAGCCTTCACCAACTCTAGAGTGCTGCCCCACTGATGCAAGCCCAGCTACAACCCCATTCCCCTTCGAGTGTAGGTTAAAGCTCTCCAAATGAGTCCTGCTAATTCCCGTCCCAGCATCCTTTTGCCCCTGGGAGATAAACCTTTCCCGTGTATCGCTGTCTGGACTGGTGTCTTGTGAAACCAGCCGTTATCAAAGAAACCAAAGCCCTGCCTGTAACACCAGTTTTGTAGCCAGTTGTTTATGGACTGAATTTTTCTATTCCATTCCATGTCATCACCCAAAACTGGAAGGAGGAAAGAGAAAAATCACTTGAGCCCCAGACTCTTTTACCATCCATCCCAAGGCCTTGAAATCTTTCTTTATTCCCCTCAGACTGCAGGATGCAGCTTCCTCCCCACCTGTCTGGAAGATCAGCAGTGGCTAGTAGTCTGTTGGGTGCACCAGGTTGGGGAGAGTCCTATTGATGTCCCTGATCCAGGCTCCAGGTAGAATACAAACTTCCCTACGATGAGGGTCAACTCTGCATATTGGGTCCTCCGTCCCTCTCAGAAGGGCATTGCCTACTAGAATTACCCTTCTTTCTTTCTTATTGGAGGCCGTCTTGAGGCATGGAGTCAACTGCCTCTTTCTATGTGACCTTGTAGGCGGGCCTTCCACCACATCCTCACCTACCTCTTCTTCAAGATCTAGGCCTCAAACCTATTACGGAGGGGCACCTGGGGAAGCAAAGCAGGTAGGGAGGGGGGTTGCCTGCGGCGCCTAACTGGAACTAGCTTCCAACCCTCCTCATCTTTTTGGTGCTCTACCTCTGCCCAACAGCAACAGGGCAGGGGCTGTCTTGGGTCTTCCCCCTCTTCCCGACAGGGCAGGGGGTCCATCACCTTCTGAGGGGGAACCCCCTGAAGCCTCTCTGAGTGGCACACCAGGGAGTTACTCCACCAGTCGATCTCCTTTTCACACTCCCTGATGGACCTCAGCATCACGACCTCTTCCTTAAGTTTTGTGACCATGATGAGCAGATCTTGCATCTGCTCACACCTCACGCAGGTAGAATGTTGGCTGTCCTCCCCCGGCAGCAGTAGGCTCTGGCATTCCCTGCAACCGGAAACCTGAACAGCCACGGTTCGGAGCAGGCAGTCAGTCTGAATTGCTACAGTCTTTTTGAGACAAGTTCTCTTTCTGGAGGTCACCATGGTCGGCAGCGGTCTGGGACAGTGGCAATAAGTGAGAGGGTCTAACAAGCAAAAAGTGACAACCTGTGCACCCTAGTGCATGAGTTATACACGCGCTGCTGCAGCACAGTGTGGGTGTTACTCACCCGCGTCACAAGCTGGTTGCCCCTCCTAGTGCCTGGCGAGCAGTGATGCCTTATTGCCCTCCCAGAGGCTTTTTCAAGGCAAGGGGCGGGGGTGTGATCGCCCTCACCGTGGTAACGCCCACTCCACATCACCTGCTCTTGCAAGGGCTGCCGGGAGCTTCTGGGTCTCTCGAGAACGAAAGTGCCCAACTCAGAGAAAAAAAAAAGGCTTCTCTGTACCTCGAAGATTTTGCTTAATTGGGACCCGCTGAGCTGGTACTGATCAGCTGATCTCAGGAACTGGATGGATATCTATAAACTCTTCAGAAGGGATAGGCAAGGAAGGAGAAGAGGTGGAATAGCCCTGTATGTTTGAGAGCATTTTGACTGTCTAGAGCTTGATGGTGGTGATGATAGGGTTGAGTGTTTATGGGTAAGAATCAGAAAACCAGCAAGGCAGATATTGTGATGGGAGTATGTTACAGATCACCCAACTAGCAAAAAGAGGCAAATAAAATATTCTGCAGGCAGATGGGAGAAGTCTCATGATCGCTAACCCTAGTTCTCATGAGGGACTTCAACTTACCAAATGTCTGCTGGAAATATAACACAGCAGAGAGAAAACAGTCTTGGAGGCTCCTGGAGACAACTTCCTGACACAGTTGGTCAGTGAGCCAACCAGGGAAGGTGCCCCACTGGACCTGTTTGTGAACAGAGAAGGACTTGTGGGTGATGTGATGGTTGGAGGTTTTGTTGGGCACAGCAATCATGAAATGATCGAGTTTTCCATTTTTGGAAAAGGAGGGGGATTCATAGAACTGCTACCTTGGACTTCCAAAGGGCAGACTTTGATCTGTTTAGGAGGCTGGGTGACAGAGTCCCTTGGGAGGCAGTCCAGAAGGACAAAGGAGTCCAGGAAGGCTGAACATTCTTCAAGAAGGAAATCTTAAAGGTGCAGGAGAAGGCTGTCCCAAAAGACGAGCCGGCAGGGAAAAAGACTGGCCTGGTTGAACAGAGAGCTTTGGCTGGAACTCAAGAAAAAATAAAAACGGAGAATTTATGACCTTTGGAAGAAGGCACAGGCAACTCAGGAGGACTACAAGGATATTGTGAGGCTATGCAGGGAGAAAATTAGAAGGGCTGAAGCCCAACTAGAGCTGAGTCTGACCACTGCTATCCTGACAACAAAAAATGTTTCTATAAATACCTGAGCAACAAAAGGAGGGCTAAGGAGAATCTCCACCCTCCGGTGGATGTGGGGGGAAACATAGTAACAGAGGACGAGGGAAAAGCTGAGGTACTAAATGCCTTCTTTGCCTCAGTGTCTAATAGTAAAATCATTTGTGTTCCAGGTACTCAGTCCCCTCAGCTGGAAGACAGGGATATGGAGCAGAATGAAGGGGTAATGGTTAGTTACTTGCTACACCACTTAGACATGCACAAGTCTGTGGGGCTGGATGGGATCCACCCAAGGATACTGAGGGAGCTGGTAGAGATGCTCACTGAGCCACTTTTAATCCTTTGTCAGCAGTCCTGTCTAACCGGGGAGATCCCAGTTGATTGAAAGTTGGAAAATGTGACTCCCATCTACAAGAAGGGCTGAAAGGAGGATCCAGGGAATTACAGGTCTGTCAGTCTGACCTTGGTGCCAGGGAAAGTCATGGAACAGATCATCCTGAGTGCCATCATGCTGCACATACAAGACAACCAAGCGATCAGACCCAGTCAGCATGGGTTTATGAAAGGCAGGTCCTGCTTGACCAACCTGTTCTCCTTCTATGGCAAGGTGACCCACTTAGTGGATGAGGGAAAGGCTGTGGATGTTGTCTACCTAGACTTCAGTAAAGCCTTTGACACTGTTTCCCACAGCATTCTCCTGGAGAATCTCCTGGAGTCTTCTCATGGCTTGGACAGGCATATTCTTTGCTGGGTAAAGAACTGGCTGGATGGCTGGGCCCAAAAAGTTGTGGTAAATGGAGTCAAATCCAGTTGGCGGCTACTCATGAGTGGTGTTCCCCAGGGCTCAGTGTTGGGGCCAGTTCTGTTTAATCTCTTTATCAATTATCTCGATGAGGGGATTGAGTGCACCCTCATTAAGTTTGCAGATGACACCGAATTGGGTGGGAGTGTTGATCTACTTGAGGGTAGGAAGGCTCAACAGAGGGATCTGGACCAGCTGGATTAATGAACTGAGGCCAATTGTATGAGGTTTAACAAGGCCAAGTGCCTGGTCCTGCACTTGGGTCACAACAACCCCATGTGATGCTACAGGCTCAGGGAAGAGTGGCTGGAAAACTGCCTGGCAGAGAGTGATCTGAGGGTGTTGATCAACAGCCGATTGAATATGAGCTATCAGTGTGCTCAGGTGGCCAAAAAGGCCAACAGCATCCTGGCTTGTATCAAGAACACTGTGGCCAGCAGGACTAAGGAAGTGATTGTCCCTTTGTACTGGGCACTGGTGAGGCCACACCTTGAATACTGCATTCATTATTGGGCCCCTCACTACAAAGAAGACATTGAGGTACTGGAGAGAGTTCAGAGGAGGGTGACAAAGCTGGTGAAGTGCCTAGAGAACAAGTCTTATGAGCAGAGGCTGAGGGAACTGGGGTTGTTTAACCTGGAGAAAAGGAGGCTGAGAGGAGACCTTATCACACTCTACAACTACCTGAAAGAAGGTTGTAGCATGGAGGGTGTTGGTGTCTTCTCCCAAGTAGCAAGTAATAGGACAAGAGTGAATGGTCTCAAGTTGCACTAGGGGAGGTTTAGATTGGATATTAAGAAATATTCTTTCATGGAAAGAGTTGTGAAGCACTGGAACAGGCTGCTCAGGGAAGTGGTAGAGTCACCATCCCTGGAGGCGTTTAAAAGATGTGTAGATGAGGTTCTTAGGGACATGGTTTAGTGCCAGTGTTAGGTTAAAAGTTGGACTCAGTCTTGAGGGTCTCTTCCAACCAAAATGATTCTATGAATATTAATAATTAGAGAAAATAATGCAAAATATAGAAAACCAATGCTGAATTTCCCAGCGGCCTGCAGGTGGCTGGCGTCATGCCAGCCAGTGCTGGGCAAACATTGGGGAGTCCTGGACTGGACTTGGCAGTAGACAGGAACTAGATTCAGAGATTCACAGACTGGAATCAGGATCAGGATTGCAGGCAGGAGAACAGGCAGGGTCCTCTACAGATGTGTCACGGTCCATTCGGTGACGGACTCATGATGGTTCGTTTACCTTGATCTCGAAGTGCAAAATTAAGGCAACCAAAATGCCAAGGGGTTATAATTCAATCAAACAGTGTTACTTTATTAATTTGCCCATAAAGCGGCACGCAATAGAGAGAGAGAGAGTAAGAAAAAGAAAAGGGAAAAGAAATGGGGAAAAGTAAAGATGAGAAATGAGGTTGCGTTTATCACCAGTCCAGTTTCAGAAGCATCCCTCTGGTCTCCGGTCCTGTGGAGTCCTGCCGGTCCTCCGTCATGGTTCGGGATCCTCTGGCGGGAAGATCTTCAACGGTGTCCATTCGGGAGTCATCTCTTATGCTTCTTCACCCCTCCTCGCTCCCATTGTTTGAGGCCAATCTCCGCCTTGATTTCGCAATCCAGGCTTGTACTGCGCAGCCTCGAAAGATTCATGCTTTCTTTTGCCAACGCTTACGTGTCCAGCATTCAGGGATCTTTCTCTGGTCCATTGGGTGACCTCAGGACCCTTGGCGAGCTTCTGGGCATACTCCTTTTTGTTGACCATTGTTTGGGGGAGCAGGTGGGGGACACATGTAACTGAGGCTGCAGGTGAGAACACATCTTCTGGACGGCAGCTATTGTCCCTGGGTCGAAGAGACCCCTCATAACAATAACTTTCAGGAGGTGGGGGCTGGTTTGGCTGAAGCAGCAGGCGAAGTCCACACAACAACCATTGTAAGCAGCAGTCCCCCTGTATCGGAGAAACCAGTGCAACACAATGCTTCTCGGGCCTCTCTCCAAGTCATTGTCCATGCATTCTTTCTGTCAGGGCCTCAGTTCTCTAAGTTCTTGATGGCGATGTTCAGGCAAATACTGCTCCATCTTCGGACCAACTCTCACAAGATGCCACATGGATGAAGACAGCCAGTCCTTTGTCATCTTCCACCTTTAAACTGAGTATGTCATGGATGGCATGGAATACCTAGTTGGTCAATTTGGGTCACTTGTTCTGTCTGCCTCTCCCTACATTTATTTGTCATAAGTTTATCAGCAGCCTTGGCTGCTATAGCAATAAAAGATAAACCTGGGTCTTTTCTGCATACCATTCCTACAATTAGCTCAGTAAAACTGGAAATATCAGCTGTTATCAGCTCCAGAGCAAACACTGTCCTAAAAACATGCAACCAACTTCATAAAAATGCAGTTACTTAGAAGAACCTAGCTGAAAGGAAAATTCACTAACCAAAACCAGGACAACTTGCCCTTGTTGAAGCCATGCTGGGTGTCTTGAATCAGATCCCTGTCCTCCATGTGCCTTAGCATAGCTACTAGGAAGATCTGTTCCATGATCTTCCAGGGCACAGAGGTGAGGCTGACAGGTCAGTAGTTTCTGGGGTCCTCCTTTCTACCCTTTTTAAAAATGAGTGCTGTTTCCCTTTTTCCAGTCTCCAGGGACTTCACCTGACTGCCATGACTTCTCACATATCATGGAGAGTGGCTTGGCAACTACATCAGCCAATTCCTTCAGGACTCTGGGATGCATCTCATTGCAAGGGTGAAAAATCATGGACTCCACACAAAACAATATGAATTCAAGCAAAGCCATTTATTACAGAAACAAGTCTCCTTATATATGCAGTTATTTCCTGATCACGCATCCACATTCCAAGCATGCATTAGCTGATTGGATATTGTCCATGTTCACAAGCTGTCTACGTGCCCGAGTCTCACTGCTAATAGGACTGTTGATTTATGTCGTGTTTTCAGCTTTCCGAGGTGACCTTGAAATTCCTTTGGGCCTGGCTAGTTTAATAACAAATCTCCATCTCATAGAAACCCATCCATACATTAACTTCAAGAAAATCCCTCAAATCTCCCACATGAAAGTGTTAATATATCTATATGAATCCTGTTTTTCACAATGAGGTGCAAAACAGGACTTATCTTGCAGGTTGTGTCTATGGTTTGCAGCCATTTTGTTTTCAAAGATAGAATGCAAGTAGATAAAATTTTGGTAAAATATGAGCAGAACTTTACAACATACAGTTTAAGATTTCAGCAAATTTAGCTTACTAAGTAACGTGAAACAGACAGTATATTAAAAATCACATAATTTAATAATTCTAAGTGATTAATTCTATCTGAAATGCACTTACTTAAGCTAAATGATTAATATAAAACTTGGGCTCATCTATTGATCTGTGATTAGTAAAAGATCATTGCCATACAGACATGTCTAGTAGAGAGAGCTCAATGTAGGCTCACCCAGGCTGTCATATTTATGGAATAAAGTGATTGACTCATAGTCAAACGGGAAAGGTATGCATGAGACTCCTTGCACCCACAACTTATCGGTGTTCAGTGTGTTGTTCTGCTTCCTTGTGAGTTTCCTAAAAGGAGTTATTGGGTTGGCTACTGTTCAGGCCTTTACCTCATTTGGAGCCTGTAGCAAACTGCTGCTGGTTTGGTTGGGGGAGGAGTCAAGTGCATCCATCACAGAATTATTATTGTTGCTACCCACTGGCATGCATCCTCTGAAAGAATGAGTAGTCCACCACTGAGAGGGCGAAAAATCATGCACTCCACACAATCCAATATGAATTCAAGTGAAGCCATTTATTACAGAAACAAACCTCCTTATATATGCAGTTATTTCCTGATTACACATCCATGCTCCAAGCATGCATTAGCTGATTGGATATCATCTATGTTCACAAGCTGTCCACGCGCCCGAGTCTCACTGCTAATAGGTCTGTTGGTTTATGTTGTGTTTTCAGCTTTCCAAGGTGGCCTTGAAATTCTTTTGGGCCTGGCTAGTTTAATAACAAATATCCATTCTATAGAAACCCATCCACACAGTAACTTCAAGAAAATCCCTCATATCTCCCACACGCCACTTCAGGTCATGCACAGCCAACCCTGAAGACCTCATATTCAGCACAAGATATGCTATTCACTATCCCAAGCAGCTATACGAAAGAATGGGAGACTAAAGCTGTCCAGGGAATGGAGGCTGAAAAGATCAGTAACTTCAGTCTCACATGCACTAATCACAAAATTGGTTGGCCACAGGGGTTGACTACAGCACTGAAAGAGATGAAGACAGTTAGGTACCTCTGTGTACCCTGTGAAACACTGGTCTGAGAGCGTATAACCCACGCTGCCTTGCTGCCTGCAGTATCAGATCATTCCAGGAAGAAGCTTGCCCCTGGAATACTGGGGCTCCATATCACATCTTACAAGGTCTGTTTTTTCAGTAGTTATTTACTAGCCTTGTTATCTGGTACTAGTTTCGCCAGCAGAGTAGAATTCCACCTTACATTATGTTATCTTCACTGCAGCTTGAATCTCCAACATCCACTGTTGCACAGACAACAAATGCCTTCTCCATCAAATCCAACTGCGTGTGGTTTTTAAACAATCAAGATCCTCTTGACCCAGAAGAGAATGCAGGGGATACCGTTAACTGTGATGTTAAGACTGTAGTGGTTGTGGGTAAACAGCCTTCAGGGTCCTCTTTCCAGCTGTTCTTTCCTGCTGACAACATGACTGACCACATAAAAGATCATCATCAAGGGATGGGTATTTCAGGAATGTCACCATTTACTGCAGGGCAACAATAAAACATGGCAGATGCTGTTAACCCCCTGCCCCCCCACTAAGGAAAAGTAATAAGAGGAAAAGGGAGAGAGACAAATTGGAAAAGTTAAAAATGCTCTACTAATGGTACTAATAAGTAGAGAAAATAATACAAAATCAATCTTGACTTTCCCAGTGTAGCACGGCTGGCCCGCAGTGGAGTTGGCATTGCTCCAGCGGTTGCAGGGCAGCTACCTGGAAGTCCTGGGCTGGACTCAGCAGTAAACCAGAACTGGATTAAGGGATGCAGTGAAACAAAGAAATAAACTTATCAGCAAAGTCAATTATACTGTTAAGCAGGCATTCTTTATTGACAGAACTGGGACTGGATGCTGTTGCACTGCTTATATTCACACAATTATTACATATTCATTACAATTTTTGGGAATTTTTAACATGCTATCATCTATACTAAGAAATAATTGCATAATCATTAGGTTAGTATGAAGTTATTTATTTCACAGTCTTTGCTGCCATGTAGCGTCGTTTACAGTTACTGCTGCCTCTTTCAGGGGGGCTTCTGAGGGTCCACTGATTGACCTCTCCACATTGGCAGTTCTTCATGGAAGTGCAATTGGTACACACTTACAGAAGTAATTGATTACTTTTTTACTTACAATATATCTACTGATTACTAGTCAAACATAAGCTAAGCACTCTGCTTCTAAACAATGTATTACTTAATCTTCTGTCTCCAGCTTGTCATGCAGGAGGATCTAAAATTTGAAAATTATCCTCTTGTTTTGCAGGTGATTAGAAAGCATTTATCATGTCAATTGATTAATGATGGGTGTGTCTTTTATAACTTAATCACAGTATACATTAATTTAGCAGCTTCTCTTCAGCAGGGCCTGGAACTAGGCCAAAGATCACAGGCAGAACAGGCAGGGTCCTCTTCAGATGCCGGCCATGGCTGAAGAGAGCGAGACCCTCGTGATCTCGCACTTTTATGTGGTGTATGACGTGTATGGGATTGAATACTTAGTTGGTCAGTTTTGGTCACCTGTTCTGTCTTCCCCTCCTTGCAAATACACCCCTATAATTTACAGGACATGCAAAATTTATCAGTAACCTTGGCTGCCATAGCAATAAGTCTAAACCTGTGTCTCTTCTGCATACCATTGCTACTGTTATCAGCTCCAGAGTGAACAGTGTCTGAAAAAACATGCAGCCAACATCAGAGAAGTGCAGTTACTTAGAAGAACTAAGCTGAAAGGAAAATTCACTAAAAGAGAACTGATCTTATGCAACGATGAGAATGATGCATACAGACATGCATATGGAAAAGCAAACAGAAATGCAGACACAGAGTTCTTGTTAGCAGCAAGAACAGACCCAGGCAGAGCTGAGCCGAGCTGAGCTGAGCCTTCTTTAATTAGCCTTTCTCCATTTATAGCTTTACAGATACGGGCCTGGACCAAGAGATTAAACAGGATGTTTTTTTCAAAAAATGTTATTCCAAACACAGGCTCAGACCCAACACTCACATGCCATACATCCTGGGGATGGTGTTTTGGCCCGAGATATCATTCTTACTGGTCTGGGATATCACTCCTTCACAAACACACAATCCTGTGTAACTTGTCAAGGCCACCTTTTTTTTTACTGATTGCTGTGATTTAATCATGTTAGTATTAGTCTACTTTGGCGGTTCAGATGGTCATGTTAGTATTGATCTTCCTTTATCATCCAGGTGGCTGGAGCCATATGTCCTGCCATTCCCAGTCTTGTTTTAAACAAAACCAGGACATTCCACCCCTTATTCCATACCATTTACATCATACCCAAATCACTACTGCTTTTTACCTGTCTTCAAATGTATATACACACACATATCACTAGTTCATGATTCATCTTTCTTCACAAAAAGTTTGTTAAGATCATTTAGTTCATGGCTGCAGGTCTCTGTCACAGTAGTCTCTCTAGGCAGGAGAGATGGTGTATAATCTGGTGCACTTCATGCCCAGGAACTGCAGCTTAGGGATGTCAGTCTTGAGGAAGTTACTGAACGCCACTCAGTGAAGCTAGCTCAGGTTTCATCAACACTGCATCAACCTAAAAGATAGTTACTAAACACTTAGTATCATGCAGCAATTAACATCATACAGTTTGAAACTGAGTATTCTCACCCAGAATCAAATCTCCTTGAGGTATACATTAGACTTCACCATCCTTCAGCATCACCCACCAAGTACATCCAGGCCCTTGAGCAAAAACAATCCCACAGATGGGTTTGCCTTTGCCTAAAGAAAGAATAACCCAGACAGCTTTTCCTAACATATTCCTTCCATGCACCACAGGGACTTTATCCCCTTCTACTGTGTGTAAAAGGTCTGACTAAGCAGGGCCAGCTCGACTGATTGATACCGTGGTGTTAACTAACCAGGTGGCTTGTGCTAAATGCTTATCCCAGTTTTTAAAAGTTCCACCTCCAATTGCCTTCAGGGTAGTTTTTAACAAGCCATTGTATTGCTCAATCTTCCCAGAGGATGGTGCATGATAGGTGTCACGGAGGCACCCCGAGGCTAGTTTAAGGGACAACAGGGTCCAAAACAACTTTTATTAAACCAGTGAGAAACAGGGTTTTAGCACTCCAAAAGTGACTTAAATATAGGTTCGGATATCAGTTGAGGAAAATTATTAAGGGGCAGCAACTAGTACAACAGGCGGTCCACAGAGTGCATGCACATGGCTTCACCCAAAACAATGTCGGAGCCGCCCCTGAGTCCCAGAGGAGTACACACTTGCCTGAACACGATGCGGGATTATTCTTAAAGAGATACAGGTACAGAAAGTGTACGCTCGCAATTCCGCGAGGGTAAATTTATAATACACTCGCAATCCTGCGAGGGTTAATTTACTTACACATGCGAATGTGCACGGAATACTACACGTGCTTATGTGGAAGCACGGGAGGAAAATACACTCGCGACTGTGCGAGGAATTAATTTAAAGTACGCGTGCAAATGTGCACGGAAAGTTACTCATGCTTGTATTAAACGTGGAAAGTTACTCATGCATATGTGCACGGAAAGGATAAATACACTCGCGACTGTGCGAGGAAATAATTTTATACGTGCTTGTATTAAGCATGGGAAGTTACACGTGCATATGTGCACGGAAAGTATAAATATACTCGCAATCCTGTGAGAAGTTTTACTCACACACGTGGCGGCAAGGCAAGCAGAGTCTCCATCCCGAGGAGGGGGGCTCTCGGCCGCGGCATCTCGCTCGTGCTCCGAGAGACCCGCGACAATGGGCGAAGTCTCGACGAGAGTCCCGGTTTTTATAGGCTGATCAGACCTGACTGTAGGCATTCTAGAAGTTTCTCTGCACCCCCACACCGGCTGTGGGGTGCCCCTGAAGCCTCCAAACATCCTCCACACTGGCCGCAGGTGCCCAGCGGCTCACTGGCACCTCGGCACTCCCTTCTCCTAATGGCCCTGGCCAGAGTGCTCCGGGACCAAAGAAAAGAAGCTGTTAGCCTCAAGTAGCAGAGAGAGAGGGAGATGTGCCTACTCCTTCCATACTGAAGGGGGGGGGGTTAGGGGGGGTTTGCATTCTGCCACAATAGGAAATATGATATACTCATTCAATGCCATGCTCTTTGGCCCAGTTGTTTATGAGACTGTTTTTAAAATGAGTCCCATTGTCTGACTCGATTCTTTCTGGAGTGCTATGTCACCACAGGACTTGCTTTTCAAGGCCCAGGATAGTGTTCCAGGCAGTGGCATGAGACACAGGATATGTTTCCAGCCATCCTGCAGTTGCTTCCACCATTGTGAGGACATAGTGCTTGCCCTGGCAGGTTTGAGGGAGTATAATATAGTCAATCTGCCAGGCCTCCCCATATTTATTTTTCAACCACTGCCCCCCATACCACACAGGTTTTAACCTTTTGGCCTGCTTGATTGCAGCACATGTTTCACAATCATGGATAACCTGTCTATGGTTAAGTCAGTCCACCTCTCGGTCATGAGCCCATCTATTCTTGCATCCCTTCCTTGATGACCTGAAGCAGCATGGGCCCACTGAGCTAGAAGAAGTTCACCTTTACATTGCCAGTCAAAATCCACCTCAGCTACCTTAATCTTAGCAGCCTGATCCACTTGCTGATTGTTTTGGTGTTCCTCAGTGGCTCAACTTTTAGGCACATAAACATCTACATGATGTACTTTTACAGTCAGGTTCTCTAGCCAAGCACCAATGTCCTGCCACAAGGAGGCAACCCAAATAGGTTGGTCTCTGTGCTACCAGTTATTTTACTTCCACTGCTTTAACCACCCCCACAGGGCATTTGCTACCATCCATGAGTCAATGTAGAGATAAAGTACTGGCCACTTTTCTCTTTCAGCAATGTCTAACGCCAGCTGTATGGCTTTTACCTCTACAAACTGGCTTGATTCACCTTGTCCCTCATCAGCCTCTGTGACTTGTGTAGAACTCCATAGAGCAGCTTTCCACTTTCGATGTTTTCCTACAAGACAACAGGATCCGTCAGTGAACAGGGCATACTGCTTTTCATTATCTGGTAATTCATTATATGGTGAGGCTTCTTCAGCACACATCACCTCTTCTTCTGGTAACATTGCAAAATCTCTGCCTTCTGGCCAGTTTGTGATCATTTCTAAGATCCCTGGGCAATTAGATTTTCCTCTTTGAGCCTGCTGTGTGATTAATGCAACCCACTTACTCCATGTAACACTGGTTGTATGATGAGTGGAAGGAATCTTACCCTTGAACATCCAGCTCAGTACTGGTAATTGGGGTGCCAGGATGAGCTGTGATTCAGTACCAACCACTTCTGAAGGAGCTCAGACCCCTTCATATGCTGCCGGTATCTCTTTTTCAGTTGGAGTATAGTTGGCCTCCGAGCCTTTATATCCTCTACTCCAAAACCCTAGAGGTCAACCTCAAGTCTCACCTGGTGCCTTTTGCCAGAGGCTCCAGGTGGGACCATTGTCCCCAGCTGCAGTATAGAGCACATTCTTAATATCTTGTCCTGTCTGGACTGGTCCAAGGGCGACTGCATGTACAATCTCTTGTTTAATTTGTTCAAAGGCTTGTCGTTGCTCAGGACCGCATAGAAAATCATGTTTCTTTCGAGTCACTTGGTAGAGAGGGCACACAATCTGGATGTAGTCCAGCATATGCATTTTCCAGAAACCCACAACACCTAAGATAGCCTGTGTTTCCTTTTTGTTAGCTGGTGGGGACATAGCTGTTATTTTGTTAATCACCTCTATCGGGATCTGGCGACGCCCATCTTGCCATTTAATTCCCAGAAACTGAATCTCTTGGGCAAGCTTCTTGACCTTACCTCTCTTTATGGCGAAACCAGCTTTCAAAAGAATTCGAATTATTCTCTCACCTTTCTTGAAGACTTCTGCTGCTGTGTCACCCCATACAATGATGTCATCAATGAACTGCAGGTGTTCCAGAGCTTTACTTGGTTCCAGTGCAGTCTGGATCAGTCCATGGCAGACAGTAGGGCTATGCTTCCACCCCTGCAGCACTCGATTCCAAGTGTACTGGATACCCCTCTAGATAAAGGCAAACTGTGGCCTGCATTCTGCTGCCAAAGGAATAGAGAAAAATGCATTAGCAATGTCAATTGTAGCATACCACTTGGTTGCCTTTGACTCCAGTTTATATTGCAGTTCTAACATGTGCGGCATGGCAGCACTTAACAGTGGTGTAACTTCATTTAGGCCATGAGAGTCTACTATTAGTCTACATTCTCCACTAGGCTTTGGCACTGGCCATATAGGACTGTTGAAAGGTGAGTCTTACTGGTCACTCCTGGATTCTCTAGTTGTCAAATCAGTTTATGAATGGGGATCAGGGAATCTTGATTGGTGCGATATTGTTGTCTGTGCACCATCGTGGTAGCAATCGGCACCTGTTGCTCTTTGACCTTAAGCAGTCCTACAACAGAAGGGTTGTCTGAGAGATCAGACAAGGTAGACAGCTGTTTAATGTCCTCAGTCTCTACAGCTGCTATACTAAAGGCCTATCGATACCCTTTTGGATCCTTAAAATACCCTCTCATGAGGTAAGCTATACCAAGAATGCATGGAGCATCTAGGCCAGTCAGAATAGGGTGCCTTTCCCACTCATTTCCAGTTAGGTTCACTTCAGCCTCTAACACAGTCAATTCTTTGTTTCCCCCAGTCGCTCCAACAATACCGATAGATTCTGACCCTTTATGATTTGATGGCATCATTGTTCACTGTGCGCCAGTGTCTACCAGGGCTTTATACTCATGTGGTTCTGACATACCAGGCCATCGAATCCACACAGTCAAACTCGGTTGCCATTGTCCCTCTCCTCCACCTGGCTAGGGGCAGGGTCCCCCTAATTCTCTTTGATTGACTCTGGTAGGGAGACACAAGAATCCCATCTACCTTGGCTGGAAAGCTGCTCACTGGAAACCAGAGCAACTTTTCTCTTGGGAGCTTTCTTTTTCAACTCACGTACTCATGCCTCTAGGTCAGCAGTGGAATTACTCATATATTCCCCCTGGTCACACAGGAAAAAACATAATTCACCTTGTGATGTGTTCCATTTCTCTCGAGCTGGTCCTGCAGAAGGGCATCTTCTCCTAATAACTGTGACTTGCACCCGTGCAGGTAACAAGTAGAATCTATGCTCCCTCTTGGACAGTTTGTCACACAGTTTCTCCACAGCTGAGACACAGGCTTGCAGGGGAGGTGTGCTGGTTTTGTTAAAAACAAGTTTCTCTTTTAGTGAATTTGCCTGTCAGCTAAAGCCTTCATGTTAGCTGCATTTTCCTGGAGAACCCAACACATGTTTTAGTTAAACCTAGCAATGGAATGCAAGCTTATTGATAAGCACGGATGGACATCTCGCGAGAGTGGCAACAAGAAAACTGATGACCGAGAGACTGACCAATGGTGTATAACATTCCATTCACGTGAATACTTCATATAAAAGTGGAAGATCACGAGGATCTCGTCCCTTTGCCTTTTCCCTTTTTTCCTCATGGCTGACATTAGGAGAGGACCTTGCTGGTCGTCCCTGCGAACTGAGGCCTAGTGAGAGACTGAATCCAGCTCCGGTTGGCTACAGAGTCTAATCCAGGACTTTGGGTGCTGGCTCTGCAGTTGCTGAGACTTACAAGATTGGTTTTGTATATTTTGTATTATTTTCTCTATTCTTATTAGTAGCGTTAGTAAAACATCTTTAACTTTTCCAACTCTCTTCTCTCTGTCCTTCTTTCCCTCCCGATCGCCTGTCCTGAGTGGGAAGGGGGGAGAGGGAGGGGCAAAAGGGGGAAGTGGGGGGGAGAGGAGGTTAACAATACATCTGCCAGGGTTTGATTGTCACCCCGCAATCTTAACCCTCGACAATCGTCCCAAAGTTCAAGTTTAAGTTTTGAGTCACTAATGCTCGTAACAGTCTTTTCAGGTTTTAATTGCTTCACTGCAGTAATTATCAGTTTCCAGGTGGTTACAAGGCCAAGAAAATATTTTTCACTGTGACTGATTGTCTTCCACAACACAGTTCCCACTTTTTCCCAAGTCTCTATTTGAAAAACTCATAACAGGTCAGCAGGAAACCCACTGCCTCTGCACCAAATTAATAGTCTTTTGAGGTTACTCTCCTCATACTTCACCCCTCTCTTAGAGAGAATATGCGAGAGGAGTCGCAGTATTTCTTCTTCTTCTTTAAAAATATTCTGCCCCATCTCCTCTTGCCCCCATCTACTCACCTCTTTGGGTGTCCGTTGCAACGATATTGGATCCTTTATCCCTCCTCTGTCGCTTCTGTAGTGATCAATCAGGAGTCACACAGCCCGCAGACTGTGTCCCGGTCACGGTCCAGCCAAGTTGTTCCAGCTGGGGCTCGCTCCCTGCAGCAGTCGTCCCCCTTCTGTAAATTCTCCTTATGGATCACGTCGGGGTCACCAATTGCTAGGGGAAATCCCATGGGCAAGACTGCTTGAAGGAAAAGGGACCCAAGAGAGCTGGATCGCATTCAGAGATTGCTTCTTCCATGCTCAGGATCAGAGCATCCCCACACGCAGGAAGTCGAGGAAGGGAGCCAGGAGGCCTGTGTGGTTGAATAGGGATCTGTTGGGTATGCTCAAGCAGAAGAGGAGAGTTTACAGGTCATGGAAGCAGGGACTGGCCACTTGGGAGGAATATAAGGCTGCTGTTAGAGGATGTAGGAAGGTAGCTAAGACAGCCAAGACCTCCTTAGAATTACAGCTGGTGAGAGGGGTCAAGAACAGCAAAAAGAACTTTTTCAAATACATAGCAGATAAAACTAATACCAGAGACAATGTAGGCCCACTGATGAATGGAGTGGGTGCCCTGGTGGCAGAAGATACAGAGAAGGCAGAATTACTGAATGCCTTCTTTGTCTCTGTCTACTCTGCTGGAGGCTGTCCTGGGGAGCCCCATACCCCTGAGACCCCGGATGAAGCCAGGTCAATGGAGGAGTTTGCTTTAGTCGATGAGGACTGGGTTAGGGAGCTATTAAATAGTCTGGACATCCATAAATCCATGGGTCCAGATGGGATGCATCCGCGGGTGCTGAGGGAGCTGGCTGAAGTCATTGCTAGACCGCTCTCCATCATTTTTGCCAAGTCTTGGGAAACGGGAGAGGTGCCCGAGGATTGGAGGAAAGCAAATGTCACTCCAGTCTTCAAAAAGGGCAAGAAGGAGGACCCGGGTAATTATAGACCGGTCAGCCTCACCTCTGTCCCAGGGAAAGTAATGGAACAGTTTGTCCTTGGTGTCATCTCAAGGCACATCAGGGATAAGAGGGTCATTAGGGGCAGTCAGCATGGCTTTACCAAGGGTAGGTCATGCTTGACCAATCTCATAGCCTTTTATGAGAATTTAACAAGGTGGATGGATGATGGCAGAGCGGTGGATGTGGTCTACCCTGACTTCAGTAAAGCCTTTGACACAGTCTCTCACAGCATCCTCACAGCTAAATTGAGGAGGTGTGGTCTAGACAATAGAGTAGTGAGGTGGGTTAAAGAGAGAAGCCAGAGAGTGGTGGTCAATGGTGCGGAGTCTAGTTGGAGGCCAGTATCTAGTGGAGTGCCTCAGGGGTCAGTACTGGGGCCAATATTATTCAATATATTCATTAACGATTTGCACGAGGGAATTGAGTGTACTATCAGCAAGTTTGCTGATGACACTAAGCTGGGCGGAGTGGCTGACACGCCAGAAGGCTGTGCTGCCATCCAGCGGGATCTGGACAGGTTGGAGAGTTGAGCAGGGAATAACCTGATGAAATTTAACAAGGGAAAGTGTAGAGTCCTGCATCTGGGCAGGAACAACCCCAGGTTCCAGTATAGGTTGGGAAATTACATATTAGAGAGCAGTGTAGGGGAAAGGGACCTGGGGGTCCTGGTGGACAACAGGATGACCATGAGCCAGCACTGTGCCCTTGTGGCCAGGAAGGCCAATGGCATCCTGGGGTGTATTACAAGGGGAGTGGTCAGTAGATCGAGAGAGGTCCTCCTTCCCCTCTACTCCGCCCTGGTGAGACCCCATCTGGAATATTGTGTCCAGTTCTGGGCCCCTCAGTTCAAGAAGGACAGGGAACTGCTGGAGAGGGTCCAGCGTAGGGCAACAAAGATGATTAAGGGAGTGGAGCATCTCCCTTATGAAGAAAGGCTGAGGGAGCTGGGTCTCTTCAGTTTGGAGAAGAGGAGACTGAGGGGTGACCTTATTAATGTTTATAAATATATAAAGGGTGAGTGCCATGAGGATGGAACCAGGCTCTTCTTGGTGGCAAACAACGATAGGACAAGGAGTAATGGGATCAAGCTGGAACACAAGAGGTTCCACTTAAATTTGAGAAAAAACTTCTTCTCAGTGAGGGTGACAGAGCACTGGAACAGGCTACCCAGGGAGGTTGTGGAGTCTCCTTCCCTGGAGACATTCAAGGTCTACCTGGACATGTTCCTGTGCGACCTCACCTAGGCGTTCCTGCTCCAGCAGGAGGATTGGACTAGATGATCTTTTGAGGTCCCTTCCCATCCCAAACATACTGTGATACTGTGAAAACACACCCTAATACTGATTTGTTAAGAACACCACTGGGAACAGACGTTCCTGAGCCTATCTTCTAAGTAAAAACCATGAGAAGGGGTAAGAGGAGAGGGAAGCACAGAGCGGCGTACAGCGTAAGTGGGAGAAGGGGGGAAGAAGCCTTACAGTGTTTTTACACAAACAACACCATAAAGAGAGAGTTGTAACAACAACCAATAAAACAATTTACTTACATTCCTGACAAGTTGTTTGATTTTCAGAAAGGCAATACACAGAAACACGTAATATGTGCTATAAAACTTGCAGATATAGCTTATGTACAGGGGAAGCAGCTTGTCCCATACTAACTCAGTCCCACAGCTCTCTCATTCAGTGAGGACTGCTTATCCCTGTTATACCCAGGGATGTGTGGCCACAAAAATTTACTCACCCACTGGATTGCATGGTTACCGCCATACACACTCTGCTAGATGAAGAGCCTCACAGGGGTCAGACACTCACACGGGTCACCATTTGCGGCGATGAGGAACAATGCATACAGACGCAGACAGAGATGCACAGATACAAGGCCAAGCTGAGCCAGGCTGAGATCACTTTTATTAACAGTTCTCAATTTATAGATTTACAGATATGGGCCTGGACCAAGAGATCTCCTTAAGTATGAAGCATGACGCTAATGGGATGGAATACTCTTACTGATCAGTCTGGATGTCAGTCAAGCTCTGCCCCATCCGTACCCCCCTTCCTTGATGCCTCACACCTGTGGGTAGAGCACTCAGGTGTCCTTGGCTCTCCGACCAGAGCAATTAAAAACATAAACTCTGTGCTAGGGTGTTATCTCTTGTTCTCAAACTAAGTTCAAATGATGAGCGTGCTAGCTATGAAAAAGAAAGATTTCTAACTGCATGAAGAAAAATAACCCATTTTCAGTCAAACCACCACAAGTGGCAAGCACCATCTCTGTACTACTCCCATGTTGCCTGACCTTACTTCCCCTGACCATGTAATTTCTTTTTTTGCTGTATTTCAAGAAGAAGATCCCTGCTCAACCAAGCTGGCTTTTTGCCTCACCTGCTAGATATTTGGAGTTTTGGAAAGTACTTGGAAATACAAGGAAGGAGGATCTTGCGAAATATTGTAATCAATGGTGTCCGCTGTGTAAGTTAGATGACTAGAAGAAGTGGCCAGAGAATGGAACCTTGAAGTATAATACTTTGTTACAATGTATGTTGTTTTTAAAGTGAGAAGAGCAGGACAAAAAATAAATCTTTGCAAGAGATCATTAAATCGTTGCAGACAGTTTTACAGGTGGAATGGTTTGACCTTCAACAAGCTGGGAGAGAACTAACTGATAACACACAAGTCACAGAGAACTTGCAGAACACTCTGTGAGATGCTTTTCGTTATTAACCTGTTTTCTTTGTAGGTATCTGTTTAAGCACATTACAGTTTCATAAGTCTTTGCCAGTTATATGGTACAGTAAGTTCACAGACTGCTAAATCACGAGAATCCGTGGATTCAAAATGTACATTTTGTGATGATATGAAGACCATGAGTAATTCAGTTCTTTACCACGTGAATGTGATTATAAGATTTTGTGCGTGGTAGCTGATACTTTTATTTCTAGCATGCTAGCTTTATTCTGGTATCCAGACTTGCGCAACTCTCTGATAGGCTGTGTCTCATCTCGGTGTACTAAATTTGGCTCTTTTGTATGCGCACCAGGTAAAGAATCCTGTTTTTGGGATAACAGTTGTAGCACGCTAGATGAGACACTAATAAAAGCCTTGCCCAGTTCAATTTGCTAGGGCACCAGGGGGGGCAGGTGCCAATGGGGCTCCACCGTGCACTGACCTGTTTTGTCAGGGAGACCCAGCGATACCTCTACCTGGCTGAGCAGTAAGCAGATCAAAGGTGCAATGCTAAAATTTGGTTCAGGTACTAAAGTACCACCTTGCTCCCCATTAGGATGCATCCTTACACATTAGAGTAGATTTGTGGGGGAATCCTCTAAGAAAAGAAAGTTTGAAACAATATTGTATTCACGTGTGGCTTGAATGTGGGATTCTGGGTTATAGTGCTGTATTGCAATTACTGTTGTTCTGCAGATCTTTGGAAAAAATGGGATGAAGTACAGTACTGTAAGTTAATTTCCTCTTATTTTTATCTAACAATTTTGAGACGAGAAAAGAATTTAAGTTGTTAAACTCTGATTCACATTGAATTTACATGCTAGCTGCAGATATGGGAAAGAAAAGTAAATGCTATGATGGATGTGAACCTGGGAGAGGTTGTATTTAAAAGTTGGTAGAATATTAACTCATTCGGATCTAGGAAATTGAAAATAATGGATTGGTGGTTAATAAGCTGTTTATTGACACCTGTAAGAAATTGCAAAAGGTAAATGGGGCTGAGGAATGTAACTATTGCTCACCTAATAGGAACTGCATATAAAGTGTACTATGGCTGGAATGATATGGTAAAATAAAAAAGCAAAATATCCCAGGCCTGTGGTGTACAGCTTGAACATACATTTCAGGCCTGTGTCAAGCTGCAAGATAAACTCAGCTCATTGTAACTGAGGAGTCTGCTAGGGCCTGGCAACTCCCACTTGGTACCAGTGATTATACCACCTGCATGTCCTTGCCTGTATCTAAACTGCAGCGAGAAGAGAAATAAAATTAAAAAAAAATTAAAAAAAATAAAAAAAAAGGAAAAATCTATCTGCCCACTGCTAAAGCGGCGAAAGAGGGGCTTTAGTCCACCCCCCAGCAATGTTGCTGTTGGAGAACTGTAATTCTGAATGAAGGAGTCTGAGGGTGAAATTTAAAGGCATCCCCAGTGGATCCGTAGTTCTGATAAAGCTGGGAAATTAAACCAAAAATCTCTTAATAGACTTATTCTGTGCTAAATGGTTGTAAGAGACTTCTTCTGCTAGTTATGGAGGTCATGGGAAAGAAAGAAAGAAACCGCGACATATGGTGACTCCAACGTGATCCTGCATGAAGAGGATTTCGCATGAAGAAGAGACAGAGGTGAAGCTGTGACAGCCGAAGACGAACGAGATGTGGAGACGGAGCCCAGTACAGCTGATAGAGTAGCAGGGGGGAGCTGCCAAAGATCCGGATCCTTGAAAAGACACAACACCAAGAGTAGGTGAGCTGCTGGGAACAGGAGGGGGAACTTATATTATCTACATGAAAGTTGCTTCTGAAGAAGGAGGGTATTAGCCTTCTGGAATTGACTTTACGAAGGATGTTACTATGCGGCAAAGCACTACCCAAAGATGGAAAGAAACAACTGTTAACGCCATGGCACTTGTTGCTAGAGACTTTGAGAGGATTAAATGAGCAATGGGACATTGGCTTTCCCACAAAGATTTCTCAAATATCAGGCTAAATCATCGTCACTAACATTGTCAATCCAGCTTCTTTCCTCAGTGGTTACATTGGAAAACCAGTTCATCATAATTGCCTGGAAACCATCGAAGCAACATACTCCAGCCGACCAGATCTAAAGGGCAATCCTATGGAGAAAACTGAGAACTGCTTTATGTACGACAGCAGCAATATCCTGAACGGTGAAAGGCATGCTGGTTATGCTAGAACTACTAGTCATGAAGTGATGGAATCTGGACCTCTGCCTAAAATACTTCAGCACAAAAGGCAGAAATAATCGCCCTTACTTGTGCTCTGGAACTAGCTGAAGGTAAAACTGTGAACTTTTATGCAGACTCTAAGTATGCTTTCAGGGTTGTGCATGCGCACGGAACAATTTGGAAAGAAAAAGGACTCTTGAACTCTCAAGGCAAACATATCAAACATGCAGAAGAAATACTGGCAGCTCAACTTCCTAAGAAGGTGGCAATCATGCATATCAAGGCGCACCAGAAAGTGAGCTCGGAATTGGAAAGAGGAAATGAGCTGGTGGACAGAGAGGCAAAACTGGTGCCTAAGCAAAAGATAAAAGTAGAAAGTGCCCTAGTCCCCGACGGGCAGGTTATTTTAGAAGGTAAGCCAGAATATACTAAGGAAGGCCAGAAACTTATTATAGATTTAGAGGAATCATATAATGAGGAAGGGTGGGCTCATACCCCACAAGGGAAAACTTATTGTTACCTCCTATTTAGTTTGGCCTTTAGTAGCAGAAGCATTATATAAACATATGCAATAATGGCAAATTGATTTTTCGGAACTCCCAAGAAAAGGGGGGTGCCGATATTTGTTGGTACTGATACCTTTTCAAGTTGGTCAGAAGCACTCCCTACCAGAACAGCAAAAGCTCGGCAGGTAACTAAAACATTAGTACAAGAAATAATACCAAGGTTTGGAGTTCCAGCTGATATATCCTCTGATAAAGGGCCACATTTTATTTCAAAAATTGTACAGCAAATCAGTCAGCACTTGGGAATAGTGTCTGAATCAAAGACTGCTGCTACTGTTGTTGGAGTGCCGTTTAAACCATTTTAGCATTAACTTAACAATATGTTCTTCATATTTTATTCTCTGCTTTTGTAAAATTCACAAAAATAGTTTCACTATAGCTTCTTCTTCTGCAGACAAATTAGATCCCATATTTAACTATCCAGCCGCTCACCTGTATTCGTGAGACGGTGATTGCCCAGGCGTGTTTCTCGATCAGTCCAGCTGTCGAGATGATCGTTCGGCTGGAGTCCCTCCAGACGCTCGCTTCAGTGTTTCTGTGACCCTATCACGTTGGGGTCACCATTTGAGGGATTGACGACACGGACTCCTGGTGCAGGTGAACCAAAAGACCCTTTATTTAGGCAAGGCACTTACATTTATAGCTGGTAGCTATCGTACACACATTTAACTTTCTGTTTCGATTGGTTTATGCTAGCTGTTCATGCACTTAAAGCTATCTCGCAATTGGTTTATTTAATCTTGCACACGCTCTGGCAGTTTGGCTAACACACTGTAAATTGTTGGAGCGAATAAAGGACTCAGCATTCTGATTCAATATGTGAATCATGCAAAGCCGATTTATTACAGAAACAAGCCTTTTTATATATGCAGTTATTTTCTGATCACGCGTCCACGCTCCAAGCATGCATTAACTGATTGGATATCATCTATGTTCACGAACTGTCCATGCGTCTGAGTCTCACTGCTGATAGGTCTGTTGATTTACGTCGTGTTGCTGCCTTGTAGCTGCTGAATTGTTTTGCTTCTACAGCAGATCCTGTTTTCAGTTTTCCAAGGTGGCCTTGAAATTCCTTTGGGCCTGTCTAGTTCAATAACAAATCTCCGTCTAATAGAAACCCATCCACAGTAAATATCATGCTGACAGTGTTTCATCGACCTCCTCTTATCTTGTAGAAAATCATCCTGGTTCCTCATTCTATTTTAGTCAAGGACGTTCCAATAACTCAAGGTGACTGTCTGTAAGATATTCCACAAAGAAGGGCTTCTTCAAGTACATCAAGAGCAAAAGGAAGGCTAGAGAAAATGTAGGTCCAGTGCTGAGTGAGGTGGGTGCCCTGGTGATAGAGGATACAGAGAAGGCAGAATTACTGAATATTGCCTTTGCTTCCATCTTTACTGCTAAGACAAGCCCTCAGGAATCCCAGACCCTGGAGGTAAGAGAGAAAGACTGGAGAAAAGAAAACTTTCCCTTGGTTGAAGAGGATCAGGTTAGAGATTGTTAGGCAAACTGGACACCCACAAATCCATGGCCTCTGATGGGACGCACCCATGAGTGCTGAGAGAGCTGGAAGATGTTATTGCTAAGCCACTCTCCATCATCTTGGAAACGTCATGGATGAGAGGTGCCTGAGGACTAGAAGAAGGCCAACATCACTCCGGTCTTCAAAAAGGGCAAGAAGGAGGACCCAGGAAACTACAGACCAGTCAGCCTCACCTCCATCCCTAGAAAGGTGATGGAACAACTCATTCTGGACATCATCCCCAAGCATGTGGAGGAAAAGAAGGTTATCAGGAGTAGTCAGCATGGGTTCACCAAAGGGAAATCATGTTTGACCAACCTGATAGCCTTTTATGATGGTATGACTGGCTGGGTAGATGAGGGAAGAGCAGTGGATGTTGTCTACCGTGACTTGAGCAAGGCTTTTGACACTGTCTCTCACAACATCCTCATAGATAAGCTCAGGAAGTGTAGGTTGGATGAGTGCGCGGTGAGATGGATCAAGAACTGGCTGTATGGCAGAGCTCAGAGGGTTGTGATCAATGGTGCAGAGTCTAGTTGGAGGTCTGTAGTTAGTGGGGTTCCCCAGGGGTTAGTACTGGGTCCAGTCTTGTTCAACCTGTTCATCAGTGACCTGGATGAAAAGACTGAGTGTACCCTCAGCAAGTTTGCTGATGATACAAAACTGGGAGGAGTGTTTGATACACCAGAAGGCTGTGCTGCCATTCAGTGAGATCTGGACAGGCTGGAGAACTGGGCAGAGAAGAACCTAATGAAGTTGAACAAGTGTAGGTTCTTGTATCTGGGGAGGAATAACCCCAGGCACCATACAGGTTAGGGGTTGATGTGTGGGAAAGCAGCATTGCAGAGAAGAACCTGGGAGTCCTGGTCAACAACAGGTTGATCAAGAATCAGCGATGTGCCCTTGTGGCCAAGAAAGCCAATGGTATCCTGGGGTGCATTGGGAAGAGTGTGGCCAGCAGGTCAAGGGAGGTTATCCTCCCTCTCTGCTCTGCCCTGGTGAGGCCGCATCTGGAGTACTGTGTCCAGTTCTGGGCTCCCCAGTTTAAGAAGGACAAGGAATTACTGAAGGGAGTCCAGCAGAGGGCTCCAACTATGACTGGAGCATCTTTCTTATGAAGAGAGACTGAGAGAGCTGGGTCTGTTCAGCCTGGAGAAGGCTGAGAAGGGATCTTAGTTATGCTTATAAATATCTCAAGGTTGGGTGTCAAGAAAATGAGATTAGACCCTTGTCAGTGGTGCCTAACAATAGGATGAGGGGCAATGGGCACAGACTGAAACATAGGAGGTTCCATATGAATATGGGAAGAAACTTCTTTACTTTGAGGGTGACAGAGCACTGGAACAGGCTGCCCAGAGAGGTTGTGCAGTCTCCTTCCTTGGAGACATTAAAAACCCACCTGAACGCATTTCTGTGTGATCTGCTCTAGGTGAACCTGCTTTAGCAGGTGGGTTACACTAGATGATCTCCAGAGGTCCCCTCCAACCCCAACCATTCGGTGACTCTGTAAATTTTTGGTTTTTACTGTAAGAACAATCATCCACTGGAACAGCCTCCCCAGGGACATGGTAGAGTCCCCATCGCTGGAGGTTTTCAAGATGCCTTTAGATAGGGTGCTAGATAATCTCATCTGTGCTCCTGTTCTCACAAAAGGTTGGAGCAGATGTTCTTTCCAGGTCCCTTCCCACCTGGGCTGCTCTAGGACTCTACGATTCTTCATTGGATCATTGTTTAACAGCCCTTCACTCTCTCTGGTTTGGAGCCCAGTATCAGCAACAATGTCTGCGAGGCAAGACAAATTCCACCAGGCACCACAGACTTCTAAAACCTATGATAATCATCCAATCACCCAGTCTCTCTGAATGTATAAGTCATACTTTCCTTCTTCAGAATTCCCCTGCCCCCAGAAGAAGGAACACCTTCTAGATACCTTAGGGAGTTTACACTGACAAAACAATAGATCGCTACCTGGCTCAGTCAGTCAGCAAGCAAACACTGCACCAGTGTAATTTCAAGGAAACGTCATTGTCACGGAGGGACCCCGAAGTTAGTTTTAGGCGGACAACCAGGTCCAAAACGGGCTTTTATTCTGTCCGGGAAAGTCCGGGAAAACAACCAATTAGAAACGGGGTTTATACAATCAGTCACTCCGGTAACATAAAATACAGATTCGGATATCAACTTTGAGGAAATTATTGGGGTACAGCAAATAAGAATAATGGAGATCCACAGTGTGTATACACGTGGCTCACCAAAAACAATGCCAGAGCCGTCCCTGACTCCAGGAAAAAAATACACCCACGTGTTTAGGGAGAAATTATATTAAGGATATACGCTTGCCTGAATCTGGCAAGGAATTATTAAAGAAAATACACGTGCTTATATTTAAGCATGGAATACACTCACGTGTCTAGTGAGGAAAACATCCACCCAAGTGGCGAGGAATTATTTAATACACTCGCTTATCTGGTGAGGAAATATCTAAGTTATCACTCACCCACACGTGGAGACGAGGCAGTCCCATTTTTCTTTCGGGAGGTTACCTTAGACGGTATCCCAGTCCCGGGAAGGTTCTCGGCGGCAGCATTTGGCCCGCGCTCCAAGAGGACCACACAAAAGGCAGCCTCGGCGGACCCCATTTATAGCCGTGTCAGATCTGGCTGTGGGCAGTCTAGAAGCTTCGCGGCTTCTCTGCACCCCCCTACTGTGGCTACGTGCACCTCTGCACCCCCCTACTGTGGCTACATGAGCCCCCTCCTCTCTCCTAATGACTCTGGCCTGGGTCTCCCAATAAGGACCATTAACTTGCCCCATTGAAGGAGAGGAGGGAGGTGTGCACACATGCAGCTGCCACATCAGTTCTCAGCGAGGGGGGGGGAGGGGGGAGAGGTAGGGGGACAGTGTACTGCCACAGTCATGTGTCAGTTTCCACCTACTTCAGGTAAATAATTTCCATCTCCTCCCCGGGAAGATGAAAGATAAGTGAAGCCCTCAGCTTACTTAACACGCCTGTGTCACCAAACTTCACCTGATGGCTTGGGGATATAGAAGAGAAGAAGATGCCTTCCAGCGGGCATCTCAGATGCCTCAGTAATATAGTGAAGGATTGCCCTGCTTTGCCATGCACATCTCCCTTTTTTAATAGCTGTTAAAGATTAAATTTGCCGTCTCGTGATGTACTTCTGATTTGCTCTCACAGCATGAAGACGGTCTCTCCAACCACCCCCACCTCCACCATCCAGTGAGCTGGGGGTGGGCAAGAGGTTGGGAGGGGACAGAGCCAGGACAACTGACCCAAACTGACAGAAGAGATATTCCACTCTGTCAGAGAAGCACCAGAACTGCCATTCGGACCAATTGTTTTCTCCTACCATATCCCTCCTCACCAGAAAAGGGATACCAGAACCATAGAATAGAATAATATAAAAATAGAATCACTTTGGTTAGAAGAGATCCTTCAAGGTCATTGAGTCCAACCATAACCTAACTCTAGCACTAAACCATGTCCCTAAGAACCTCATCTATATGCCATTTAAACACCTCCAGGGATGGTGACTCCACCACTTCCCTGGGCAGCCTGTTCCAATGCCTGACAACCCTTTCCGTGAAGAATTTTTTCCTAATATCCAGTCTAAACCTCCCCTGGCACAACTTGAGACCGTTTCCTCTTGTCCTATCACTTGCTACTTGGGAGAAGAGACCAACACCCTCCATGCTACAACCTCCTTTCAGATAGTTGTAGACAGCACTGAAGTCTCCCCTCAGCCTTCTTTTCTCGAGGCTAAACAGCCCCAGTTCCCTCAACCACTCCTCATAAGACTTGTGCTCCAGGCCCCTCACCAGCTTCATCGTCCTCCTCTGCACTCTCTCTAGTATTTCAATGTCTTTCTTATAATGAGGGGCCCAAAACTGAACACAGCATTCAAGATGGGGTCTCACCAGCGCCAAGTACAGTGGAACAATCACTTCCCTAGTCCTGCTGGCCACACTATGCCTGATACAATCCAGGATGCTGTTGGCCTTTTTGGCCACCTGGGCACACTGCTGGCTCATATTCAGCTGGCTGTCAATCAACACCCCCAGATCCTTTTCTGCTAGGCAGCTTTCCAGCCGCTGTTCCCCGAGCCTGTAGTGCTGCCTGGGGTTGTTGTCACCCAAGTGCAGGACCCAGGACTTGCCCTTGTTAAACCTCGTACAATTGGCCTGAGCCCAACAATCCAGCCGGTCCAGATCCCTCTGTATAGCCTTCTGACCCTCAAGCAGATCAACACTCCTACTGAACTTAGTGTCGTCTGCAAACTTACTAAGGGTGCACTCAATCCGTGGCGATGAGAACGACGCATACAGAGATGCATAGACAGAGACGCACAGACACAGCGTTCTTGTTGGCAGCGAGAGCAGAACCAGGCAGAGCAGACCTGAGCTGGCCTGAGCCTTCTTTAATTAGCCTTTCTCCATTTATAGCTTTAAAGATATGGGCCTGGACCAAGAGGTTAAACAGAACGTTTTTTTCAAAAAATGTTATTCCAAACACACACGCCCAGGCCCAACACTCACACGCCATACATCCTAAGGGCGGTGTTCTGGCCTGAGATATCATTCTCACTGTTTTGACTGATTGCTGTGATTTAATCTTGTTAGTAGTATTTCTTCTTTGACGCTCTGGATGGTCATGTTAGTATTGATCTTCCTTTATCATACAAGTGGCTGGACCTGCATGTCCTGCCGTTCCCACACAATCCCCTCATCTGGATCATCGATAAAGATATTAAACAGAACTGGCCCCAATACTGAGCCCTGAGGAACACCACTCATGACCGGCTGCCAACTGGATTTGGCTCCATTCACAACTCTTTGGGCCCAGCCATCCAGCAAGTTCTTTATCCATCAAAGAGTACACCCATCCAGGCCATGAGCTGTCAGCTTCTCCAGGAGAATGCCGTGGGATACAGTGTCAAAGGCCTTACTGAAGTCTAAGTACACAATATCCACAGCCTTTCCCTCATCTACAAGGTGGGTCACCTTGTCATAGAAGGAGATCAGGTTGCCTGCCTTTCATAAACCCATGCTGACTGGGACTGATCGCTTGGTTGTCTCGTATGTGCTGTGTGATGGCATTTAGGATGATCTGCTCCCTGACCTTCCCCGGCACTGAGGTCAGACTGGCAGGCCTGTAATTCCCTGGATCTTCCTTTCGGCCCTTCTTGTAGATGGGCATCATGTTTGCCAACTTCCAGTAAACTGGGACCTCCCCAGTTAGCCAACATTGCTGATAGATAATGGAAAGTGGCTTAGTGATAACCTCCGCCAGTTCCCTCAGCACCCTTGGGTGTATCCCATCCGGCCCCATAGACTTTTGGGTGTCCAAATGGTGTAGCAGGTTGCTAAGCATTTCCCTTTGGAGTATTGGGGCTTCATTCTGCTCCCCATCCCTGTCTTCTGGCTCAGGGGGCTGGGTACCTGGAGCACAACTGGTCTTACTATTAAAGACTAAGGCAAAGAAGATATTTAGTACATCAGCCTTTCCCTCATCTTCTGTCACTGTTTCCCCTCACATCCATCAGGAGATGGAGATTCTCCTTAGCCTTTCTTTTGTTGCTGATATATTTATAGAAACATTTCTTGTTGCCTTTTACAACAGTGGCTGGGATTAAGTTCTAGTTGGGCTTTGGTCCTTCTAATTTTCTCCCTGCATAACCTCACAGAGTTCTTGTATTCCTCTTGAGTCACCTGCCCCTCCTTCCAAAGGTTATAAATTTTCTTTTTATTCCTAAGTTCCAGACACAGCTCTCTATTCAGCCAGGCCAGCCTTCTTCCCCGCCAGCTCGCTTTTGGGCACATGGGGACAGCCTGCTCCTGTGCCTCTAAGATTACCTTATTGAAGAGAGACCAGCCTTCCTGGACTCCTTTGTCCTTCAGGACTGCCTCCCAAGGGACTCTGCCAACCAGCCTCCTAAACAGATCAAAGTCTCCCCTTCGGAAGTCCAAAGTAGCAGTTCTGCTGACCACCCTCCTTACTTCTCCAAGAACAGAAAACTCAATCGTTTCATGATCACTATGCCCAAGGTGACCTCCAACCAACACATTGCCCACAAGTCCTTCTCTATTTACAAACAACAGATCCAGCGGGGTACCTTCCCCAGTAGGTTCGCTGACCAGCTGTGTCAAGGAGTTGTCCTCCATACACTCCAGGAGCCTCCTAGACTACTTCCTCTCTGCTGTGTTTTATTTCCAGCAGACATTCGGTAGGTTTAAGTCCCCCACAAAAACAAGGGCTAGCGATTGGGAGACTTCTCCCAGCTGCCTGCAAAATATTTCATCTGCCTCTTCATCCTGGTTGGGTGGTCTGTAACAGACTCCTACCAGGATATCTGCCTTGTTGCTCTTCCCCTTGATTCTCACCCATAGACACTCAACCCTATCATCACCCTCATCATGCTCCAGACTATCATAACACCCCCTGACATACATGGCTACCCCACCTCCTCTCCTTCCTTGCCTATCTCTTCTGAAGATTTTATAACCATCTAATGCAGCACTCCAGTTGTCAGAATCATCCCACCATGTTTCTGAGATGGCTACTATATCATAGCTTTTCTGCCTCACAATGGCTTCCCACCCCTCCTGTTTGTTGCCCATGCTGTGTGCATTCATACAGATGCACTTCAGCTGGGCCATTAATCCCGCCACCTTTTTCTGGTGAGAAGCCCTAAATTCCTTGGTGGCCATCCTCAAGTGCTTCCACGATTTCTGACAGATCATTAACCCTTGTGTTTATCCTACTGCGTGGCTCTCCATTCCCTACCTCCACTGGGATGGCAGTCTGAAGGGCCTCGCTAGCACCCCTTCCCTCAAATGCTGGCATGCCGCCCTTGGGTATGCTTCTGCCACATCTGGTTTCCTCCCCTCCCCGCTTCAAATCTAGTTTAAAGTCCTCTCAATGAGTCCTGCTAACTCCTGCCCCAGGATCCTTTTCCCTTTTTGAGACAGGTGTGTCATATTTCTTGCTAGCAGACCAGGTGCCGTGTAACCCAGCCCATGATCAAAACCAAAAAATTCTGCCAGTGACACCAGTCCCACAGCCAGGTACTGATCTGGCGGTCTTCCTGCATCTTTCCTCCTGAAACCCTGCAACTGTGGGGACAGAGGGGACACTACTTGTGCTCCTGACCCTTTGATCAGTCATCCCAAGATCCTGAAGTCTCTCTTGATTGCCTTTCGTTTTCCCTTTTCACTTACATCATTGCCTACCTGAAAAATTATTAGGGGATAATAGTCTGAGAGCCTAACATGGGCAGGAAGTTTACTTTTTATGTCTTTAACGCTGGCCCCAGGGAGGCATCAGACTTCCCGAAGAAGTGGGTCTAGCCTGCATATAGGGCCTTCTGTTCCCTTTAGAAGGGAGTCTCCCACGAACACAACCCACCTTTTTTCCTTTGTGGGAGCTGTTTTGATGGAGGGCACAGAATGACTTATCCTCTGCGGCACTTCCAACTTAGCGGAACCGCCTCCCTCAATGTTGTTGCTTGGTTCCACTTGCAAGGCCTCATACCTGTTTTGCGAGGGAACCTGGGAAGGTGGGGTGGTCACAAAAGGGACCCTCCTCCTTCTACGCCGAGCAGGAACACGCTGCCATTGCCCCCTATCCCTCGTGTCACTGCATTCCACATCCAGAGCCTCATGCCTGTTGAACGGAGGCACCCGGGAGGGTGGGGTGGGTAAGGGGGTGTTTCTCCTGCCAACCCAAGTGTGGACTTTATTCCATTCATCCCTTTCCCTTGCCCTGATTTTTTCAGTCAGGCAAGGGGAGGATACAGGAATCCCTTGATCTTCATTTCTTGCTGGTGGTCTTATCTGTCTGTGGGTGACCAAAGCTTGATCCCACAGGTCGATTTCCTTTACCAGCTCCCTGATACTTCTCGACCTTTCTAACTCCTCTTTCAGTTCTACTACCAGGCTGAGGAGGTCATCCAACTTCTCACACCTCACACAAATGTTTTCTCTACTGCCACTCTATACCAGTGAAAGGCTCTGGCATACTCTGCAGACTGAGGTCTGGGTGGCTGCATGTTCCCATGGCAGCTCTGTCTGGGTTGTTACCTCTATGTTGTTGAGTGCAGAGTACTTACCTTTGCCCCGAGTGGGTACCATAGTTGGCTCCTTCTGCGAGGGTGACGAAAACCAATTGAGGTAATCACTTGAGCCAGCAAAGCTTCCTCACCCTACCCACTCACCCTTCAGCGCAAACTGCCACACTAACTGCCTCACCCCTGTTTGCTGGCCTTGTTTGCTACGCTCCCTAGGAGGCCATTTGAATCTTCCTTGGTTGCTCCTGGCAATGCCCCCTCTGCATCAGCCCCTCTCACAAGATCAGCTGGTTCACAGCAATTCTCTCAGCATGACCACAGTTTTGCCCGGCTACAGGATTCCCTCCTCATCTCCTCAATCCATGCCTAGGCTCAGCTCTTAACATAGCCACTGCTGCGCTCTTCGTTTCACCACGTTAAAATATCTGGCAGTTTCTCTGTAGCCGTTGCTGTGCTTGTTGCACGTCGCTGACTGAGAGGCCATAAAACACAGCCATTGATAAAGCACTCCAACAGGAGTTGGATGCTTCCAACACATTGCACTGTGCCGAAACCACCCTTGTATGGCACACCTGTAGCGTCACATATGGTATTTTCTACCGTTTTAGCAGCAGCCTACACTGGTGTGCTGGTTTGACTGAAAGTGAGTTAATTTTTTCATGCAGTTAGAATTTTTTTTCATAGCTAGCACGGTCATCATTTAGATTTAATTGGAGAACAAGAAGATAACAGCCTGGGACAGAGTAAATGGTTTTAATTGCTCTGGTCCGAGAGCCAAGAACAGTTCCGAGTGCTCTGCCCACAGGCATGAGGCAGCTAGTAAGGGGGGCATAGATGGGGCAGACCATGACCGACATCCAGACTGATCAATAAGAATATTCCACGCCATTAGCATCATGCTTCATACTTAAGGAGAGTCAAGATCTTGCAGCTAGCTCTTTGTCAGAGCCGGGCCAGAGACCCGTTTGGGAGAGTTCTGTTCAGGACTTTATTTTGGCCTCTGGCCATCCTGCCATTTTGCACAGGCCTCTGGACCTTACAGTCTTTTTCTCTCTTCTCTCTCTCTTTTATTTTAGATTCTATTTTCCATTTTCTATATATGACTATTAGTACATTGGTGTTATTTTATTAAACTGTGTTTGTTTATCTCAATCCAAGTTTCTCCCTTCCCTTTTGATTCTCTCACGCATGCAGGATGGGGGGAAGTGAGCGAGCAGCTATGGTGGTTATATTGCTAGCTTGATTTAAACCATGACAGCTGGCTTCAAGTACATTTGCATACTACTTCCAAAAAGCAAAGAGTTTGCTTCCTACAAGATGCAGGAGACTATTGCTAAGCAGTTCCAGCATCACGTTTCAAATGACTGGGCAAATCATTATCTATCTATAGAACACTGTTAACGGACTGAAATGTTCCACATACTTAAGCTCAGGGGAGACACCATTTTAACTCATACAACTATTTCCCTCAGTAAAAACGCACAAGACAGAGATGATATCCCCATGCTAAATCTTTATTGTGCAACCGCTGCTCAAAGCTTTTAGTACTTTCCACAGACACACATCACACAAAATCAGACATCAACTGTGTCGAGATTGACGGGCAACAAACAAAATCCATTCAGTGGCCACTCGTACACATGCAGCAACTCCCGCGGTGCAAAAATCTTAGCCAGGCGGCCAGCCCAACTCACAACCACCTAGAATAGGTAGATGTACGCGACAGACAGACTGCCCACACTCAGGCCCTTCATCCACAACCATCCGGAATCCATTGGTCAGGCCCAGGTGAGCAGCACGCTTCTTGCCCACAATCATTAAATGCCTAAGAAGCTGGAGAAGGAAGTACAGAACCATAAATAAATAAAATAAAAAGCCACACGCAAAGAGGAGAAAGGGCACGAAGGGAAGGAATGAGAACAGATAACCACACAGAGAAACCAGTTAGCCCATTCCTACCAATTCAACCATTGCGCTTCAAATTACTGTCTGTCCACCCACCTGCAACTGACATTTTCCAAGCAAAGCTACAAAGACCGATTATGCACACCACTGTGGGGGAAAAACAGAGCTATGCCATTTTCTTCAGGCTAGACACTAGCAGGCTGCATAACAGTCACAAAAGCTAAGTTTGTCTCTGGGTTAAAGCCCCCATTATAACTTCAGGCAACATAAGCAATTCTGGTGCAAAATAAACTTTAGGCTGCCTTTTGCATGGGTTTACAGAGTCTTTGAACTTGACTTTCATAGCTAAAAAAAAAACATCCAGCACCTCTCAGCCAGTTTTGCCCTTCCTCACCCCTGACCTACCAAAGACCCCAAGCCATTTTCTCCGTATTAGAAAAAGTACTACTAGTAGTAGTACTCTTACTCTATAAACCATGACAAAAGGCATCAGACTGCGCTCCGAAACAACGCTGCATTTTGCACCAGAAGTACATACTCAGAGGTGAGCATTGCTTTATATCACTGCTTTTAGTCAAAAAGCTCAATTGCATTGCAAGCTAGAGGCAAGAAACTATAGCGTCAGAAAACCCAAAATAGCCTGTTGTGCCCTATCAAGAAGAAAAGAGGGGATAGGAAAGAGTCTAATAAATTAGGAACTATTTACAGGTACAGTTTAGCATACAAAAAGCTTCCACAGTACTTACAGAGTCACCAGAATCTTCTGCTTCAGATAACCTGATAATTGGTTCCTTAGGCATGGCTAGAAAAAGTGTCCAAGCTTGGGGTGAAAGACCATGGAACGCAAGGCACTGGAGGAAGAGTAAACAGTTAAAATGTAATTGGCTTCAGAGAAAGGTAATAGCTTAAGCAAATCAATATGCCGCACTGGACTTGTACAGCAGCAGATTACCAGATAGCCCAAACGTTGATTTTTCTTATGTGACATTAATACTTTCTATATGCATAATAAAACACATTTACAGAGTCCCCTCTAGAAGTGGGATTCAGCATGCAAGACAATGGGGGCAAGGAAATGGGCCAGTCCTTCAGATTAGCAACCTCCACTATGTTTTCATTTGGGTTGATTGTTTCTTAAGCAGCTTTTCTATTCAATGCGGTCCACGCAGAGGCAGGAGACAAATGGCTTAACTCAATCAGCAAATAATTTAGCAAAGTGGAAGATCAGCGGCCACTCATTTTCCATGGTACAGGGGGAGCTCAAGTATGGAATGAAAGCATAATCGCAGAAAAAATAATAAGAAAAATAAGAAAAGCTGTAATTCTTTGCTTTAATAATCCAGTTTTGGGCTTCAGAACCAAAGCCTAGCACATCAGAGCTGTGAAATCTCTATAATACTATTATGAGGCACATCAAGCCCTGCATTTCTCTGTTGGAAAGTAAAATGTGGGAAAGCAAGATGTGCGGTTCCAGTCATCTGGATGATAAAGGAAGATCAATACTAACATGACCATCTGGACAGTCGAAGACATAATACTAACATAATAGCATATAAAGGGCCTTGGACAGATTACTTTGAAGTACGTTTCTCGTAATTGTAAAAAGTTATAGCCCAGACTCGTGACAATGGTATCTCGGGCCAGATAACCGCCCCCAAGTGCATGGGATGTGTGAATGTCCTTGGGCCGGGTCTGTGAATGAGTGGAACAACAAGTGAGACAAACATCACATGAGTTTAGTGTGTTCTTAATAACAATTAGTGGAAAAGCACCTTTTTGTAAACATCTTAGTCCAGGCCTGTACCTGTAAATCCTATAAATTGTCAATGGTGAATAAAGAAGGCAGCCTAGGCCTAGGTCAGCTCTCTGCTTGGCCAGGCTCTGCGCTCCTTCCTGAACAAGATCTCTGCCTCTGCGTGAATTTCTGTCTGCGTCCTGGTACGTGTCGTTCCTAATCGACGCATTTCTCCTATGTGGAACCAACTCATTACGGTTGTGAAAAATATGATAATGATTTGTGCTAAGTGGAAAATTCTGCTAAGCTGCAGAAATGACTCTTGTTGACCAAATAAGGCATGGCACCTGTTTAATTTGGAAAGATTGTTACAGTTGGTCGTTGGGCAAACTGTTGTGAGGGGGGACACTGAGGAAGAAGGAACTCTTCAGCCACCAATGAGAAAGAGAGAAGACCCCTAGTGACAACCAACCACGGAGTCTGAGTGCAAGAAGGACTAGCCGAGGCAATAAAAAGAGTTCATCAGAAACCTAAGGCATGCATGTTGGCAGAGCGCAGACTCCCCATGCACCCAGTGCTGTTTTGCTTATGCTTTAATGAACACGTTTTTAATGAGTTGTATTAAACGTTGTTATTCATGAGGAAAAAGCGTGAGTTATTTCAACTGGTGACCTCGATGTGACAACCTTGGATAGCTCTGTGTTACCCCAGGTTCAAGGGGGGCGCCTCACTTTAATAGTGGCTCTTGGACTCGGGTGTGCGAAGAGCTACCAACGTTATTCAAAATTAAAGCATAAGCAAAAGAATTGAGCTCCCTCCCTCCGAATTACAGCAGTACACCCGTAATTCAAGGTGCACGAAGACCCCGGCAGAAACAGCGGACTGTAAGCACTGCCGGGTTGGGTGGTCTAAATGGTGCTGAATGTGTGAGACATTAATGCAGTTATGAAGCGAGTGCGGAGTCCTTCTAGGTGCGGTTCCAACACCCCGCGAGGGGCTTGGCCACCGAAGGGACGAAGCGAAAGGACAAAGGAGTGAAAGAGCACCATTTGGGATGGGCCAGGGAAAGAGTAAATCCTTAAGTTCTCCTTTCTGGGATCCCCTAGAGGGATCCCAAGAGAAGTTTACGGGATCTCCAGAGAGATCCCAAGCGGGACTAAATCCCAAGAGGTCAAGAGGGAGCGACCTTCCAGGTATACCCCCAGACAGTCCCCTGGGGATGATGTTAGAGTCCTGGAGAATCCCAGGTCTTCAGGACCCTAGAAAGGGTGGTCCCAAGAGGTCGAGAGGGAGCGACCTTCCAGGTATGCCCCCAGACAGTCCCCTGGGGATGATGTTAGAATTCTGGAAAGATGAGGAAAGTACAAGGGAAAAAAGTAAAGAAAAGATGATCCAATATTGTATGGTTGAATGGGCCAAAGAAGAAATTAGGCCAGAGCATTTATTTTGGCCCATTTTTGGATAATTTGACGATTGGATGTGTCAAGCTTTAAATTTATATGTAAACAGAAAGGAGTCTTTTAGTCAAGAAGAGAGTGATTATGTTTCATGCTGGAAAGGAAGTTTGAGAACTGTAGGAATATATGTATTTGAGAAAAAGGATAAACGTACTCGGGAGTGGACCCCCCAGTTTGTAGCAAAATCCTGAGGAGATATAAGAAAGAAACTAGAAAAACTCGAAGAGATGAGGAGAAACAAAGAGCAAAGGAAAAAATCTTAGTAGCCGCAGTAAGGGAGAGTCAAAAGAAAGAAAAAAAAAAACAAAAAAAAAAAAACAAAAAAAAAAAACCTGCCCTCGTAGTGGAAGCAAAGGGAGAACCCTTTAAAGTTCCCATACTGGATAATGTGGAAATTGAATCTGAAAAAAGAATTTACCCAGAGGCTGAAAATAATCTATTGGGGAGAGATTTAATTGTGGCATCAGGCATGACTATAGAAATTGAACAGGGAACATTAAAAGTAAAACTTTATGTGTTAACACCGCAGGACAAAGTTAAAATCAACCATATATATTGATTCAAAGTATGCTTACATAGTAGTTCACACATTTGGGAAAATTTGGAAAGAGAGAGGGTTAATAAATACCCAAGGAAAGGAATTAGTACATCAAGAACTAGTGGTTAGAGTTTTATAGGTCCTTAGAGGATCATCAGCAGTAGCAGTAGTCCATGTAAAAGGACATCAGAGAGGAACCAGGTTTAAAATTAGAGGAAACAACTTGGTGAATCATGAAGCTAAACAGGCAGCAATGTTATCTTTAAAACCTATTGTCCTACAACCTCTAAGAGACAAACAAACAAAAAGGCAGAGAAAAAGTTCACTATAAAAGAAAAAGCAAAATTAGAGAATATAGGTGCAGAATTCAAGAATGGGGGATGGTTTTTTTTTTTACCAGATAGTAGAGAGATGGTCCCCAAAAATTAAGTTAGGGGAATTCTAAATTTACTACATCAGAAAACTCATTGGGGAAACAGAGCTCTCTGTGATCAGTTTTTGAAGTGTTTTGGATGTTTTGGGATATTTGAAATAGCTAAACAAATTACGTATGGGTGCTTGACTTGTCAAAAAGTAAATAAAGTAAGTATGAGAAAATCACCCGCAGGGGGAAGAAAAACAGCATAGATCTTTTGAAAGGATTCAAGTGGATTATACTGAATTGCCCAAAGTGGGAATATATAAATACTTATTGGTTATAATAGACTAACTAACGCACTGGGTGGAAGCCTTTCCTGCCATGAGAGCAACCGCCTAATTTGTAGAAAACTTGCTGAACTCTGCGAGATACTGTTCCTTATTAACCTGTTTTCTTTGTAGGTATCTGTTTAAGCACATTACAGTTTAAATAAGTGCCTGTTACATGGTACAGTAAGTTCACAGACTGCTAAATCATGAGAATCCATTGACTGAATATGTACATTTTGTGATTATACAGAAGATTTTGTGATTATACAGAAGACCGTGAGCTCTTTACTGCGTGAATGTGATGATAATATTTTGTGTGTGACAGCTGTTACTTTTCTTTCTAGCATGCTAGCTTTATTCCAGTATCCAGACTTGTGCAACTCTGTGATAGGCTGTGTCTCATCTCAATGTGCTGGATTTGGCTCTTTTGTATGCACACCAAGTAAAGAATCCTGGTTTTGGAATAACAGTTGTAGCACACCAGGTGAGACACTAATAAAAGCCTTGCCCAGTCCAGCTTGTTGCGGTGGTGGGGGGGCGGGTGCCGACTGGGCTCCAGCGCGCACTGACCTGTTTTGTCAGGGAGACCCAGAGGCACCTCTACCTGGCTGAGCAGTAAGCAGTTCAAAGGTGCAATGCAAAAACTGAGATATTGTCTTGAATATGTGTAACTGTGATCTATCTGCATATTTGACCTTGGTATTTGGTTTTCATATCTGAGTTCAGCATTTTAATTTGCATATTTATATTCGGTACCAAAAGAATTTTGTTTGGGGAGATAATTATAAAATGGGAACCGATTCCGCTACTAAAATACCACCTTGCTCCCCTCTTAGGATGCATCCTTATACATTAGAGTAATTGCTCTTATTGCTATTTAATAAAGTTGAGACCAGAAAAGAAGTGAGGTTGTTAAACTCTGATTCGCATTGAATTTGTGTGTTTGTTGGAGGAATGGGAAAGAAAACTAAATGTGGAGGGGTTTGGTTAGATGGAGATATGTTGTTGAATTAGTCAGGCCCAAAGGAATCTCAAGGCCACTTTGAGAAGCTGAGAACAGAATCTGCTGTGAGAAAGAGAGAGGGGCGTTTCTTCATTAACAGGGCCTCAGCATGGCGTGAGTCATCGGACCTATCATCGGTGGGGCTCCAGCGTGTGGACTGCCCATGATACTCATTTAGCGAATCCATGCTGGGAGCGTGGATGCATGATTAGAGAATAGTTGCGTATATAAGGAGGCTTGTTTCTGTAATAAATGGCTTTGCGTGATTCACATTGAATCGGAATGCTGAGTCCTTTATCGCTCCAACAAATGGTGACCCCGACGTGATACTCCAAACGGCGTCTCACTAAGATCGGGGAAAAGCCTGGAGCGGCCCAGCCGGAGGCGGATCAGCTGGACTGAGAACCGGGCGGAGGCGTACGGACATTCCGCAGATAAATTTGTTGAAGAAGTCCCCGGAAAAGGTGAGCAGCTGGGAGCAGGAGGAGGGAAGAGTGAAGCTATGGGGCAAAATATATCCTCTGAGGAAGAAGTCATAGTTAAACTCCTCCTGCATATTCTCTCTATGAGAGGACTTAAATATGAAGAAAGTAACATACGTAGACTGTTGGTTCGGTGTAGAACTAACGGCTACCCGACAGAAGCTGAGAAGGTTTTTAAAATTGAACTTTGGGATGATATAGGGCAGAAATTATGGGATAAGGTTAGCAATGGAGATAAAGAAGCTAAATCATTAGCGACTACATGGAAGCTTATAATTTCCACCTTAAAAGAATTTAAGGCTGAACGGGCTGCGGTTACCAGAATTTTTGCAGCATTGCAGCTTGATAAGAACTCTAAAAATAATTGTGAAGCTTACCCGGTTCCTGTCTTTGATACCTTCTCTACTCCATCCCCTGCTGTGCTTTTGGCACCCCCGATACCTCAGCAGTCCGGGGTGGGGGGAGGAAAAATGCCGAGCGGGTGTCCTCCTACACTATTAGCAAACCCTGATGAGAACAGCAAGTCAAAAGGATTGGAATCAGACAACTTGCCCAAAGAACCTGTGAAAGCTGAGAATGCTAAAGTTGTAAACAAGCCCTTTTATCAATTTGTATCTGCTTTTACCACCTTTTAACCCTCCAACTTCCATGAGAGAGCAGAAGGAGTCGCCGGATAAGAATTGGGCAAAAGAACTGTGTGAAAGATCAGATCAACTATTAGCGAGTGAATCCAACAGTCAGCAATATCAAGCTATGAGAGAGGTGCCTGAAACCAACAAAGCAGCCAAATCATTTGCAACTATTAATCAGGGTCCCAATGAGAATTACATGCAATTTATTGACCACCTTCAAGAGGCCATCAATAAGGAGGTTGAAAACTTGGAAGTTAAGGAAGCACTGGTGTTGAAATTAGCAGTAGAGAATGCTAACGTTTGCTATCAGCATGTTATTTGCGGGTTTTACAGTACATATTATGTGCTCCTGTGTACTGTCTCTCTGAAAATCAAGCAACTTGTCAGGAATGTGAGTTAATTGTTTTACTAGTTGTTCTTAAGTGCACCGTGAAACCTTCTCCCCGCTTTTCCCACTCACGCTGCAAGCAGCCCTGTGCTTCCCCCCCCCCCCCACCCCTCAAAGTTTTTACTTGCAAGATGGGGTCAGGAATGATTGTTTTCAGTTGTGTTCCTAAAAAATCAGCATTGGGAGGTGTTTTAAAACATAAGAAAGCACTCGGACAAGAAATCATTAAATCTTTTCAGACAGTTTTACAGGCGGGGCGATTTGAACTTCAACAAGCTGAGAGAGAATTAACTGATAACACACAGGTCAGAAAACTTGTTAAAGTCTGCAAGATGCTTTCCTTATTAACCTGTTTTCTTTGTGGGTATCTGTTTAAGCATGTTGCAATTTTGGTAGGCCTTTGTTATATGGTACGATAAGTTCACAGTCTGTTAAATCATGAGAATCCGTTGACTCAAAATGTGCATTTTGTGATAATACAGAAGATCATGAGTAATTTAGTTCTTTACTGCATGAATGCGATGGTAAAATTTTGTGTGTAGTAGCTGTTATTTTTCTTTCTAGCACGCTAGCTTTATTTCGGTATCCAGACTTGCGCAACTCTGTGATGGGCTGTGTCACATCTCGATGTGCTGGATTTGGCTCTTTTGTATGCACATCAAGTAAAGAATCCTGGTTTTGGGATAACAGTTGTAGCACACCAGATGAGACACTGATAAAAACCTTGCCCGGTCCAGCTTGCTGCGGTGGCGGGGGGGCGGGTGCCGGTTGGGCTCCAGCACACACTGACCTGTTTTGTCAGGGAGACCCAGCGGTACCTCTGCCTGGCTGAGCAGTAAGCAGTTCAAAGGTGCAATGCAAAAATTGAGAGATTGTCTTAAATTAGTGTAACTGTGATCCATCTGCATATTTGAACTTGGTATTTGGTTTTCATATCTGAGTTCAGTATTTTAATTTGCATATTTGTATTTGGTACCATGACAATTTTGTTTGGGGAAATAATTACAAAATGGGAACCGGTTCCACTGCTAAAATTTCACTGCTAAAATTCTACCTTGCTCCCCCTTAGGATGCATCCTTGCGCATTAGAGTAATTGCTTATATTGTTAGCTAATAATTTTGAGACCAGAAAAGAATTTAAATTATTAAACTCTGCTTTGCAAAAAAAAAAAAAAAGAAAAAAAAAAAAGAAACAAAAAAAAGAAACAAACACCTAAATGCTATGATGGATGTGAACTTGGTATTGTATGAAGTTGTATTTAAAAGTTGCTGGAATGTGAACTGATTTGGATCTAGGAAAATGGAATAATGGATTGATGTTTAATATACTGTATTTTGACATCTTTAAATTGTGAAAGGTAAATGGGGCTGAGGAATGTAACAACTGTTGAGCTAATTGGAATCGTGTATAAAACTCAGCTCATTGTAACCGAGGAGTTTGCCAGAGCCTCCCACTTCGTACCAGCGATTACGCCAGCTGCGTGGCCATGACTATATCTGAACTGCAGCAAGAAGAGAAAGAAGAAAAAAAAAAGGAAAAACCTGTTTGCCCGCTGCTAAGCGGAGAAAGGGAGGCTTTACTCCCCCCCGCTCTGTCTTTCTTCTCTCTCTGGAGTATTGTCATCCATCCTTATTGTGGCACTGTGTTGCTTCTTGGCTTTGAATCAGGGGTTGTTGGTGATGTTTCTTTTTGCTTCTGTCTTGTTTCCTAGGTTTTGGCACATATGGGGAAAGAGCTCATAATTTTACCTCCCTACTGAAGTCATTCTTTTCACACTGGTCAGCTTTGGGGAGGTCAGAGTGCTCAGTGCTTCTCTGGGTCAGACTGGTACTGATTTGGGTGTGGAGTGCAGCCAGGTTGGTTTGATGTGGAGTTGGAACTGATTTGTTTTCATGCTGGGCTGGAGATCCTGCCAATCCCAGATGGGGGCGAGAGGGAGGTTTTATTCCCCCCCGCGCCCCTCCCCTAAGCAATGTTACTGCTAGAGAACTGTAATACTGCATGAAGGAGTCTGAGGGTTGAAATTTAAAGGCATTACCAATGGGTCCATAGTTCTAATGAAGCTCAGAAATTAAACAAAAAAAATTTTTTAATAGACTTATTCTGTGGTAACTGGTTGTAAGAGACTTCTTAGTAAATTCACCATGCTAGTTTTTGAGGTCATGGGAGAGAACGAAAGAAAGGCTGTTTTTTGAGACCAATAGAATGCCAAATTTGGAACAAAGTTTTAATACATGAATTCTTGTAGTTGCCAGAAAGTCCTATACCTCTCTTGGGTCAGGATTTGTTAAGTAAATTGCAAGCTCAAATAACGTTTTCTGAGAATTCTGTTTAGTTGCATGGCCTACAAGAAGCTGCTTGGATGGTGCAGATCTGCTTGCTGCAAGTGAGAAATCTCCAAGGAAATTTCAAATGCTGTATTTCCACTAGTATTAACAGCCAATGTTTCGATAAAGCAAATACTACACTGATAGAACTGAAACAGGACTTCGATCCGGTAAGGGAAAACAATATCCAATAAATATGGCAGCCAAAATGGAGTTGGAAACTTTGAGGAATAAATTTATGACAACCTTACAGGCTGACTGCATTCGATTGGACTTGCAGATTTGTCTATTTATAGCTACAACATAGAAACAACCTGTGGCTATTGTGGGACAGTATGATGAGAATGCAAACAGACTGATATACTTGGAATGGATTTTTTTGCCCAATTCTTTTCCTAAAACTATTACTGAGCCCCTGGAATTGATTGTTACTCTGATCAAAAAAGGCAGAGAATGGATTCAGGCTTTAGTAGGCCGTGATCCATCTGTCATATATGTACCTTTTGCGAAAGCAGATTTTGATTGTTTTTATTCACAATCTCTGTCCTTGCAAATTGCGCTAGCAGATTTTCTTAACAGCATAGGTTTTGGCATGCCTAAATGTAAACTGCTTCAAAATCTGTGTGTCTTTGATATCAGACCAGAGACCGTACTTGTATTCGGTCCTATCCCAAATGCTCGCACAGTTTTTGTTGATGGTTCAGGGAAGTGTCATGAAGCTGTAGTGGTCTGGCGTGAAGATAGCGATTGGCATCATTCTGTTACAATTGTTGAAGGCTCAACCCAATTAGTGGAACTTGGTGCAGTTTTGCATGCCTTAGAGCTTTTTAGGGAGGAACCTCTAAATTTGGTTTGTGATTCTGAGTACGTAGTCAAGGTCCTACAGCGCATCCCCTCCACTTAAAGAAATCTCGCAACAGCAACTTTTTGATATGTTTTTATCATTGCAAACTGCATTACAGCTTTGCAAACACCCACTGTTTGTTACTCATATACGCTCTCATACAACTTTACCAGGTCCCATAACTGAAGGTAATGCAGTTGCGGATTCTTATACTGTAGCTACAGTCCGTTTCCAGTCTGCCAGGGCTTCACATGATTTCTTCCATCAGAATGCTGCTGCCTTAAAAAAGATGTTTGGTCTCACTCTCGAGCAAGCGATAGACATAGTGCGCTCTTGCCCGGAATGTCAAGGTCTGATTACAAGCTCGCCCTCCCTTGGAGTCAACCCTCGCGGACTCTCAGCTAATGACATTTGGCAGTCTGATGTTACACGTTTCATCTTTTGGCCATTTGAGTATGAGAAAATCACCCACAGGGGGAAGAAAAACAGCATAGATCTTTTGAAGGGATTCAAGTGGATTATACTGAATTGTCCCAAGTGGGAATATATAAATACTTATTGGTTATAATAGACTAACTAACGCGCTGGGTGGAAGCCTTTCCTGCCACGAGAGCAACTGCCTAATTTGTAGTTAAAAGGTTATTGGAACAGGTTATTCCGAGATTTGGCCAGTAACAAAAAAATTAATTCCTGCTCTGTTTTACAAAGTGGTATTCTCAACATTGGCTACATCCATTGCTAAAAGCGATAACACCTCTGAGGTTAAGGGTTGTCATCATTGCAATCGGTTTCTTCTTTGTTAGCTAGCCAAGGTCTCACCCACTTTGCTGGGATCCACGAATTTTTATGGTTACCTGTAGAAACACAAGCATATCCCCTTCCCCAGGTTATTAATGACATAGGACCTTCCCATTGTTGTGTTGTCACATTAAACACACTAACCTTAGGTCCATTTTCGGAAAAATCTTTGACATTTATGATATGGTGCATAACAACAGGTTCCATTTCAATCTCACTTTTAGGATTAAGCCAGTTCAGCACATACAATGCCTTCATCAATACCTCCTCTGGACTCACACCAATTCCCCCTTGTTTTTTCAAAACAGACAAAAGATTTTTCAGAGTGCGGTGTGCACGCTCAATAATTGCCTGGCCAGTAGAATTATAAGGGACTCCGAACAGGTGTTGTACTTTCCACTGGGCGAGGAAGGTTGCAAGTGTATCAGAACGGTATGCGGGACCATCATCTGTTTTGATCTGTGTAGGAACACCCATGACAGCAAAAGCTTGTAATAAATGACGCTTTACCACTTTTGCATTTGCTGAGGTCAAAGCTGTAGCCCACAGCAGTCCTGAACAGGTATCTATGGACACATGAATGTACTTTTGTCAGCCAAACGGTGCAAATTCAGTAATATCAGTTTGCCATAACTGGCCTGGCTGCTTGCAGCGCGAGTGGGAAAAGTGGGGAGAAAGTTTTACGGTGTACTTATACCACAAAGAAACAATTCTAACAACAACCAGTGAAACAATTAAATCACATTCCTGACAAGCTGCTTGATTTTCAGAGGGGCAATACACAGATGCATATAATATGTACTGTAAAACTCACAAATAACACGTTGAAAGTAAACATTAGCATTCTCTACTTCTAATTTCAACACCAGTGCTTCCTTAGCTTCTAGGTTTTCAACCTGCTTATTGATGACGTCTTGAAGATGGTCAATAAATTGCATGTAATTCTCACTGGGACCCTGATAGTAGTTATAAAAGATTTGGCTGCTACGTTGGTTTCAGACACATCTATCATAGCTTGATATGCAAGGTCTGTTGACTGCCTCAGGATTTCAGAAACTAATAGCGCCTGTAATTGTGGTGTGTCAATTAGTGTCTGTTCCAAGAGCTGGGATACCTGCCCCTTTCAACGAGTCCCCATCATTCCATCCTAAATGATCTATAGCTGTTACATTGCATAGGTCTAATTTTGCTTGAGTCTTTCATAGTTTTTATCTGATCTTGGGGCAACATGTACACATACTCTTTTTCCTGTTAACTTTTGAAGAAAATGCTGCAAACCCCCATCCTCATCCGAGTCATCAGATAACGCAGAATTGAACGGTGCTGGAGAATCTGATATCCTTGAATAATTCCTTGCTGGGTCAGGCAAGTGCAAGCCCCTTGCCGAACCCAGGCAAGTGTAAGTTCCTGCCTAATTCAGACAAGTGTAGTCCTTGTAAGCTTAAATAACGTTTTCTGAGAATTCTGTTTAGTTGCATGTCCCACGAAAAGATACTTGGAAGCTGCAGATCTGCTTGCTGCAAGCAGGAAATCTCCAAGGAAATTTTGGATGTTATATTTCCACTAGTATTGGCAGCTGAAGTATCGGTAAAGCCAACACTACACTGATAGAACTGAAACAGGACTTTGATCCGGTAAGGGAAAACAATATCCAATAAACATGAAAGCCAAAATGGGGTTGGAGACTTCGATGAAAAAATTTATGACAACCTTACAGGCTGACTGCATTCGATTGGACTTGCAGATTTGTCTATTTATAGCTACAGCATAGAAACAACCTCTCTTTGGTTTCCTTAAATGCGATGGAGGAAAAACAAGCGTCTGGTCAGCCCTTGTGGTCCTTTTTAGAATATACCACAATAGGAAGCATGTTCTGCGAACCCCCGTTCCGCCCTCAATGGATCTTGTGGGTGCAGCAGACCCAGGTTCTGGTAGATTTTAAGTTCATCTGTCAGAACATTAAGGGCCTCCATATGCTGTGAGGTCCATTTCCATTTTCTGTTTTTCAAAATCAGGTCTGTCACGGAGGGACCCCTAAGTCAGTTTTAGGGGAGGCAAACAAGGTCCAAAACAGACTTTTATTTTGACCGGAAGAGTCTGGCAAGTCCACCGACTAGAAACGGGGTTTATACAATTAGTTAGCACTCCGGTAACATAAAATACAGGTTTGGATATCAGTTGAGGAAATTATTGGGGTACAGCAAATAAGAATAATGGAGATCCAGTGTGTGCATGCACACACTCACAGCAAACAAAGCCAGAGACGTCTCTGACTCCAGGTTACTACACTTTCTTCTATTAGCAAGGACTACGCTTGCCTGAATTAGGCAGGGACTTACACTTGCCTGGGTTCAGCAAGGGGCTTACACTTGCCTGACCCGGCAAGGAATTATTCAAGGATATCAGTCCAACTGTTGAGATGATCGTTTGACTGGAGTCCCTCCGGACGCTCGCTTCAACATTTCTTCAACCCTATCACATCGGGGTTACCATTTGAGGGATTGACGACATGGACTCCTGGTGCAGGTGAACCAAGAGACCCTTTATTTTGGCAAGGCATTTACATTTATAGCTAGTAGCTGATGTACACATGTTTAACTTTCTGTTTTTATTGACTTATGCTAGCTGTTCACGCGCTTAAAGTTATCTTGCGATTGGTTTACTTAACCTTGCACGCGCTCTGGCAGTTTGGCTAACACATTGTAAATATCTTTTACTGTACAAAAACATTCTGGTTTCTCATTCTATTTTGGTCAAGGTCGTTCCAGTAACTCAAGGTGACTGTCTGTAAGATATTCCACAAGTGGGAAAGGAACAGGACCTTTTAGAGATAGGAAAGTCGGGAAATAGCTGGGGAGCCAATCACTTTAAGGGGGGGAATTGCAAGAGAAAAAGCCTTCTTTCTTGCAACAAGAGGTTCTTGTGAGAAAAAGGTACTAGTCTCCATTTTTTTCCCTGGTAGACTCCTCCGTTACAATGAGCTAAGTTTATCTTGCAGCTTGACACAGGCCTGAAATTTATGTTCAAGCTGTACAGCACAGGCCTGGGATATTTTGCTTTTTTTTTTTCCATTTCATTCCAGTCATAATACACTTTATATGCAGTGCCGATTAGCCCAGCAACAGCTGATCTATGCTGACATCCTCCCCCCCCCAAACAGACCTCCCAAGGACTGATAGAGCTGTCTATACCTTGGGTTGCATGGAGCTCCAGAACCTGAAGTCCCCCAGCACCTGAAGGCAGCAGTGGATGCCATAGCTGGAAGCATGCCCAGCTGGAAGATCTCCTTGGACAAGTAACTATGTTACAAGAGGAGCTCGAGATGCAGTATGGTATCTGGGAAGGCAAGCAGGAGATGGATGTGTGGTATTGTACGCTGTACCAGGCTGAGCGACAGCCTGCCTTAACGCTGTGTGAGAGGAAGGTAAGCCTGAATCCAGCCTCAAGCTGACTGATACAAGTAACTCACGAGATGAAGGAGACTGGACACTTGCTTGTACTCGGGGTAGGAGGAAGACTCCCCCCGCTCCACCCCCCCATCTCCTGAAGCATCCCTACATAACAGAGAGGATGCTCTGGAGTTGGAGGCTGAAGAGCATGTGAGCAACGGACAGGATTCAGGACAAGGCAACACTACACTGATAGAACTGAAACAGGACTTTGATCCGGTAAGGGAAAACAATATCCAATAAACATGAAAGCCAAAATGGGGTTGGAGACTTCGATGAAAAAATTTATGACAACCTTACAGGCTGACTGCATTCGATTGGACTTGCAGATTTGTCTATTTATAGCTACAGCATAGAAACAACCTCTCTTTGGTTTCCTTAAATGCGATGGAGGAAAAACAAGCGTCTGGTCAGCCCTTGTGGTCCTTTTTAGAATATACCACAATAGGAAGCATGTTCTGCGAACCCCTGTTCCGACCTCAATGGATCTTGTGGGTGCAGCAGACCCAGGTTCTGGTAGATTTTAAGTTCATCTGTCAGAACATTAAGGGCCTCCATATGCTGTGAGAATCTACTACCAGATTAATTGGGCAGTTATGCCATTTTTGTAATGCTGCTATCACCACTTGCAACTCTAAAATTTGAACCGATCCTTCAGCTACAACAATCTGTGAATGCCACTGACCATTCTCAAACCATACAAAACCTCCTTTGCGCGAACGACTACTCACATCTGTGAAAATGGTTATGGCATCTAATGGACACTCACTAACAAATTACATAGGCTCCAAGGGGAGGTTGGTTTTAAATATGGGATGTGGTGGATAATGATTGTCCACCTGCACCGAAATCCAGGCAAGAGCTAAGGCAAGATCGTCATGTTTGAGAAGGATCTGGTCAAACAAATTGAAAGAAATGGGGATCACAATTTTAGCAACATACAATCCAGACAAGGTCAGAAATCAGCTTAGTCCTTTCACTATAACTTGGGCAATGGCTTCCCACCTTTGAATGATGTTTTTTTGGTTTTGGCTGTTTAAAAATATTCATTCTAATACTAACAATGGATCCTTTTCTTCCATGCTCCACTGGGCCAAAAGTCCTGCCACCTCCTTATTGGTATTATAGACATTAAGAGTAACAGGCAATTCTGATCTTACCCGCTGAGCAGTATTCTGTGAAATTTTTCTTGCAATCTGCTCAAGCGCTTTTTGTGCTTCTGGTGTAAGGCACCGTGGTTCTTTGGGGTCTCATCCCCCACGAAGGAGACTAAACGACGGTTGCAAATCTGTATTTGTAATTCCCACAACATTTCTTATCCACTGCAAGTCCCCTACCAACTTCATTGCATCGTGAAGGGTTGCTACCTTTGCTTTCACAGTAAGCTTCTGAGGTCTAATCATGGCCTGAGTTAGTTCATATCCTAAATATTTCCATGGTGCGGTTCGCTGTACCTTTTCTGGTGCCACAACCAGACCCCACTGACCTAATTGCTTCATCAACTGAATTATTGTATCCTGACTAATTTCCTTTTCATTGCACAAAAGGATATCATCCATATAATGATAGATGATCATCTGAGGGTGTTGTTGCCTAAATGACTTTAAAGTCAAATCTACATACCATTGGCAAATAGTAAGAGAATTTTTCATTCCCTGAGGTAACACTACCCAACGATATCTTTTCATGGGAGCTTGATGATTAAGCACTGGAACAGTAAAGGCAAACTTTTCACAATCCTCTGGGTGTAATGGGATTGTGAAAAAACAATCCTTCAAATCAATGACAGTTATATCCCAATCTTTTGGAAGCATGGTTGGGGTAGGAAGACCTGGTTGCTGTGCCCCCATATCTTTCATTACTGCATTAATTGCCCTGAGGTCCTGTAACAAATGCCACTTCCCCGATTTCTTCTGGATAGTAAAAACAGGTGTATTCCACGGGCTGGTGGAAGGGACCAAATGTCCGAGACGGAGTTGCTCTTCAACCAACTCCTCTAAATGTGCAAGCTTTTCTTTTGGTAATGGCCATTGATCCACCCAGACAGGATCATTTGTTTCCCAACTCAGCTTCATACTCGGCCGGGTGTCGCTCGCCGCAATGGCCATTATCAAAAAGGTGACTGCATGACTATTCCCCACTGAGACATCACATCTCTTCCTAATAATGCAATTGTCGTGTTCAGAACATAAGGTCGTACCCATGCCTCTAACCCTTGACCTCTTCTCTTATCTTAACCATATGTGTGCTGATGTGAGTAGGAGTGGCCCCCCCTATCCCCACTACCATGGTATTTACTGCTTCGAAAGGCCAACACGGAGGCCAATCAGCGCGAGGGATAATCATCACATCTGCGCCTGAATCTAAAAGCATTCTTTTTCTTTTAATCTCACTTCCAGGCCCATATATGGAAACTACCCTAGATGGTTTGTCCAAAGTCAGTTTTTCTGTGAAAGCAACCACAGGGGCTCCGGTAGAGCCAAAACCTTTCTGACCTCTTTCCGCATCTAAAGCCTTTGGAACACATGTTCTAAAGGGTACCAATTGCGCTATACGGGTTCCCTGTTTAATAGTCACAGGGGGTGTTAAGACTTGCAACACAATGCCTATGGGTCCAACATAATCAGAGTCTATTAATCCTGGCAAAACAAACAATCCCTGTCTTGAAGCAGAAGAACAACCTATTAAAAGTGCACTCAATCCATACCCTAGGGGCCCCGTTACTGTAGATGGAACTACATGTACAGACCGGTCTGTTATTGTGACGTCTGTTCCCACAGCCAGATGGACGCCTGCGCTTCCTGAGGTTGCTGCCCTGAGCTCGGACAAGCAACCATGGCTGTTCCCCCTCTCGGCTGGTATTGTGGTGTCATCGCACCCCAGCCCCTGGCGCTGGCCCTCCCGTTTCCCGGCAGCGGTGTCCCATCTTTTTTAAATTTTGATCGACACTCCACTGCTCGATGTCCATACTTATCACACCGACTGCATGTGCCATCGAAGCACAAATAATTGAGGGGAGCTGGCGACTGACTAGTGCCATTACTAGGTCCCCCTCTCCGAGTGTACTGAGGGCAGTTTCTTTCAATATGTCCTGTCTGTCCACAAGTAAAACATGCTAGACCGCGAGAAGAAGGGCTTTGGCCTTTCATTGCAGGCTTAAGTGCTGCAGCCAAGGCCTCAGCGTGGGCTTGAGCATGTATTTTTGCCTTTTCTGCCTCCTGTTGCATAATCGGTACCCGTGTACAAGCTTCACCATCTCTGCCAGAGAAGCAGTTTTTCCCAAGCCGGCTAATATCTGTTGGCCTTGGGTGTTTGCATTCAGCATGGCCAAATCTTTCCCCACAGCAGCTTTTGCCTCTGGAGTCAGACTCTGCCACTACACATCTTAGTCCAGGCCCATACCTGTAAATCCTATAAATTGTCAATGGTGAACAAAGAAGGAGGCCTAGGCCTAGGTCAGCTCTCTGCTTGGCCAGGCTCTGCACTCCTTCCTGAACAAGATCTCTGCCTCTGCATGAATCTCTGTCTGCGTCCCGGTATGCGTCGTTTCTAATCGCCACAACCTGGAAAATGGTGTTTCTTACACTCATAACCTTAGCACACGGGTGGGATGAAAACTGGCATGAGCAAGATCTGAATAAAACCATGGGGGGACGCTTTAAATTGGTGCTTTGGAATCAAAACAATCAGAGTATATATATTACATTGCCCACTTCTGCAGGAGAGAGCTTTAAATTTGTAGTAATTAACCAAAACCTTTCTGAAATTCTATCAAAGAAATTAGGTTATGTCCACCTTGACATGTTTTGGTCCTTCTGGGTGGTTGGCCTGGGCAGCACTTAGTACCTCAGCAAGAAGAAACCCAAAAGAGAAGACAAATGCTACAGCTGCAGTGAGTGGGGTCACCAGGCCAAAGAATGCAAACTCCCGTCACAGCCCAGAAGATGCCGTTTCTGCCGGAGCACCAGCCATATGGTTGTCAGCTGCCCCAAAAGAGCTCAGCAGTGCAATAGACAAACACCAGGAGTCTGACTTTTGCATTAACATTAAAAATCTGTTTAAGGATAGAGATGGGTTTTCTCAGGTAGAAGTAGACTTCTTACCTGTGGCCAGAGAAAACATAGATGAAGAATCATCACATTAGTAAAAGAACTTACTAACCTCTTAGAAAAGGGGGGAATGATACAGGGAATTTACAATTAACTAATTAACACTTAAAGAACTAACCCTTGACACTTAAAGAACTAACCCTACCCCACATCACTAAAGAGCCAACAGAGAGTTAAACCTTTAACCCACATAGCCTTGCTTAGCTTTGTGTAACTTATTGTACGAGAAACAGGACTTCACTGACGCCTTGCAAAGATAATAATCCTTGGGTGCATCCTTGGTGCATCCTTGAGTGAACTAGATAACAGAAACTTGGGCACAGGACAGGAGGTACGCCAGTTTTAACCAACTTAGCAGTCTGAGATCTAATCAACTCATCACACTGGACCAAAGGTGACTGTGTACAGAGAAAGAGGACCCGGGTTCACGATCACTGCACAGCTGCAACCAGGAGGAGCCAGAGGTGGAGACTATGGAAATGGTCTCCTGGAACTCATTGTAATAAGAACCACCTTCTCGGGGACAGGTTATGAATATGTATAGGCATTCCTAAAATCTTTCATGAATACGTAACACTTTACTGTATTTACCCAAGCTCACAACTACTGTGAAAACACAGACACACATCTTGGGTGAAGCTATTCCCTGTGTGTCTGACGTAAATACATACCTTCCTTACAACCTCAAGGGTTGTAAGGTCATTTCCGTGCCTCAACGGGGCCTGATTTGCACTTCACTGAGAAGAAAAGGATTGATTCAGACAAAACAGCACCTGCAAGGCTATGGACTATAAACAGTATCTGCAGCTAAACAAAACCAAGGCACATATGAGATCAGTGAAAAAGATCCAATGAGAAGCAAGAAGACCCCAAACTGAAATATTGCTATTGGACTGAATCATGGTATGAATGGTCTGTAAAGATATAAAAATCTATGGCTTTCTACGCTTAGTTGGACCTCTGTGCAGGTACCCTGCTTGAGCCAGCCCTTCTGCGATTCTATTCCATTCATTTTTAAATTTGTTTTTATTTTATTTCTGCGAATTCTGATGTCTGAAAGTTTGTTTCGTGAACGGTTATCAGGCCTTGCCTGGAAGTTTGCCTCCGGAGTTCTGGAATACAGGTTCCAGAGTGAACAGTTATCAGGAGACAAGACATCTGGAAGGTATACAGCATTTGACTTGGTATATTTCCTCCATGCAGTGAATAATAGAGTGAACCTGCCACCGAACTCTTTTAAGTCACACTTTTCTTTGATAAATCTAAATATTGTTCTGCAATAAGCAGAACCTTAAATCACTCCCCTGCGACACCTGGTTGAGAGTATTTTCTGGACAACTACCATAAGTGACCACAGCTCAGATTCAACTAGCTCACTGGAAACCCCCTTTGAGTTGGTCTTCCTTGGTGCAGCGGGTATGCAGTCAAAGACTCTCCTCCTTAGACTGGCCAACTAAGGAACATTCCCTGGGGATCGAGACACCTTACTGACCTGGTAAGCAATCTGGGTACCCTTGAGAGTCCTCAGTTTGACACAGAGTGGGAAGATGCAAATTTTGAATCATTACTCTAGAATTTTGGGATCTAATCCCCTTGAGATTTGAGTCGGTTGTGTAATAATTGAACTCCTAACCAGTATCCAAGCATGTGTTTTATAATTTTGTCAGAATGCTGAATAAGTTTGGAAGAACCCCATTTGTAATTGGTTTCTGTTCAACATCTCTAGTTAAAGTCTGTGCAGAGCTTGTTGCCTGCCTGAATTGACTTTTGGGGTGCCTCCGTGACATTTTTTATTGGCATAGTCAACAGTATATCGGCAAACATGGAGAAATTATGGAGTCACAGCTATAATCCTTCCACCCCCGGTACAGAATGGGTAGAAGCAAAATGGTTCAATCCTAGTGTGGTCTTAATCACATGTGCTGTTTTGGGTGCCATTGTGTGTGCAGTCCAACGTGTCTGTTTAAAACAGGCATGGGTCTTGTGTAAATATTGTGAGCAATTTTAACAGGATAATTTTAAGAGGCAGTCAGAGATAAACAATGTAAAGGTAGAATTGCAAAGAGAAAGAGAACAGACAATTGTGTTGGAACAAAGGTTTGAGATTGCCCTGGCACAAGCAGGGGAGCCCCCCCCTGCATTATGCAAAATCAAAAGTTGATGGTGGGTGTGGATTCTGGGGATTGGGATGGAGAAGTCTGGGGAGACCCTGATGTAAGTGTAAGGAATGTTTAATGAAGCAATGTTGTTTTTACAAAACTGGGGACCTGGTGTCTGACCCCAGTGGGGAGGAAGGACTGAGAGACATCAGATTATGAATCTTTAATGTAAAACAAAGTCTCTTTGAACTAATCCCGGAATGCAAACTGATTACTGTATTTTAAAAAATTAAGCTGGGGGAAGGGTAACCAAAGAACCAGGAACCCATATTTTAAATAAATCGGTAAAGGGAGGGGGTTGTTAGAATTAGATGGGTAGTTTGTAAACCCTGAAGTACCCAACCAATGGGGAACAGGGGAGGGAATTTGTGGCCAGGATTTGGGGAAGATATAAGCAGGGGCTTTTTGCCTTATTATGTGTACCTACCTTTAGGTAGAACACTAGGTCTTGCAAAATTGTTAATAAAATATGCTTTGCTGAGAGATCCTGCCTAGACCTAAATCCTGCAGGGTTTACAGACTACCCGATGCTTCCTGGATGCCCTACCTCAGTTTACCTATCTCACTAATCTAATTCTAACAACCCCCTCCCCTTATTTATTTCCATTTATAGTATGGTTTCTTGGTTCTCTGGCTAACCTTCCCCAGTGCAAGGAGACTTTGTTTTACATTCAAGATCTGATAGCCAGATATCCCTCAGTCCCCACCCGCTGTCAGGCCTCAGATCCCCAGTTGCAAAAACAACATTCCTCCTTCAATGGCTCCTTACAGTACGGAGGTTGTTAACAATCTTTTTCAGCCAAACTCGTTTTCCCTATAATTCTGTGGTTTGTCCAGTTCACAAACCCAATGAGCAGTGGTGTTTAACTATTGATTATTAAAAACTGAATAGTAACATCCCACCCTTAATGGCTGCCGTCCCAGACATCAGTGGTAACTGCAAGACAAGCAGCAGCCCATCTGTGGATGGGCACTTTAGGTGTCAAATATATGTTTTTCATGGTTCCCCTAAGGGAGGAGGACAAACCCCAATTTGCTTTTACCTGGGGAGACAATAAGTCTTTAATTGACTTCTACAAGGTACACTCTCCTACTGTTACTCACAATGCCCTGGCTGCAGTCCTGTGAAAGTGCCCTTGGGCATTCACATAGATCAATATCTAGATGACATCTTGGTGGGCAGAGACAATAAGGAACAGGTTGGACAAGTAGCAGAGAGTATCTGGAACCTATTGACAAAAACCGAATTGGATATTCAGCCTTCCAAATGCCAAGGTCCCGGGCAGGAAATTAAATTCCTAGGGGCTTGGTGGGTAGTAGGAGCTATTGCAGTGTTGTAGAATAAGTTAAATCAAACTAACTTTTTAATTGCATTCTATTATTTTAGCTGTATTATTTTGTTTGAATAACCTGTTTTAGCATGAGTAGCCAAACTTGGTGTGAGTGGCCAGGCCTGTTGGAATTCCAGGCCTCTGACTGTGAACTTATCTTAACCTGGTTGCTTGATGATGGGGGGGTGGGGCATGAAGACCTGTATCAGGAGACAAAGAGGCAACACTGTCAGCAGAGGCTGAAAACCATCAAGAACAGTAAAAAAACTGCCTGGAAAAGAGAATCCAATAAGAAACAAAGAAGCCTCAGAATTACCACTGGACTGAAAATTGTGTGAAGGACAGTGTGAAGAGCAGGTGCACAGATTGTGAGGGTTTAAAAGCCCAAACCTCTTTTGTCTCAGGGTCCCTCCCCTTGAGAGGCACTTAGTTCAGACTGTTTCTTTGCTGTACCTTTCAATTTATTTCTAATTTTTTAAATTAAATTATTTTTTTTAAGCACAGACATCTGAGACTATGCTACAGGAAACCTACGGTCAAGAGCATTTCTTTAATATGCTGTGACAACCTCAAAGCACTTCCCCCATCCCAATTAAAACAAAGAATGATGTTATGCCTTAAACATCTAGTTTTTGATACTTTGGGCAGAAAAGATAGATGGTTGTGGAGGCAGACACCTTGCCTTTTCTTTCCCAAGGTTTTGTGAAAAGAAACATACATTTTTAAGAGAGAGGCAATTAACAGTGTTGCTGTGCCCTGCAGCCTGGGGGATAGCAAGCAATTTGATTTTTCTACACAACTGTATCATAACCTATATAAACCCTGCTTTCCTCTGTATTGGGCTAAGGATATCCTTAGCCTTCTTTGCTGCAAGGGCGCATTGTCAGCTCACGTTTGTCTTGCTGTCCACCAGGAGCCCCCCTCGTCCTCTTCTACAAAGCTGCTTTCCAGCCAGTCAGCTTCCAGCATATACTGGTGCATGGGGTTGTTCCTCCCCAGGTGCAGGACTTTGTACTTTCCCTTACTGAACTGCACCAGGCTCCTGCCTGCCCATTTCTCCAGCCTGTCTACTCTCAGTTTTGTATCATCAGCAAACTTGCTAAGGGTACGCTCTGTCTACCCATCATCCAGATCATGGATGCGGGAACAGTGGTTGAAGGCTAAAGTAAGAACACTTCGTCGACATCCTCCCCTTCATTGGGCAGCCTGCAGTGGATACCAACCACAAGGTTTCCTTTGTTGGCTTGGCCTCTAATTTTCACCCATAAGTTCTCAAGCTGTTCATTGCTGTCTTTCAAAGACAGCTCTATGCCATCCAAATCTTTTTTTTTTTTTTTTTACATAGAGGGCAACCTCTCCACCTCTCCCTCCTTCCAAACAGTTTATAGCCATCAATTGCAGTGCTCCAGTCGCATGAGTCATCCCACCAAGTTTCAGTGACAGCCATTAGGCCATAGCTTTCCAGCTGCACAGTGGTTTCCAACTCCTCCTGTTTGTTACCCATGCTGCACACATTGGTGTAGAGGAACTTCAGATGGGCTGTCGACCGTGTTGCTTTTTTGGAGGACCAAACCCCAGTTCCTTTGCGGCATTTCTCAGGTGCTCCCCTGTTGATTCCTAATGCATCAGCAGCCCCTGGCTCTTCCCTGTTGCTCAAAACTCCATCCCCTTCCCCTGCTGAGTCCAGTTTAAAGCCCTGCCAGCTTGTTGGTGAAGACCTTCTTGCCTCGCTTGGTCAGCTGAATCCCATAAGCTCCCAACAGACCTGGTTTCTCAAAGGTAGATCCATGATCATAGAAGCATAAACCTTGACTATGGCACCAGCTACACAGCCAGGCATTCACCCATTCAATTAATCTCCTCCTTCCCAGACCCCTTCCTCTGGTTGGGAGGATAGAGGAGACCACCACCCACGCTCCTGATCATTTTAACATTGCTCTGAGGGACTCATAGTCTCTTGGCAGGCTTCTAAGTTGCCTCGTCAGACCCTACATGGAATAGTACAAGCAGATGATAATCCGTAGGGTTCACCAGGCTCAACAGCCTCTCGGTGACGCCACAAATGCAAGCTCCTGGTAGGCAGCAGACTTCTCTAGAGAAATCATCCGGATGGCAAATTGGTGCTTTGGTGCCTCTCGGTAGGGAATCTCCAATTACTAATACCTGACATGCTTTTCTGGTGGTGCTGGTTCTAATGCGAGTGGGTGGTTGGGTCAGCTTTGCATGGTTGCCTTGTCCTGAATCCTGTCCGTTGCTCACATGCTCTTCAGCCTCCAACTCCAGAGCATCCTCTCTGTTATGTAGGGATGCTTCAGGAGATGGGGGGGTGGAGCGGGGGGAGTCTTCCTCCTACCCCGAGTACAAGCAAGTGTCCAGTCTCCTTCATCTCGTGAGTTACTTGTATCAGTCAGCTTGAGGCTGGATTCAGGCTTACCTTCCTCTCACACAGCGTTAAGGCAGGCTGTCGCTCAGCCTGGTACAGCGTACAATACCACACATCCATCTCCTGCTTGCCTTCCCAGATACCATACTGCATCTCGAGCTCCTCTTGTAACATAGTTACTTGTCCAAGGAGATCTTCCAGCTGGGCATGCTTCCAGCTATGGCATCCACTGCTGCCTTCAGGTGCTGGGGGACTTCAGGTTCTGGAGCTCCATGCAACCCAAGGTATAGACAGCTCTATCAGTCCTTGGGAGGTCTGTTTGGGGGGGGGAGGATGTCAGCATAGATCAGCTGTTGCTGGGCTAATCGGCACTGCATATAAAGTGTATTATGACTGGAATGAAATGGAAAAAAAAAAAGCAAAATATCCCAGGCCTGTGCTGTACAGCTTGAACATAAATTTCAGGCCTGTGTCAAGCTGCAAGATAAACTTAGCTCATTGTAACGGAGGAGTCTACCAGGGAAAAAAATGGAGACTAGTACCTTTTTCTCACAAGAACCTCTTGTTGCAAGAAAGAAGGCTTTTTCTCTTGCAATTCCCCCCCTTAAAGTGATTGGCTCCCCAGCTATTTCCCGACTTTCCTATCTCTAAAAGGTCCTGTTCCTTTCCCACTTGTGGAATATCTTACAGACAGTCACCTTGAGTTACTGGAACGACCTTGACCAAAATAGAATGAGAAACCAGAATGTTTTTGTACAGTAAAAGATATTTACAATGTGTTAGCCAAACTGCCAGAGCGCGTGCAAGGTTAAGTAAACCAATCGCAAGATAACTTTAAGCGCGTGAACAGCTAGCATAAGTCAATAAAAACAGAAAGTTAAACATGTGTACATCAGCTACTAGCTATAAATGTAAATGCCTTGCCAAAATAAAGGGTCTCTTGGTTCACCTGCACCAGGAGTCCATGTCGTCAATCCCTCAAATGGTAACCCCGATGTGATAGGGTTGAAGAAATGTTGAAGCGAGCGTCCGGAGGGACTCCAGTCAAACGATCATCTCAACAGTTGGACTGATATCCTTGAATAATTCCTTGCCGGGTCAGGCAAGTGTAAGCCCCTTGCTGAACCCAGGCAAGTGTAAGTCCCTGCCTAATTCAGGCAAGCGTAGTCCTTGCTAATAGAAGAAAGTGTAGTAACCTGGAGTCAGAGACGTCTCTGGCTTTGTTTGCTGTGAGTGTGTGCATGCACACACTGGATCTCCATTATTCTTATTTGCTGTACCCCAATAATTTCCTCAACTGATATCCAAACCTGTATTTTATGTTACCGGAGTGCTAACTAATTGTATAAACCCCGTTTCTAGTCGGTGGACTTGCCAGACTCTTCCGGTCAAAATAAAAGTCTGTTTTGGACCTTGTTTGCCTCCCCTAAAACTGACTTAGGGGTCCCTCCGTGACAGACCTGATTTTGAAAAACAGAAAATGGAAATGGACCTCACAGCATATGGAGGCCCTTAATGTTCTGACAGATGAACTTAAAATCTACCAGAACCTGGGTCTGCTGCACCCACAAGATCCATTGAGGGCGGAACGGGGGTTCGCAGAACATGCTTCCTATTGTGGTATATTCTAAAAAGGACCACAAGGGCTGACCAGACGCTTGTTTTTCCTCCATCGCATTTAAGGAAACCAAAGAGAGGTTGTTTCTATGCTGTAGCTATAAATAGACAAATCTGCAAGTCCAATCGAATGCAGTCAGCCTGTAAGGTTGTCATAAATTTTTTCATCGAAGTCTCCAACCCCATTTTGGCTTTCATGTTTATTGGATATTGTTTTCCCTTACCGGATCAAAGTCCTGTTTCAGTTCTATCAGTGTAGTGTTGGCTTTACCGATACTTCAGCTGCCAATACTAGTGGAAATATAACATCCAAAATTTCCTTGGAGATTTCCTGCTTGCAGCAAGCAGATCTGCAGCTTCCAAGTATCTTTTCGTGGGACATGCAACTAAACAGAATTCTCAGAAAACGTTATTTAAGCTTACAAGGACTACACTTGTCTGAATTAGGCAGGAACTTACACTTGCCTGGGTTCGGCAAGGGGCTTGCACTTGCCTGACCCAGCAAGGAATTATTCAAGGATATCAGATTCTCCAGCACCGTTCAATTCTGCGTTATCTGATGACTCGGATGAGGATGGGGGTTTGCAGCATTTTCTTCAAAAGTTAACAGGAAAAAGAGTATGTGTACATGTTGCCCCAAGATCAGATAAAAACTATGAAAGACTCAAGCAAAATTAGACCTATGCAATGTAACAGCTATAGATCATTTAGGATGGAATGATGGGGACTCGTTGAAAGGGGCAGGTATCCCAGCTCTTGGAACAGACACTAATTGACACACCACAATTACAGGCGCTATTAGTTTCTGAAATCCTGAGGCAGTCAACAGACCTTGCATATCAAGCTATGATAGATGTGTCTGAAACCAACATAGCAGCCAAATCTTTTATAACTACTATCAGGGTCCCAGTGAGAATTACATGCAATTTATTGACCATCTTCAAGACGTCATCAATAAGCAGGTTGAAAACCTAGAAGCTAAGGAAGCACTGGTGTTGAAATTAGAAGTAGAGAATGCTAATGTTTACTTTCAACGTGTTATTTGTGAGTTTTACAGTACATATTATATGCATCTGTGTATTGCCCCTCTGAAAATCAAGCAGCTTGTCAGGAATGTGATTTAATTGTTTCACTGGTTGTTGTTAGAATTGTTTCTTTGTGGTATAAGTACACCGTAAAACTTTCTCCCCACTTTTCCCACTCGCGCTGCAAGCAGCCAGGCCAGTTATGGCAAACTGATATTACTGAATTTGCACCGTTTGGCTGACAAAAGTACATTCATGTGTCCATAGATACCTGTTCAGGACTGCTGTGGGCTACAGCTTTGACCTCAGCAAATGCAAAAGTGGTAAAGCGTCATTTATTACAAGCTTTTGCTGTCATGGGTGTTCCTACACAGATCAAAACAGATGATGGTCCCGCATACCGTTCTGATACACTTGCAACCTTCCTCGCCCAGTGGAAAGTACAACACCTGTTCGGAGTCCCTTATAATTCTACTGGCCAGGCAATTATTGAGCGTGCACACCGCACTCTGAAAAATCTTTTGTCTGTTTTGAAAAAACAAGGGGGAATTGGTGTGAGTCCAGAGGAGGTATTGATGAAGGCATTGTATGTGCTGAACTGGCTTAATCCTAAAAGTGAGATTGAAATGGAACCTGTTGTTATGCACCATATCATAAATGTCAAAGATTTTTCCGAAAATGGACCTAAGGTTAGTGTGTTTAATGTGACAACACAACAATGGGAAGGTCCTATGTCATTAATAACCTGGGGAAGGGGATATGCTTGTGTTTCTACAGGTAACCATAAAAATTCGTGGATCCCAGCAAAGTGGGTGAGACCTTGGCTAGCTAACAAAGAAGAAACCGATTGCAATGATGACAACCCTTAACCTCAGAGGTGTTATCGCTTTTAGCAATGGATGTAGCCAATGTTGAGAATACCACTTTGTAAAACAGAGCAGGAATTAATTTTTTTGTTACTGGCCAAATCTCGGAATAACCTGTTCCAATAACCTTTTAACTACAAATTAGGCAGTTGCTCTCGTGGCAGGAAAGGCTTCCACCCAGCGCGTTAGTTAGTCTATTATAACCAATAAGTATTTATATATTCCCACTTGGGACAATTCAGTATAATCCACTTGAATCCCTTCAAAAGATCTATGCTGTTTTTCTTCCCCCTGTGGGTGATTTTCTCATACTCAAATGGCCAAAAGATGAAACGTGTAACATCAGACTGCCAAATGTCATTAGCTGAGAGTCCGCGAGGGTTGACTCCAAGGGAGGGCGAGCTTGTAATCAGACCTTGACATTCCGGGCAAGAGCGCACTATGTCTATCGCTTGCTCGAGAGTGAGACCAAACATCTTTTTTAAGGCAGCAGCATTCTGATGGAAGAAATCATGTGAAGCCCTGGCAGACTGGAAACGGACTGTAGCTACAGTATAAGAATCCGCAACTGCATTACCTTCAGTTATGGGACCTGGTAAAGTTGTATGAGAGCGTATATGAGTAACAAACAGTGGGTGTTTGCAAAGCTGTAATGCAGTTTGCAATGATAAAAACATATCAAAAAGTTGCTGTTGCGAGATTTCTTTAAGTGGAGGGGATGCGCTGTAGGACCTTGACTACGTACTCAGAATCACAAACCAAATTTAGAGGTTCCTCCCTAAAAAGCTCTAAGGCATGCAAAACTGCACCAAGTTCCACTAATTGGGTTGAGCCTTCAACAATTGTAACAGAATGATGCCAATCGCTATCTTCACGCCAGACCACTACAGCTTCATGACACTTCCCTGAACCATCAACAAAAACTGTGCGAGCATTTGGGATAGGACCGAATACAAGTACGGTCTCTGGTCTGATATCAAAGACACACAGATTTTGAAGCAGTTTACATTTAGGCATGCCAAAACCTATGCTGTTAAGAAAATCTGCTAGCGCAATTTGCAAGGACAGAGATTGTGAATAAAAACAATCAAAATCTGCTTTCGCAAAAGGTACATATATGACAGATGGATCACGGCCTACTAAAGCCTGAATCCATTCTCTGCCTTTTTTGATCAGAGTAACAATCAATTCCAGGGGCTCAGTAATAGTTTTAGGAAAAGAATTGGGCAAAAAAATCCATTCCAAGTATATCAGTCTGTTTGCATTCTCATCATACTGTCCCACAATAGCCACAGGTTGTTTCTATGTTGTAGCTATAAATAGACAAATCTGCAAGTCCAATCGAATGCAGTCAGCCTGTAAGGTTGTCATAAATTTATTCCTCAAAGTTTCCAACTCCATTTTGGCTGCCATATTTATTGGATATTGTTTTCCCTTACCGGATCGAAGTCCTGTTTCAGTTCTATCAGTGTAGTATTTGCTTTATCGAAACATTGGCTGTTAATACTAGTGGAAATACAGCATTTGAAATTTCCTTGGAGATTTCTCACTTGCAGCAAGCAGATCTGCACCATCCAAGCAGCTTCTTGTAGGCCATGCAACTAAACAGAATTCTCAGAAAACGTTATTTGAGCTTGCAATTTACTTAACAAATCCTGACCCAAGAGAGGTATAGGACTTTCTGGCAACTACAAGAATTCATGTATTAAAACTTTGTTCCAAATTTGGCATTCTATTGGTCTCAAAAAACAGCCTTTCTTTCGTTCTCTCCCATGACCTCAAAAACTAGCATGGTGAATTTACTAAGAAGTCTCTTACAACCAGTTACCACAGAATAAGTCTATTAAAAAATTTTTTTTGTTTAATTTCTGAGCTTCATTAGAACTATGGACCCATTGGTAATGCCTTTAAATTTCAACCCTCAGACTCCTTCATGCAGTATTACAGTTCTCTAGCAGTAACATTGCTTAGGGGAGGGGCGCGGGGGGGAATAAAACCTCCCTCTCGCCCCCATCTGGGATTGGCAGGATCTCCAGCCCAGCATGAAAACAAATCAGTTCCAACTCCACATCAAACCAACCTGGCTGCACTCCACACCCAAATCAGTACCAGTCTGACCCAGAGAAGCACTGAGCACTCTGACCTCCCCAAAGCTGACCAGTGTGAAAAGAATGACTTCAGTAGGGAGGTAAAATTATGAGCTCTTTCCCCATATGTGCCAAAACCTAGGAAACAAGACAGAAGCAAAAAGAAACATCACCAACAACCCCTGATTCAAAGCCAAGAAGCAACACAGTGCCACAATAAGGATGGATGACAATACTCCAGAGAGAGAAGAAAGACAGAGCGGGGGGGAGTAAAGCCTCCCTTTCTCCGCTTAGCAGCGGGCAAACAGGTTTTTCCTTTTTTTTTTCTTCTTTCTCTTCTTGCTGCAGTTCAGATATAGTCATGGCCACGCAGCTGGCGTAATCGCTGGTACGAAGTGGGAGGCTCTGGCAAACTCCTCGGTTACAATGAGCTGAGTTTTATACACGATTCCAATTAGCTCAACAGTTGTTACATTCCTCAGCCCCATTTACCTTTCACAATTTAAAGATGTCAAAATACAGTATATTAAACATCAATCCATTATTCCATTTTCCTAGATCCAAATCAGTTCACATTCCAGCAACTTTTAAATACAACTTCATACAATACCAAGTTCACATCCATCATAGCATTTAGGTGTTTGTTTCTTTTTTTTGTTTCTTTTTTTTTTTTCTTTTTTTTTTTTTTTGCAAAGCAGAGTTTAATAATTTAAATTCTTTTCTGGTCTCAAAATTATTAGCTAACAATATAAGCAATTACTCTAATGCGCAAGGATGCATCCTAAGGGGGAGCAAGGTAGAATTTTAGCAGTGAAATTTTAGCAGTGGAACCGGTTCCCATTTTGTAATTATTTCCCCAAACAAAATTGTCATGGTACCAAATACAAATATGCAAATTAAAATACTGAACTCAGATATGAAAACCAAATACCAAGTTCAAATATGCAGATGGATCACAGTTACACTAATTTAAGACAATCTCTCAATTTTTGCATTGCACCTTTGAACTGCTTACTGCTCAGCCAGGCAGAGGTACCGCTGGGTCTCCCTGACAAAACAGGTCAGTGTGTGCTGGAGCCCAACCGGCACCCGCCCCCCCGCCACCGCAGCAAGCTGGACCGGGCAAGGTTTTTATCAGTGTCTCATCTGGTGTGCTACAACTGTTATCCCAAAACCAGGATTCTTTACTTGATGTGCATACAAAAGAGCCAAATCCAGCACATCGAGATGTGACACAGCCCATCACAGAGTTGCGCAAGTCTGGATACCGAAATAAAGCTAGCGTGCTAGAAAGAAAAATAACAGCTACTACACACAAAATTTTACCATCGCATTCATGCAGTAAAGAACTAAATTACTCATGATCTTCTGTATTATCACAAAATGCACATTTTGAGTCAACGGATTCTCATGATTTAACAGACTGTGAACTTATCGTACCATATAACAAAGGCCTACCAAAATTGCAACATGCTTAAACAGATACCCACAAAGAAAACAGGTTAATAAGGAAAGCATCTTGCAGACTTTAACAAGTTTTCTGACCTGTGTGTTATCAGTT